>NC_051186.1:142110169-142420169 GCF_013339695.2 Rhipicephalus sanguineus | reverse complement strand
CCGCAAATAAAAACAAAACAAAAAACAAACAAAAAGAAACAGTATGTCTCTGTGGTCGAATACTCGATTGCCACGCAGAGCGCCGGGTTCAAATTCCATCCGATCATGAATTTTTTTTTCATTTCGGTTGTTTCTTTTTTCGCGCTATATCAGTTACGGACACCGGCGGTGGAGCGGACAACTACGGCGCCAAAATCGGCAGCTGCTTTGATGTCATAAAAATTTAGCTGTAATAAAATGTGCCAAGCACAGTCTAGAATGCTCTGCAAAACAATAGCTTGCATGAGATGAAAGGCAGCCCACTTTTTCCAAGGGCCCTCGTCGCCAGAAGGCTACTGTCACACTTTGTGTGCCTCTAACGCCCCACAGCAGAGCACCTCTTCTAAATTGTGCCATGCTACGAAATAAAGCAACTCACAGCACTAAATTCACACGCTTTGCGCTTGCGCCAGTATAGCTAGTAATGGCACAACATGGCATGATTTCCGACACTGTCCTTCGTGACATTACGTCTACGCCGGCTATTACGTTCAGTATTAATGTGGGATATTCAAAATGTGACGAATTTTTAGCTAATTTAAGTATAATTATGTACTTGCCTTTTAAGAGTAAAAGTGAAGACACGCTTTTATCTCAGACAGCAGTAAAAGCTCGTTAACTCGAACTTGAAGGGTCCCCGCCGGCTCGAAACCGTGAAAACTGTACAAAGTGCGGAGCCCAGCTGAGAATTCACCTGCCACTGTTGATGCCTGGCTTGTGTTTGTCTGAGTCGAAGCTGCAGGTTCGCCCGTCTTTGTTGGCGCTCAGCTTTCGTTTTTCGAAGCTGAGGGTAGCCTCCACTTTTCTCTTCCGCAGATCTGCGTCTAACTCCCGGCGCTGGCGTTTCGCTGTTGCTGCGCTGGCTTGCACAGAGGAATTAGAGCTTCGGCGACGCTGATATTCATGGGCAAGCGTGCGCTGGCGTTGCAAATGTGCAGCCCGCTCAGCGTCCATGGTGGGAAGGAAACATTCATTTGTGATACCCTCTCTCCACCTATTGACTTGACCTGTAGTGCCCTCTTTTGGTATTGGATTGACCTGTAGTGCCCTTCCCCAATTTTTTTTTTTTTGCATCGCGGGTAGAACGCATTCGTATGCTTTAGTCCAGTGCACATTGGGCAAGCATGGCGCGTGGCCTAGTGTTCAAGGACTCACTGTCGGACCGGTGGGACATGGTTTCACATCCCAGCCGCGGAAAGAAAAATTATTTACTTTATTTATTATTTCTCGGGTGCGCACCCGATGGTCCCTATTTTGGTAGTTTGAGCGTGACACCAAGCGACGACACGAGACGACAGCCCGAGCGCTTAAAGTGCTCCCCACTTAAAATGTTAGAAATGAGCGCAATTCAAAATAGCGGCCGGGTGCTAGAACGAACAGACATCAAAATAATTAATTGTTGGGCTAGTTGGTTAAACATATCTGGGTTTGGAGAGCGAAGGCTTGGAAGGAAGGACAGTACGACACAGAAGAACAGACGCTCATCTTGCAACTGAGTTTATTTTGAAAGCCATCTCACCACGAAAACGTATGCGCAGGTGCGTCACAGCGGATTGTCGCACACCCGATAACAAATTCCTGGGAAAAATCGCATTTACAAACTACGATAACGCAGAAGGGTTGCGTTTGATCAGCTTTTACACTTATCCGCTTTGAAGGAACTCAATTTCTTTCATTGTCAGATGCACCGAAGGTGCACTGATGCACGTGTCTACGGCAGCATTTATCGGGTCAGCCTCTACGATCTCCCTTTCTCGCCTGCCTTTTACTCTGCTCATGACGTCAGTCTCCTCGAAAAGTGCTCTGCATCCGCAATTCCTGTAATGCACTGCCAGGGCGTAGCCAAAGGGGGGGGGGGGGTGGGGGGGTTCAAACCCTCCCCTAAATTTTTCAGTTTTGCTTGCGTATATATGCACGCACACATACAAACGCACGCACGAACGTACATAAAGTATGGTTGAACCCCCCCCCCCCCGAAAAAAATTTCTGGCTACGCCCCTGGAAGGTGCGCCCCATCATTCTGAGCTTTCACCGTGTTTGCATGTTCCCTTATTCGGTCGTTAAGACAGCGGCCCGTTTGGCCTATGTAAGATTTTCCACAACTGAGTGGTATCTTATACACGACTTTCGCATCACAGGGAACAAATGGCTCCCTATGCTTCTTACCGCAGACTGTTTTCTCTGTTTTTTCACCGGCAAGATTGCATAAACGGGAAAGCTTAAGGGTGCCGTGAAGATGAGGTCTGCCCCATGCTTTGATCCTATCCTCTTAAGGTTATGTGAAACCTTGTGTATGTAGGGCATGACAACAAACTTGTTGGGTCTCTGTCGTGTTGTAACGCTGGGTGAGGCACCAATCTGGCTAAAAGGGTGGAAGCAACGGCAACGAGCAAAGTGGAAGGAAAACCCGACGTAAGAAGGCGCGCAATCTGGTGGTTATAGCTAAGGCTGGCTCTATCAGAACATGATTTTGTCAGAGCCGGGTGGAGGCATGATGAAGCAATCCCTCTTTTTACTAGTTTCGTATGAGATGAGTCAAAAGGAAGGATGGCTTTTTTTGACCTTGGTTTATACTCCCAGCAAATGTAATCGTCACAATTAAAAACAATGCTAAATCTAAAAACTGGAGTGTATCATTGTCAGGAATTTCCTTCGTGAAAGGTAATGAGGGTGAACACTGCTTAAAGCAATTCAATACACTTTCAGTGACATCTTCATGACAAGCGTTGATGGGGACCGCGATAAAAACAATAAAATCATCGACATATCTACATACTTTTAAAACCAGTGAGCGGTTCAATTTTTGCTGAAGCAAACGGTCAAACTTGGCAAGATAAATTTCGCATAAAATTGGCGCCAAACACGAACCAATACAGATTCCTTTCTTCTGTAAAAACGTTTTGTTGTCAAAGCTAACAAAGGTAGAGGCCAAATAGCACGCCAATAACTCCATGAAACTATCAACCGTAACCAGGCAGCCATTCTGGAAGGACACCACGCCATACGAGTCAATTGCCTCTCGGACTGAGACAAAAAGTTCGTCGTGTGGAACAGAGTAGAATAAGAACAGATAAAGTAACAGCGCGAATGAAACAAGGACGACAAAAGAACGAAGACCACGGGACAAGCGCTGACTGCCAACTGAATGTTTATTTCAAGAAAAACCAGCCTTTTATACATTCTCAGAATGAACATGCGCACAACAAACACTCGCTAATCACACTCTCAATCTTTCTTTCAAGAAGTTTATTTCTCTCTCCGAGAGTAGAAGAGAGGGCGAACTGATACACTTATCACCTTCGTTATGGATCCAAAAGGCCTCTAAAATTTCCCTTTCCTTCTTAGATTTCCCATTTCCTATAAATTTCGTTTTTTCAAACATGGGAACACATGCGCACTTCTTACAATGGTCAACTAAATGACTGCCATATCCATTTTTTTACATTATTGCAGTGCTGACGCGCGCGATCGTTGAAACATTGTCCAGTCTGACCTATATAAACTTTTCCACAACTCATGGGAATCAGATAAACCACATCACTCGTGCATTCACTGAAGCGGGTTCTGTGTTTAGTGGAGCATGCGGGAGGCTTGTTTCTTGGTTTCATGCGTGCACATATCGAGGACAGCTTGCAAGGCGCACTGAAAAGCAAGTTAACATTGTGCCTATTTGATACCTTCTTAAGATTGTGTGACAACTTGTGCAAGTATGGAACTACGTGCACTGGTCTCTTGTCTTGCCCTTTTTCTTTTTTGCGTGGTTCTGTTTTTGCTCTCTGCAGGATTGTTTCGCACACGGACGTGATGACCGAATGGGGAAAGCCTGCGTCTCGTAACCGTCCTAGCTGAATCCTCAGGCTACGCTCGCATTCGTGCTCACATGACTTCAATGGCGCCTTAATACAGGTCGTGGCTGTGCCCCTCTTAATCAATTTGGTCTGTGCGCTGTCATAAGGCATCAATGTTTTCTTTGATCTAGGCTGATAGGCCCAGCATACATGGTTACACGATGAAAAACACAGGTTGATGTCAAGGAATTGAATTCGGTTACTGATCGGCAATTCGTACATAATAATAAGCGCAAGCTCTGACTTTCTGAAGAAAGCTGCTGTTCTTCGCAGGACTGACAGACCCTGTGGGATGTTCCCTGGTGCACGTAGTAAGACGTCCACGCCTTCGGAGATACATCGTTCCCTTTGATCAATTGACGCGTTGTCTGCTATCTTATGTACCGTGGCTAGCAGTTCGTGCTTGGGAAGGGACGCCGCCAGGCTGAATTTCGGTCCCTTTTCTAGTACATGTTGCACGCCGCTGGGAACTGTCGCGCCGTCTTGGAACACTACCGGCACGGTACCAACGACCCTCTTCCTACTTTTCGGTAGGTGCAGGATAACGGTGCGCCACAGAAATTCCGTTGCGGCATCAGCAAACTTTCGGTATTCCCGTAATATTGTAGTGAACCCGGTGCCATCACCCTTGCACTCCATGCACGACGCTCTGAGCCAGCTATCTACGAGCCAGCTATCTAGCCTCGTGCCGAGAAACCACTTTTAACCTACACTTCTGGTCATTCAAAAATTGTGAAGAATGCTATTGCGGTGTCTTGCCTCCGGTCTGCCTTAATGAAATCTTGTGTTCACTCTGTGAACTGTGCTTTGGCTTCGCAAGTTGAACGCTTAAAGGAGGCTGGATACCCCCACTCTGTGTTGCAGGCCTCGTGCGGGAGGCTTCTGAAAAAGCTGGAACATGATAAGCCACCAACAAGCGAAATTAGCAGGCAAAATGCTAGTTGTTCAAAAGTGTCCACGATCCCTTATGTTCATGGCCTGTCTCATAGGTTAAAAAAGGTGGCTGCTAATTATGGTGTTAAAGTAATATTTTCGACAGAAAACAAAATTGGCAGTGTGTGCTCTAGAGTGAATCGAAAATATGATAGCGTAAAAAGTGGTGATGTGTGCACCATATCGCACAAGAACAAGTTTGTTGACTGCGCGAACAAGGTCGTATACAGATTACCTATGACGTGTGGGCATGTTTATGTGGGCCAAACTGGCTGATGTGTGAATACAAGATTAAGGGAACACATGAATAGCCTAAAAGGATGTCCCTACACACACCTAGCACTGCACTGCAACAAATGTGAGTGCAACCCTAACATAGATAATACCGTCACTTTGTTCACTCATCAGAACCAGACATCTAGAGAAATTGCTGAAGCTTTTTTCATTTCACAACACAAGGAAGATTGCATTAGTCATCCTTCAATAGCCCTATCAGAGATACAACTGCTTTCGGCTTTTTTGTGAACGTCTTTTTATGTTGTTTTAGCGATGTGCGCTAAGGCATTAGCAGATGTGATTTGCGCAGTTCCGTATGGATTAAAAGTCTGAGTTGTTTCGATAATAAAATCAGTTGTTAGAAAGCGCTTGTCCTGTGTGTGTCTATGCTTCGTCCCCGTGTCATTTTGCGCTTCTTAAATTATTATTCTACTCTTCCACACGACGAACTTTTTGTCTCAGTCCGAGAGGCAATTGACTCGTATGGCGTGGTGTCCTTCCAGAATGGCTGCCTGGTTACGGTTGATAGTTTCATGGAGTTATTGGCATGCTATTTGGCCTCTACCTTTGTTAGCTTTGACAACAAAACGTTTTACAGAAGAAAGGAATCTGTATTGGTTCTTGTTTGGCGCCAATTTTATGCGAAATTTATCTTGCCAAGTTTGACCGCTTGCTTCAGCAAAAATTGAACCGCTCACTGGTTTTAAAAGTATGTAGATTTTATTGTTTTTATCGCGGTCCCCATCAACGCTTGCCATGAAGATGTCACTGAAAGTCTATTGAATTGCTTTAAGCAGTGTTCACCCTCATTATCTTTCACGAAGGAAATTCCTGACAATGATACACTCCAGTTTTTAGATTTAGCATTGTTTTTAATTGTGACGAGCGCATTTGCTGGGAGTATAAACCAAGGTAAAAAAAAAAGCCATCCTTTCTTTTGACTCATCTCATACTAAACTAGTAAAAAGAGGGATTGCTTCATCACGCCTTGAAGGGGGTCCGCTCTAAGCATGGCTGGTGCAGAAGCCTAGCTCCGGTCCCAGCCGCAAATAGTCGTACCGTGCGCGTGTCAGCGTCCCCTTCCCGTAGCGCGCGTCATCGCAGCTACGACGGGTTCGGGCGAATAAGGCAACAGGCTAGAACAACAAACAACACTTTATTGCTACGCTAGCAATAACGCGTAAATGTCGCGTAGAGGGGTAGTCCGCTCTCGTAGAAAACAAAGGGTAACGCTTACACCTTCGGTCGATGATCGGCTCGCGGAAACTTGGGGCGGTGAGGCGTTACCTCGCAGGTCAGCAGGGCACGAGAGAGCGTCTCTCTGCCTGGTCGCCAGTTTTGTTCACCTCCCGTGTCCCTCCCCACCGCGAGGGTTGTTTCCCTCGCAGGGCGAGTTCCCTTTCCCGCGAGCCGGGATGCGAGGATTGGCGCGCGGTGTGGCGGGAAAGAAGGGGTTGTCCGGAAAGGGCGACGGTGCTCCTCTCCTAGTGGTCCCTCGGCTCCCGCCGTCAGTTCGCGATCGCGCCAGCCTCAAGGAAAGGAAGTGGCGCGCGTCCTCTCCCACAGCCTCCACTCGGCTCTGACAAAATCATGTTCTCATAGAGCCATCCTTAGCTATAACAACCAGATTGCGCGCCTTCTTACGTCGGGTTTTGCTCCCACTTTGCTCGTTGCCGTTGCTTCCACCCTTTTTAGACAGATTGGTGCCTCACCCAGCGTTACAACACGACAGAGGCCCAACAAGTTTGTTGTCATGCCCTACATACACAAGGTTTCACATAACCTTAAGAGGATAGGATCAAAGCATGGGGTAGACCTCATCTTCACGGCACCCCTTAAGCTTTCCCGTTTATGCAATCTTGCCGGTGAAAAAACAGAGAAAACAGTCTGCGGCAAGAAGCATAGGGAGCCATTTGTTCCCTGTGCTGCGGAAGTCGTATATAAGATACCACTCAGTTGTGGAAAACCTTACATAGGCCAAACGGGCCGCTGTCTTAACGACAGAATAAGGGGACATGCAAACACGGTGAAAGCTCAGATGATGGGGCGCACTGCGCATTGCAGGAATTGCGGATGCAGGGCACTTTTCGAGGAGACTGACGTCATGAGCAGAGTAAAAGGCAGACGAGAAAGGGAGATCGTAGAGGCTGACCAGATAAATGCTGCCGTAGACACGTGCATCAGTGCACCTTCGGCGCATCTGACAATGAAGGAAATTGAGTTCCTTCAAAGCGGATAAGTGTAAAAGCTGATCAAACGCAACCCTTCTGCGTTATCGTAGTTTGTAAACGCGATTTTTCTCAGGAATTTGTTATCGGGTGTGCGACAATCCGCTGTGACGCGCCTGCGCATACGTTTTCGTGGTGAGATGGCTTTCAAAATAAACTCAGTTGCAAGTTGAGCGTCTGTTCTTCTGTGTCGTCCTGTCCTTCCTTCCAAGCCTTTGCTCTCCAAACCCAGATATGTCGAACAGACATCACTTTTGGTGCTGCCCGCGCAGTACCCAAAGAAGCTACCTTTGAACTCCTTATTTCGAATTAGGCGCTACTACATGTTTTTGGCATGTGATTCCGTAAATTAAGTTGACAGAGCTCGAACAAAGAAGGAAAATAATTGATCAGTCAATTATACGACAGGAAAAAAAGCACCAATATGTATTCACGTGAGCAGTGAACCCTAATGTCGAAATATCTGACGCGATTTATGCTCCAGGGATGGATGGATGAATAAACTTTATTTCGGTCCCTCGGAACGCGCCCTAGCACGTTGCGGGCCGCTCCCACGTCGGAAAAGAAAGACCAAGTCTCTCTGCTGCGTCGCGGGCCCTTTGGACTGCCCATAGTTGTGCTTCGAGTCCGGAGCTTGTAATAGCTTCTTCCCATTTTGACGGCGTGAAACATGTTTATTTACATGGCAGGGTTAAAACTTGAATGTAATCCGTAATATACATTTGCTGGCATCGCGGCATAAACAATAACAAGACTACGACGACCAACGCATGCTACAGCAGAGCTCGACGACTGCAGTGCTTCGTCTCCTTGGTTACCTTGGTCGCTTGTTGCGCACGCCATGTGATCGCAGGTTTAGCCCAGCGACCGTGGCACAACGACAACCTGCAAGGGCTCGCGCCAGACCACTAGCCTTGGTGGCAACCGCTGCGGAAGCGCAATAGCTGTCACAGCAGCTATTTCGGACACATGCGAGACAGAGAGAGCACATGCAGCATGGAAGCACCAGGCAGCGCGCCGGCTTATTTTAGGGGCGAAGCTCCTTAAGGCGGCACCCGTTCGTCCCTCGTAGTCGTAGTCGTAGTGAGTAACCAGTCTTACGCTTTGACCTCCAAGGTGGTGCCGGTGGGAGATTTTTCCTGTGCGTTGTTGAACAATAAAAAATTCGCAGCGTTAGCTAAAAGCCGACTTCTTCTGTCTCTCATTCCCATTAGCAGCCATTCTTTACCTCCAAGGTAGTGCCTGGTGAGATTTCTCCTGTGCGTGATTAAACAATAAAAATTTTGTTCAAAACGCCGTTGATTGATGAAAAAACCAACGAAAGACGCCAGATGTTTTGTAAAAGAAAAACGAAAGAACGCCAGATGTTTCTAAAGCAAAACGAAAATACGCCAGCTGCTTAACGAAAGACGCCAGATGTTTTCTAAAGCATTGGTTTTCTAAACAATGAAAATTCACAGCGTACATGTAAAATTAAAGTGAGCTGCAAGTCGATAACTCATCGAACCTTTAGTATAAACGCGCCCGATCTCACGTCGGTGATGATGTACTGGGCAGAATTCACGGAAGATTCACGGTTTACCGGTGAACCTCCGCAGCTTCGCCCACTCATCATCATTCACTCCGTGGATATGCTGTGATTTTTCTGTTTCGTTGCTTTGCATCTCTAGTAAACGTGGTTTGGTTTGCTCTTCCAACACTTTGTAATCCAGTGATATGATCGACCGAAGCCACTTCGGCGCATTTTCTGGAGCAGCTAAAATATCGTTTTGGAGTAGCATAATAACCGTTTGGAGCAGTTACCAAGCACACATTTCAAACGCAAATATTGGTGTGTAATCTGGACCAGTTGTACTACATGTTTAACAGAACCCGCCGCGGTGGTCTAGTGGTTATGGCCCTCGACTGCTGCCAGGTCGCGGGATCAAATAATTTTCGATAGAGGCGAAAATGGTCCGTGTGCTTACGAACACCAGGCGGTCGAAATTTCCGGAGCCCTCCACTACGACGTCTCTCATGATCATATTGTCACGTGGTCGTGACGTCGACGAAGGCAGCAGACAGCGTATCCGAGATGAAACTTTTTACTTGGCCGAATTTGTGGCCGGGTAACTGAAAGCCAAACTACAGCAATACACGGAGACACAGCGTACGTTGATAGCGGCGAACAGAGCGTCGACCGTCGAAAAACTGACAAGCGGTGAAGCGTGGCGGCATTTATACATGTGCCGTCGAATATTCCAGCGCTATCGCTGGCTGTCGCGCAAGTTCAAGAATAAGCTCGATTGTTCGCGTCTTGCGCGCAGTCTTAACAACGATCTACAATGATCGCGAAGCTTATCGAACAATGAGGCGCAGTTTGTGGTGAGTGTTGCTCACAGTCTATGTGGGCGAAAATCGAATGCAGCAAAAGTGATAATAAGAAACGCACGTGGCAATGCCCCCCTCTGAAAAAGCATCGTCCCGATGCTTAAAACAGAACACGGGAAGGGGGGTGGGGTGGCCAATGCATGCAACAATACATAACAAAAATACGCAAGAAACTAAAATAAACAATAAGCACAAGCAAGAAAGTACAGTAATAAACCAAAAGTACAGTCCCGATTCACTAACGCGCGTAATATGGCTTGATGCGCACGACATGGAGGACTTCAGGTCGCGCACGGCGCCGCTGGGAGTTCGTAATGCCGTCAGGGACAACTTCGTAGTCGAGTGCACCGAGGCGTCGAAGTACCATGTACGGTCCGAAGTATCGTCGAAGAAGTTTCTCAGTAAGTCCCCGTCGGCGTATTGGCGTCCAGGCCCACACACGGTCACCGGGTTGGTATTCCATGTGGCGTCGTCGAAGATTATAGTGACGGCTGTCGACCGTCTGTTGGTTCTTGATGCGCAGGCGGACGAGCTGTCGAGCTTCTTCGGCGCGTTGCAAATGAGCAGCGACGTCGAGATTGTCTTCGTCGGTGGCATTTAGCAGCATTGCGTCGAGCGTCGTTGCCGGGCTCCTTCCACAGACCAGCTTGTACGGCGTCATTTGCGTCGTTTCTTGCATGGCTGTGTTGTATGCGAAGGTCACATACGGAAGGATGGCATCCCACGTCTTGTGTTCGACGTCAACATACATGGCCAGCATGTCGGCGATGGTCTTGTTTAGCCGCTCGGTGAGGCCATTGGTCTGTGGGTGGTACGCTGTGGTCCGGCGGTGGCTTGTTTGGCTGTATCTCAGTATTGCCTGACTTAGGTCAGCAGTAAACGCCGTACCTCTGTCGGTGATGAGGACCTCTGGGGCACCATGAAGCAGAACGATGTTCTCAACGGACTTCGTTACCTCGGCGGCACTTCCTCTGGGTAGGGCCCTTGTCTTGGCGTAGCGGGTGAGGTAGTCGGTAGCTACGACGATTCATTTGTTTCCGGTATTGGACGTCCGGAACGGCCCAGTAAGTCGATACCGATTTGCTGAAACGGCCGTCGACGTGGCTCGATAGGCTGCAGAAGTCCGGCTGGCCTAGTCGGCGGTGTCTTGCGTCGCTGACAGTCCCGGCAAGTCTTTACGTAGCGAGTGATGTCGGCGGCAAGGCGCGGCCAGTAGTACTTTTCCTGTATTCTTGCGAGCGTGCGAGAAACACCCAGGTGTCCAGACGTCGGGTCGTCGTGCAGAGCCTGGAGGACCTCTGGTCGCAATGTCGAAGGCACCACTAGAAGGGAATCGGCTCGAAGCGGCGAGAAGTTTGTGGCAACACAATGCGCACAAACCGGCGCAGCCTCCGCCTCGTCACTATCTAGCCCGGCGTGACGCGGCTGCATGCTACACCACGCCTCCGATAAGGGTCAGCGCCACCGCAGCGTCACCGGAGGCTTACGTCACCGACGGTGGCTAAAAACCAAGCTGTCAAGCTCTGAAGTGACCCTTCCTTCCTTCGCGACCCGACTGAGCGCAGCGTCGGTATGCTCGCCGCGCTGCTGCTACTTCGGTAATAAACAGTTGTTACGTTTATGTTGGGATGCGTCCTTCTATCGACACGGCATCCCAGAAGTTCTTCTTAAGGAGAACACTGTTGCGTGTTGCGCAAGAAAAACGACGTCAGTCGCCGCGTGAATACCTTTGGAACAACGGTGGTCCTGCCCTCGAGGTATTCCACAAGGCCCCCGAGTTCTGGGTCCGCTTGCTGTCGTTCGGCGAAGTCGTCGGCACTTATGGTTCCCAAGAAGCAGGCAACCTCCTGGTCGTCCTGCGGCGGTAGGTCGACGGGGGCGCGCGACAGGCACACAGCATCAGAGTGTTTTCTTCCAGACTTGTAATCGACGGTTATGTCGAATTCTTGAAGTCGTAAGCTCCACCGTGCGAGGCGATCTGAAGGGTTCTTCAAGTTAGCTAGCCAACACAAGGCGTGGTGGTCGCTCACAACTTTGAATGGCCGGCCGTAGAGGTAGGGGCGAAACTTCGATGTAGCCCATATGATGTCCAGGCACTCCTTTTCTGTTGTGGAATAGTTTATTTCTGCCTTTGATAGCGACCAGCTAGCATAACTGATGACCCTTTCCAATCTGTCGGTCTTTTGCACAAGGACGGCGCCGAGTCCTACGCTGCTTGCGTCGGTGTGGATTTCCGTATCGGCGTATTCGTCGAAATGCGCAAGTATTGGAGGCGTCTGCAGGCGTCGTTTCAATTCCTGAAATGCTTGAACTTGCGACGTTTGCCACCTGAATTCGACGTCGGCCTTCGTGAGTTGCGTCAGTGGCTCGGCGATCCGTGAAAATTCCTTGACGAAACGTCTGTAAATGGCGCACAAGCCGAGAAAACGGCGTACGGCCTTCTTGTCGGTGGGCGGCGGGGAGGCAGCGATGGCAGCTTTTTTGCGCGGGTCCGGGCAAACACCATCCTTGCTGATCACGTGACCCAAGAACAAGAGCTCCTAGTACGCGAAGCGGCACTTTTCAGGTTTCAAGGTGAGTCCGGAGGTCTTGATTAGGGGTGTGCACGGGCTCCGGTTAGCCCGAAAGCGCGAGCCCGACCCGGCCCGCGGGCCGGGCTTGGTTGTGCCAACGTATTTTCACCTCGGGCCCGGGCCGGGCTCGGGCTACTTGAAGTTTTATCGGGTCGGGCTCGGGCGTGGCGCAAAGCCCGACTCAAGCCCGAAATATAGAGAATGAGCGGGAATTGTTTTCCAGCACGCATGCAGCGCCTTTTCCGCGACTTCCCTTTACCGCTTTTCCTTTCCATTCGCTACTTTAAACAAAGGGGAGCAGGTAAGGCACTGCCTCTGTTGCACTCCGACAAACAGAGAAGTAACACCACCTGAGCGGCGCTACGAGACTGTTCGCGTTAGATTTAAGGCCAAATCCCATATGAGTGAAAATGCACGCGACAGCGACCCGACGTAGATCTCCATCGTGTAAGCTGACGCTTGCATGGGCATACACGTGACGGCTTTGGCTAGCGAACACCAGTGTTGCTGGCATGAGGCCATCTACTTGTAACTTGTAATTTGTGTACTAGAGACTGTTCGTCGTGTGTCGTTTGATCATATTTGATATGCTCAATAAAATGCAAATTACCGGAAAACGATGTTTTGTTTTCGCAGCGAACTTTCAAAAAGCCGGGCCGGGCCAGGCCCGGGATTGTGTTTTCGTACGTCGGGCCGGGCCGGGCGGGCTCGCAGCCCTTTGCCGTCGGGCTCGGGCGGGCCTTCGACAAAGTCAGCGGGCCCGGGCCGGGCTCGGGCTCAGAAATACGGCCCGTGCACAGCTCTAGTCTTGATTGCTTGAAGTACAGCTTCAAGGCGCCGAAAGTGTTCGTCAAAGTTTGAG
This sequence comes from Rhipicephalus sanguineus, assembly GCF_013339695.2. Lineage (NCBI taxonomy): Eukaryota > Metazoa > Arthropoda > Arachnida > Ixodida > Ixodidae > Rhipicephalus > Rhipicephalus sanguineus. The sequence goes on along the minus strand of NC_051186.1, from coordinate 142,407,040 downwards.
CAAAACACAACGACGTCGTCCAAGTACACGAGGCATGTCTGCCACTTCAAGCCGGCCAGTACTGTATCCGCAACCCGTTGAAAAGTCGCAGGTGCCGAGAAAAGACCAAAGGGCATGACCTTGAACTCGAACAGGCGGTCTGGTGTTATAAAGGCAGCCTTTTATCGGTCCCTCTCGTCGGCTTCTATTCTCCAGTAACCGGTTTTGAGGTCCATCGACGAAAAGTACTTTGCGTTGTGTAATCGATCCAGGGTGTCGTCTATCCGAGGAAGGGGATACACGTCCTTCTTCGTGACTTTGTTCGGGCGAAGGTAATTGACGCAAAAACGTAGAGTCCCATCCTTCTTCTTCACTAGCACCACGGGGTATGCCCACGGACTCTTCGACGGCTGGATGATGTCGTCGCGTAGCATTTCGTCGACCTGTTTCTTCACGGCCTCGCGTTCTCTCGTCGAAACTCTGTACGGGCTCTGACGGAGTGGTCTGGCACTTTCCTTGTTATGATGCGATGTTTTGCCACGGGGTCCTGCCAAACTCTTGATGATGACGAAAAACAGTCCTTGTATTGCACGAGCAGGGTTTTGAGCTTTTCTTGTTTGTGCTTCGGAAGGCTGGGATTGACGTCGAAAGCTGGTTGCGGAGCTTCATTCGTCGGTGTAGGCTCGGGAGAATCTGTGAGGCCGAAAGCATTGCTGGCTTCTACGATTTCTTCGGTGTAGGCGACCCTCGTGCCTTTGCTCACGTATTCGTTGCTGAAATTCGTGACCATAACTGCTGCTTTCCCTGCCCGCAGCTCGGCTACTCCTCTTGCGACGCAAATTGTGCGGTTAATCAAGTGGTGCTGGACGCCTTCAACGATGCCTTCCAGGTCTGCTGATTTCTAAGTGCCGAGGGAAATGATGACGCTGGAGCGAGGAGGAATGGTGACCTGGCCTTCCAGCACATTCAAGGCGTGCTTTCTTGGCGGAGTGTGCGGCGGTAGCGCCTTTTCCGTGGACAGTGTTACCGACTTGGAGCTTACGTCGATGACTGCACCATGAAGGCCTAAGTCCATACCAAGGATGACATCTCTCGAGCAATGCTGCAGCACCACGAAGTTCGCGGGATAAAGGCGGTTGTTAATGGTGAGTCTCGCTGTGCAGATTCCCTCCGGCGTTACGAGGTGACCTCCAGCTGTCCGGATTTCGGGGCCTTCCCAGGCTGTCCTAACTTTCTTCAGTCTCCTGGCGAACGGTCCACTGATGACAGAATAGTCGGCTCCGGTGTCGACGAGGGCTGTGACGCTATGGCCGTCGATAAGAACGTCGAGGTCTCTAGTTCGTCGTCTTGCGTTGCAGTTAGGTCGTGGCGTCGGATCACAGCTACGACGGTTTGTTCCGCTGCTTCCGCGTTGCGTCGTCAGGTCTACTTCCGTCCGCGATATTTCGTCGTCAGGGCTCCGTCTGGTTCTCGTCGTGTCCTGAAGGTTTCGTCGTGGCGTCGTCGTCGCCGGCGGAGGATCTTCGGTATGTCGTCGTACAGCAACCGCACCTCCATCGGTTGCTGCCCTTAGTTTTCCGGATGCGGGCTATGTGACCGGCCCCGGGTTGGGCCAGTGTATCGTCGACGTTGGGGAGAGACGTAGCGGCCTGGCGATGGCGATCGGGAAGGTCCTCAGGGGGTCCACTGCGCTCCTGCCAGATAGTCGGCGATGTCACGTGGTCGTTCACCTGCTGTGGACGCGGCGCGTCGATGGCGAATCCGCGCAGTCCCATCTGTCGGCACTGGCAGCGGCGGTAGGTGTGGCCGGCTTCTCCGCAGTGGCAGCAGAATGGACGATGGTCAGGGGCGCGCTAAACGTCGGTCTTCCTCGGCGTGTATCGCTGGCCGGTTGGCGGGCGGTATGACGTCGGTGGTGGCGGCGGTGGTGCCTGGCGGCGGAACTGCTGGGGCAGCGCCGCGCGGCGTCTTGACGCGGGCGAGGAGGGGGGCGTTGTGTCGGGCTGCAGCAGCATAACTCATTGCTTGAAGCTGCGGCGGCGGTGCCGGCTGAGGAACACCCAATGACTGTTGGATTTCCTCGCGGACAATGTGTGCGATAGAATCCACTTGAGGCTGCGGCGAAGGTAACAGCTTGTGCAACTCCTCCCGCACGATCGCACGGACGGTTTCGCGCAAGTCGTCGGTGGCTAGTGAGTGCACTTCGGAATAGGTTGCAGACAGCGACGAGCGGTTGTACTGTTTCGCCCGCATGTCGAGTGTCTTTTCAATAGTCGTAGCCTCGATGAGGAATTCGGCGACCGTCGTGGGCGGGTTGCGGACAAGTCCCGCGAAAAGTTCTTGTTTTACACCCCGCATGAGCAGGCGAACTTTTTTGTCTTCAGCCATCGCAGCATCGGCCTGACGGAAAAGTCGAGTCATCTTCCGTGAAGACTGTTACGTTTTCGTTTGGCAGCTGCACCCGGGTCTCCAGTAAAGAAGCGGCCCTTTCCCTGTGGACGACACTGGTGAACGTATGCTGGAATGCGCTGCGGAAAAGATCCCAGGTCTGCGGTGAGGACTCCCGATTCTCAAACCAGGTTCTTGCCGCGTCTTCGAGGTAGAAGTAGACGTGACGCAGCTTGTTTCATTGCTCCAGTTGTTAAAGGCGGCGACACGGTCGTATGTTTCAAGCCAGGTTTCCGGGTCTACGAACGACGTTCCGCGTAGGGTTGGCGGCTCCTTGGGCTGCCGAAGAAGGTGACTGACGGGGTCAGTCATCGTCGCTGCGGTCGATGTTGGAATCTGCGGCTGCCTGGCTTTTTCGGGAAGGAGCCCGTGCTCTGGCTGCAGTCCCTTCTGCCTGCGGCTTGTTGGACGATCCGGGTTTTCCTTGCCGTCGTCTTCAGCACCCCGCGGTGGCGTCCGTTTCATGAAGCAGCACCTCCACCAGATGTCACGTGGTCGTGACGTCGACGAAGACAGCAGTCAGCACGTCCGAGATGAAACTGTTTATTGGCCAAACTTGTGGCCGGGAAACTGAAAGTCAACTACAACAATACACTTATAGCGGCGAACAGAGCGTCGACCGTCGATCAAGTGCTCATGGATGGGATGCGCCGTCTTTTATACATTACGTATCGCACTTTCCAGTCTTATCACTGGTTTTCGCGCAAGCACTGGAATAATCTAGACTATTCGCGTCCTGCGTGCAATCTTAACAAAACGATCTTGTTCTTGAATGACAAGGAGGTCCGATTTCTTGACAGTGATAGGTGATAGGTTGCCTGTTAGTGATTCACGGTTGTTGCTGCGCATGCTCATATCGGTTTGTTGTTCGCGTCTTCATCGAATTAAAGTCAGTTGTTAGCCCAGCATCCTACCTGTCCCTGTCTCTTTTTTTCTTGGCTCAGCTTCTTCTGCTTTCTTTAGTGCTGCTGGCATTTCCTTACGAAAAACGATCTACCACACTCGCGAAGCTTCTCGAACCCTGCGGCGCGGTGAGCGTCGAGCGTTGATAACCGCCCTTTCTTGTCAAACCCGAATACGTCAAAATAAAAGAAGAAGCGGGCGTGGATATATATATATATATATATATATATATATATATATATATATATATATATATATATATATATATATATTATATATATATATATAGATTGGTGAAAAGAAGGACTCGCGTACGAAATGTAGTTTTATTAACGTTTCCGGCTGGTGGGCCAGCCTTCGTCAGATATATTATATATATATCAAGGAGGAGACAAATAGACACAACACCCGTTCGCTGGGCTGGCTGTTCTATCTTCTTTTCTTCGCGCTGCCCGAGCGCGAGGGCCCAAGCTCTGTTCACGCTTTTTGTCATTACACTCGGCCACGACTGCGAGCACGCGGAGCTGCCGAAATTGTCTCTGGAGGGCGGCATTGGCTGTGCCACGGCGGTCGGTCTTGTGTGCACCGTGACTTGTCCTGCTGAAAAGCCAAACATTCTTGTGGCCGACTCTGGCTGGGTCGGGGTGGTCTTTGCAGGTCTCGTCCACGCTGGGAGTTAATGTGGTAAGCTGCAGAATATGGCGCCAGCAGGTCGCACTGGCTGACGCGGAGTGGACGCATCGATTGCAGGTTGTCGTGACGACTATGCAGTGGCAGTTGGGAGGACAGGGCAGAACATTGTAAATGTAGTACGGCCACTGAGCGGGGACGTCTGCGCTGTTCGCCGTGCGTCAAGGGGCGACTGGACGTCTCGCTAAACATCTGCGGCAACCCAGGGCCGAGTTCACGCACTGTCTTGATAGGCAAGTCGTGCTCTTGCAGTATTTGTGTGTGCTGGTGCTCGAGTTGGTACTTATTAAAATGCCGCGTGCAGTCAAGCCGTCCTCGTCAGAAGCCGTGTCATCAGCTGTGAAGATGGGCTGCACAGGCTGGTCTTCGGCCTCACGCGGGATGGTCACGTGCGCTTCTTTTAGGATGACATTGCTTGGCAAGTGGCGAGCGTCCGCACACTCGGCCAATGACTGCGGTGATGTCCGGGGATGATGCGGCTTCTGATAGTGAGCCAAACCGGGAGTGGTGGCTAGTGCTTCGTCTCCGGTTGGTAGTGAGGGAGGTGCCGTCGTCACACAGTAGCCCGACGCCTCCAGGCAATCTAGCGCTGGCCAACGTGGAGGCCGGCTGCTGTGGCTTGGAGACGATCTTGATCTCTGTCAAGGGTCGTTGTGGGACAGGTATTGACGCGGAGTCTGACACCTTTAGGGAGGAGTACACTTTGAGGCCAGTGTCGATGACTGCAGCAGGGCACTCCCCGAAGCTGTCCGTGGAGCAGCTACAGGAGACAGCTGTACCAGGGGCGCGCTGCGCCTCGCGAGCCCGATCTGCACCGTCGAGGTGGTGTGCCTCACAGCCCCCATCCGCGGTAGAGAATGTGTCTAAAGAGTAGGGTCACACTCGTGGGAAAGAGGACGAAAGACTGGTGAGTCTGGCACACCATTCAGGCCATGATTGCTGCCTGATGCCTTCGTAGGCGTGCCATGCCTTGGCCGCACCGCGAAGGTGGCCGATGGCCACCAGCCATTTCCGATGGTCTGGCCAGGCATGGAGGGTGCCGAGAGAACTGATGGTGTCGATCCACAAGAAAACGTCGTCCTGGAAGCCGCGGTACTCCGGTACTGACCTGATAGCCTGCGATGACGAAGCGGCAGGCGAGAAACCGGAGCTTAACGACGTGATGCGGTTGAGCTGACGTGATAATTTCGTGAGGACGTGCAAGAGCTCCGGGCCGTTGTTGGGTGCAGCGGCCGACGAGCCAGGAATCGCGGCTGCGGAGTATGCAGCGGTTCCGGTGCTCATGGTGGTAGGATCCATGGCTAAGGACGCGTGGACGGCGTCCCTTGTCGTGAACTGGTGTCACGGCGTCGGCGAATTGGTGTGGAGCCGCCGAGGAGGCCTAGACGCCGTCCCCGAACGGTGGCTGCAGCGGCGGCAAGTGAGCAGGTGCCGAGGAGGCCTGGACGCCGTCCTCAAGTCGCGCTTAGTGCTGCTGCTGCCCGCTGGCGGGTGCCATGAACGAGGTTCGCGCTTACGGTTCGATGGTCGTAGACTGCGCCATTGTCAAGGAGGAGACAAATAGACGCAACGCCCGTTCGCTGGGCTGGCTTTTGGTTGGTTGGTTGGACCTTGGCGACCTGGCGCAACCCACTGCGGGGGATCGGCCATGAAACGGGCGGCACCTTATTTTTGAGATAAAATTGTTTTACAGTTCAAATATGTTTATAAAAAGGATATGTAAGGAAAAACTCACACTAATATTCAAGGCTAGAAAAAAATTATATATATATATATTATTAATATATATATATATATATATATAATTATATATTATTTTGAAGACAGTATGAATGAAAAATCAAATGAAATTAAATAAACTAATACGCAATTCGCTTTGTCTCCCGTAGAAAATCGCATACGGCTTCGAAAACGTTCCTGTGGCTGGCTGTTCTACCATCTGCTTCGTCTTCCTTCTTTCCTTCGCGCTGCCCGAGCGCGAGGGCCCAAGCTCTGTTCCCGCTTTTTGTCATTACAATATATATATATATATATATATATTATATATATATATATATATAGTAGTGGGAAGAGAATCACGCGGACCCCGATAGAATAAGGAACGAAGAAAGAAACTACGACTTTCGTTGATTCGGCACTGTATATTTTACTAACGTTTCGTCTGGTGGACCAGACTTTGCCAAAGTAACAAGTACATCGCGGTGGGTTTCCTTATAAACACGCTTAAAGTACATAGTTTCAAAGAACTTATCGATAGCAAGAATGACAACATAAGATAGCGGTCACACACAGTCGACATAGATTCATGCGCGCACATTTGGGACTCGTGGCAGCGAAGTCAGGTTACACAGAGTAAGATAGATTGCACACGCAGTTGATATGGCATTACACACTAGTGATATGACAGAATTATTGGATTGCACGTCACATGGAGGAAAAGGAGGGGGGGGACATCAGATCTGCGCTTTATCTATTTTTTTCGCGGGAACGTAGTCACATGCTAGCATTAAACTGCAAACAGTCTGAGATCGCAAACAGAAAATCTACGCAGCACTAAGATCAATTTTTACTTTTTAGCTTCTCCTGAAGTACGCTTCAAACACATCAAGGTCACTAGAGAAAAACTAAACAACTAAAAAAGAAAACTAAAAAACAGCACAGACACCGTACATGATGCACACAACTCGGTACGTATACACGTAGTCTGGTATGAAAGCTGAAAATAGTGGGTGATTACCAACGTAACCGTAGAAGAAACACGAGCGATATTAGAAACAGAGCTGCCTATCCCGTTGAAGACCCGGTTATGATTAATAGTGCTGAGTGGGAACGCTTGTAAGTGTGCCTGTTCTTTCGTTGATACCGGATGAGACGGCGTTAAACTTACAGATTAGGTAAGACTCGCGGGCTTCACGATCATGATGAGAGCGAAAGCCTGACTCAAGTATAGTGGCCCGAATATTTTCAAAGAATGTCCAGGTAAACGAATGTGTTTGATAATGGTAGGCTAGGAAGCTTATTGGAAGCGATCTATGGTTGTTAAAGCGTATTCTAAATGAAGTTTCCGTTTGGCCTATGTACTGTTTTTTGCAGACGGTACACTCAAGCATGTATATAACGTAGAACTGTCGCAATTAAATGAACTCGAATGTTAAGGGAGAAGTCTGAGAACGTGCTATTGGCTTTCTGTGTCGTTTGCATATGTACGCACACCTTCCAACGTGATTTGTTGCAGGGTGCACAGCCAGTTATTTCGGGCTTATTTACTTTCGATGACGTTAATAAATCTCGGAGATTTTTAGACCGTCGGTACACAATGCGAGGTGGTTCAGGAAAAATACTCTTGAGATGTTCGCTTTGGGCAAGGATATTGTATAAGTACAAGCCACAAAGTTGTGTTCTTGCGCGAGGAAATAACGAGGGAAGGGGTCCAGGGGAGCGCAAACTTTCGACTGTTTATTCAAGAGAAAGTGCAACCAATATATAGGCACAGACATGCGCAGCAAACTAGGCACACAGCGAGCGCATACCACCTAATCACAACATTGATCTATGAACTTGCGCTCTGCCTGCGAAAGGGACAATGAAGTGTCACTGATACACATGGAACCTCGTGCTTTGATATGATATGCCTCCAACAACTCTCGAGCCGTGGTGTCCCGCTTCTACCCAGAATCTGAATCTTATTCAAACACGGCTCACACTTATGTGAACTGCAGTGGGTCGGCAAATGTGCCCCATCTTTACCTTTTAGTGAAAGCTCGTGTTCCGCGCACGCTCATTCACGCACCTTCCCGTCTGGCCGACATACGTCTTGCCACAGGTTAGCGGAAATTCATACACAACACCGGTGGCACATTTTGTGTACGACTTTGCGTGCTTCTTGCCGCAGCCACCTTTCTTGCTCCCATCAGATAGGATACGTGGGCATAGCTGAGCCAGCTTCCGCGGCGCAGAAAAAACAATTGGCACGCCGTGTCTGTTAGCAACTTCTTTAGATTGTGTGCCACCCGGTGCATATACGGCACGGCCTCAGGTCTCACCGTTCTCCGCTCTTGCTTACCCCAGAACCGTGGTGTTCACTCTTGAACTTCTGGAGGAGCGACTCGGCGACGGCGATGAGGAGCGTGCGAGGGAAACAGCCAAGGACAGACGATCCAATTGGTTTTGAAAACCCTTCTGCATCACGTGCGAGCACGACCTTGCAAGTGCAGACTCTAGGCAATGTTTAGCTATAGCCCTTTTCACAGTTTGGAATGTGCCGACTCATATGGCAGCAATTCTTTTGTAGACCGAGGCGAATAAAGCCAACACGCGTGAACCTCTGCAGGGTAATGTTCTGCAGGGTAATGTTGGCACACAATTCTTTAGGTTGTGTGCCAACATTACCTCGAGAGTTGTTGGAGGCTATCATATCAAAGCACGAGGTTCCATGTGTATCAGTGACATTCATTGTCCCTTTCGCAGGCAGAGCGCAAGTTCATAGATCAGAGGTTGTGATTAGGGTGGTATGCGCTCGCTGTGTGCGTAGTTTGCTGCGCATGTCTGTGCCTATATATTTGGTTGCACTTTTCTTGAATAAACAGTCGAAAGTTGCGCTCCCTGGACCCCTTCCCTCGTTATTTCCTCGCGCAAGAAACTGCCATACTTTGTGGCTTGTACTTAGACATGAACGACTAGCCCAGCAACGTGTACTTCTTGACAAGGATATTGTAGTGGCGTTTTAATATAGAGTGTACCTTTGGGGCTGATGCTGAGTGTGTTAGTACGAGGTTGGTGCTATTCTGTTTTTCGGGCAAACGGTTCCCCTGAGAATTTCCGCTGTATTTAATTGTCTGCTCGACCTATTCCTCATCGATTAAAGCCGATGGATATTGCGTTTAGTGAGAGAAGTTTAAGTTGTTCGCAATTAGCTATGAAATCCTCGCGGTTGGAGCACAGTCGTTTGAAGCGATGGGCCTGACTATAGGGAATGGCGGTCTTGCAATGTCGTACATGGCTGCTCTTGAAATGCAGAAGCGGGCTTTTATCAGTAGGTTTACGATTAATTTAGTCAGCAGTTTTCCTTCGCATAGCGACACAGTGACGTCTAGAAAGTTTACCGAAAGTGACGAGTGAACTATGCGACAGCTTGATTGGCGGGTAGAAATGATTAAACGCATCTATAAATTTCAAGAGGTTTGCTCCCCATATGTCCAAATCAAGAAGATATCATCAATGAATCGCTTATAAAAGAAAGGCTGCATGTCAGTGCTGGATAAGAGATCATTCTCCAAAATACCCATAAATATTAGCATAATTCGGACCTATTCGGGTTCCCATCTAAGTACCGCTCAACTGAACGTAATGGTTATCATTGAATTCGAAGTTATTAAGTTCAAGAATAAGCTTTAGCAGCGATCCCAGGGTTTCAATATCTACAGGCTTTTCGACACGACAGTCTTCATACGCTTTAAGTACTGCTGAAATCCCATCGGCATGCGGTATGTTAGTGTAACGCGAGGTGACGTCGAGAGTTACAAGGATTGAATTATGCGGAATGGTAAGGTGAATATATCTTGGAGAAAACTATTGGTATCCTTTACGAATGACGGAAATGTTCCAGGAATCTGGTTAATAAGGGAGTCTACATAGCGTGAAAGGTTTTCCGTTGTAGTGTTCACACCGGAAATGATCGGACGGCCTGGGTTACCTTGTTTGTGAATCTTTGGTAGCAAGTAAAACCTACCAGCCACGGGACTGAGCGGTATGAGAGACCTAACGGTTTTTTTGTCTAGTTTTTTCTGCTTTAGTAATTTTGTGAGCTGATCTATCAAAATGGACCTAAAGTTATCGGTTGGGTCGGTTGCGAGGGGTTTATAAAAAGTGATATCCGAGAGTTGTCTGATCGCTTCCATGATATAATCACTCTTATTGAGAACAACAATCGCTCCTCCCTTATCTGCGGGTTAATGACGATATCATGTTATTTGAAAGCTCTTCAAGCGCTGTTTTTTCTTCCTTAGTCATATTCTGTCGGTAACGGACGCGGGTCTTGTACGGCCTCGAGTATTTCACGTTGCACTGCACTATATAAATATCTAGACATTTATCACGTTGCGCTGGTGGGGTCCATGTTTGTATGAGGGCATAGATAGTTTAGCGTCACTAGGATTTTCACGGTTATGGAAGTACTCTCTTAGGCGCATGGTTCGAGCAGAGTGTCAAGGTCTTTTAAAAGCTGAAATTCATTGAATCCACCAGAGCTTGGGCGAAAGGTAGACCCTTCGATAAGGCCGATATGTGAGCACCAGAAAGAACAAACATTGAAAGGTTAACAACACTGTCGCTTGGTTCAGTTGGTCTGCTTCTGAGTGATGGTTCAGTAGGAACAGTATCTATGTTAGCAATACATATAGGAGGGTCTATACCGTCCCGAATAAATTATTGTGTTTGAGCGTGCATAAGTTTTTCTTGTTATTCTGTTTAAATGCTGCCAGGCATTCTAATTCACATGGCGTTAACTGTGACGTGAAGCGGCTTTCTTCGCTATGTAGACGCATCGTACACGATTGTAATGGTTAACAACATTACGCAGTAATTCCAAAGAGGCGTTGCTTAGTACCCTTTGCCAATCGGCTTTGTTCGACTCAGAAAGGTCGCAAGTGGCCGGCTTCAGTCTTAGCTGTAAGCCTTTCGGTACTGCAGAAGCATTCAGGTACGTCGACAGTGCGGTTACATGCAGTTCAGAGCGGATGCCTTTCTCGGCAATTTTTCTAGCCCTTAAGAATGTCCTAGAAGGAAGATGCTGTACAGAGTTAACAGGAATCGGCAGTCAATGGGCGGCTTTGTCACAAGCGGGGTTCTTCCGGGAAGGGTAGCGGCGGCCCAAAGACGAAGTGGTCTGTGTGCCTCCCTCGTGAAGGTGGCGACTGTTTGTGACGGGAGAGCGGCGGCTGGTGCCTGGGGAAGTTAAAGAACCGTTCTTACTTGGAGGGGTACGGCTGGAACCCTGACGGCTGCGATGGCTTGGGACTGAAAGGTCCTTGTTGGCGTCTGCTGAGGGTTGACGGTAGCGCGTTCCAGAAGAAGTACGGCCGGCACCGGGAAGGTCACGGTGGTTCAAGACTGGAGGCCAGTGGTCGACGTCTAGGGAAGGCTGAGCGGAGCACGTTCTAGGAGAAGTCTGGCGGCACCGCTGTGGAGGACACACGATGCGAAATCACGCCACAGTGATACATTGTTACCAGTGTGGTGAAGAAAAGTTCACGGATATGGCTGGCCATGAGTGCGACGCCTTCAAAACTTGGGTGAAGGCCGTCGGCGGCTAGAACACGGCCTGGGGGCAGGTACTGAAATCCGTGGTCCACGAAGAAGACTTTCCTCGAGTGGCTGCAAAATCCACGCAATAGTTGATTGAAGTAGCTGGCTTCTCGGTTGCAGCGTCGGACGAACAAGAGGTTCGGTTTCCATGACGACGATTGGTACAACGAGGGAGAATGAGTGTAGCATAGCATTTTTTAAGTTGTTTTAGTTTCTTCTCGTAGTGACCTTGATGTGTTTGAAGCATACTTCAGGGAGTTAAAATTAAAGAATTGATCTTAGTGCTGCGTGATTTTCTGTTTGCGATCTCAGACTGTTTGCAGTTTAATGCTAGCATGTGACTACGTTCCCGCGAAAAAAATAGATAAAGCGCAGATCTGATGTCATCCCCCCCCCTCCTTTTCCTCCATGTGACGTGCAATCCAATAATTCTGTCATATCACTAGTGTGTAATGCCATATCAACTGCGTGTGCAATCTATCTTACTCTGTGTAACCTGACTTCGCTGCCACGAGTCCCAAATGTGCGCGCATGAATCTACGTCGACTGCGTGTGACCGCTATCTTATGTTGTCATTCTTGCTATCGATGTTATGTTGTCATTCTTGCTATCCCCCCGTCCACTTTATAGGGTATATATGTATATTTAAACGTGGGAGCGTCAGTCAGCGCCGCCAGTAGCCATGACGGCGAGTGTGGAACACTCTTTTTCTGCCTGTTGGCGTCACGTAGAACGTGAACTTATTACGAGCTGGCAGCTGACCAATAATCCCTCGCATACCACCTGAAAGCATCAAGTCTGCCAGAACGAGACCCTCGCTATGAATGAAGGAAAGAAGTGTTAATTCTAAGGGCTCGTGTTCTTTGTTATACACAATATCACTGAGCACTAACAGACAATAATGCCAAGGAAAGTATAGGGGATGTTTTAGTAGTAAATGTAAGGTAAATGTGAAGAAAGAAAAGTGGACGAAAAGATAGCTTGCCGCGGGCAGGGACCGAACCTGCGACCTTCGAATAACGCGTCCGATGCTCTACCAACTGAGCTACCGCGGCGGCCATCCCCCGTCCACTTTATAGGGTATATATGTATATTTAAACGTGGGAGCGTCAGTCAGCGCCGCCAGTAGCCATGACGGCGAGTGTGGAACACTCTTTTTCTGCTGTTGGCGTCACGTAGAACGTGAACTTATTACGAGCTGGCAGCTGACCAATAATCCCTCGCATACCACCTGAAAGCATCAAGTCTGCCAGAACGAGACCCTCGCTATGAATGAAGGAAAGAAGTGTTAATTCTAAGGGCTCGTGTTCTTTGTTATACACAATATCACTGAGCACTAACAGACAATAATGCCAAGGAAAGTATAGGGGATGTTTTTAGTAGTAAATGTAAGGTAAATGTGAAGAAAGAAAAGTGGACGAAAAGATAGCTTGCCGCGGGCAGGGACCAAACCTGCGACCTTCGAATAACGCGTCCGATGCTCTACCAACTGAGCTACCGCGGCGGCCATCCCCCCGTCCACTTTATAGGGTATATATGTATATTTAAACGTGGGAGCGTCAGTCAGCGCCGCCAGTAGCCATGACGGCGAGTGTGGAACACTCTTTTTCTGCCTGTTGGCGTCACGTAGAACGTGAACTTATTACGAGCTGGCAGCTGACCAATAATCCCTCGCATACCACCTGAAAGCATCAAGTCTGCCAGAACGAGACCCTCGCTATGAATGAAGGAAAGAAGTGTTAATTCTAAGGGCTCGTGTTCTTTGTTATACACAATATCACGAGCACTAACAGACAATAATGCCAAGGAAAGTATAGGGGATGTTTTTAGTAGTAAATGTAAGGTAAATGTGAAGAAAGAAAGTGGACGAAAAGATAGCTTGCCGCGGGCAGGGACCGAACCTGCGACCTTCGAATAACGCGTCCGATGCTCTACCAACTGAGCTACCGCGGCGGCCCTCCCCCCGTCCACTTTATAGGGTATATATGTATATTTAAACGTGGGAGCGTCATGCAGCGCCGCCAGTAGCCATGACGGCGAGTGTGGAACACTCTTTTTTCTGCTGTTGGCGTCACGTAGAACGTGAACTTATTACGAGCTGGCAGCTGACCAATAATCCCTCGCATACCAACTGAAAGCATAACGTCTGCCAGAACGAGACCCTCGCTATTAATGAGGAAAAAGTGTTAATTCTAAGGGCTCGTGTTCTTTGTTACACAATATCATGAGCACTAACAGACAATAATGCCAAGGAAAGTATAGGGGATGTTTTTAGTAGTAAATGTAAGGTAAATGTGAAGAAAGAAAAGTGGACGAAAAGATAGCTTGCGCGGGCAGGGACCGAACCTGCGACCTTCGAATAACGCGTCCGATGCTCTACCAACTGAGCTACCGCGGCGGCCATCCCCCCGTCCACTTTATAGGGTATATATGTATATTTAAACGTGGGAGCGTCAGTCAGCGCCGCCAGTAGCCATGACGGCGAGTGTGGAACACTCTTTTTCTGCCTGTTGGCGCACGTAGAACGTGAACTTATTACGAGCTGGCAGCTGACCAATAATCCCTCGCATACCACCTGAAAGCATCAAGTCTGCCAGAACGAGACCCTCGCTATGAATGAAGGAAAGAAGTGTTAATTCTAAGGGCTCGTGTTCTTTGTTATACACAATATCACTGAGCACTAACAGACAATAATGCCAAGAAAGTATAGGGGATGTTTTTAGTAGTAAATGTAAGGTAAATGTGAAGAAAGAAAAGTGGACGAAAAGATAGCTTGCCGCGGGCAGGGACCGAACCTGCGACCTTCGAATAACGCGTCCGATGCTCTACCAACTGAGCTACCGCGGCGGCCATCCCCCCGTCCACTTATAGGGTATATATTTATATTTAAACGTGGGAGCGTCAGTCTCGATGCTCTAAAATATTATATATATTAATATATATATATATATATATATATATATATATATATATATATATAGATATATAATGACACAATGGGTTGCGCTCTCTAGTGCCTTCTAGTGGGTCGTTCCTCATGGGCTCTTCCCGCGCTCGCGTTGAGAGTAGCGGTGTGCGCCGCCGCCGCCGCTCTATAATTGCGGCGCGCCGTCGCTTGTCTTTTCTGTTATATGAACGGGAATCTGGACATAAAATACAACACGTCCCTGAGGGAGCTGTTCTCGATGTATCCATGTAATGGACTATTCATTTCAGCCGCCGTTGATTGGCGTGAGCTCGGCAAGCAGCGCACCATCTATTTCCAGTTCTTTTCTCATTTGACGTCACGAAGCTTTCAGAATTTCCGACACAAATGAGAAGAACAGAATGATCTCCAACCTGGCGCTTACACCTTGGAGAAAAAAATTAGGAGGGAGCGCGCCTAGCGTCCACAAGCCAACCTCCTATGCACGGTGTTAGAATAGGTTAGGTGTACCGACGGTTCACCTCCGCCGCGCAGCTCCTCGCCGAACATGGGGACGCGCTTTCGCGTTTTTTTTCCCGACAGGCTGCGCTGGGTGTATCGAGGCGTCAGGTCAGTCGCTTCAAACGAGGGCAGCGTCGCTTACAAAGATGCATTTGCACAACTCTTCAACTGCTGGCCGTTCCTTTTTTATCAGGTTAACCGAACATATCAATCTGATTTGAAAGTAAATGCACAACATCAAGGAATTCAGTGGCGGTAGCCGAAAGATGGAAATACATAGAAATATAGCTTCTGCGAACAGGATAATGAGTTTGCAGGTGAACACCGAATTTCAAAAACGTTTTAGCTCATGCACAAATAAGGCCACCGTGGCAAATTGGTTGAGGCCGCCGCGACGAAACTGGGTTAATACTAACATTTGGTGTTTTACGGTCCAAACCACGATATGATTAGGAGAGACGCCGCAGTGGAAAGCTCCGGAAATTTCGATCATCTGGTGTTCTTTAACGTGCACTGACATCGCACAGGCCCCCTACCATTTCGCCTCTACAAATGCGACCGCCGCGGCCGGAATCAAACCCGCGACAATGGAACCCGTGCCCGCGACCATTCGGGTCAGCAGCCGAGCACCTTAGCTACTGGTCCACCGGGCAGACCCCGAACTGAGTTAGTCAAAAGAAAAAAGTATTCCCACGATGGGCAATTCTTAATACAACGCAACGGCATATGTATAGGTTCATCACTAGCCCCACTTCTTTGTGACATCTTTTTATCCGTAATAGACAACCGCATTTCTGCGAGCCTTGCATGTGTGCCTGTACGCCGAGTGTATCGTTATGTTGACGACTACCTTGTGCTTGTTGAAGAGAGCGGACAAATGTGTTTTAATGATAAAGTTACGGCCGTGCTTAATGTCTTCAAAGAGCACTCATGGGCGCTCAATTTCACATTTGAATTGCCAAAAGACAAGTGCATACAATATTTAGACGTTCTCATTTCATTCTCTGACAATAGGCATACTTGCTGGTGCTATCAACCTAGAAGCGCTAAGAATGTCCTCTTTTTTGACAGTGGCCATTCAAAGGTAATTAAAAGAGGCATTGCCACCACGTGTATTCAGGCCGCCCTTCATAAGTCATGTGAGCACAAGGCTGAGGCTAGTCTCACTACGCAGATTGATAAACTAAAAGCTGCTGGCTACCCCAACAGCGTCGTCGTACCCGTTTTCGAAAGCCTCCTACAGAGAGTAAAGCGCCAAAACACGGGACCAAAGGGAAAACAAAATGATCAAAGACCATTGCATGTCATACCCTATGTACATAAGGTGTCTCACAGCTTAAAGAAAATAGCAACCAGGTATGATATTAATTTGTTGTTTTCCGCCCCGTGCAAGCTTTCAAAAGGTGTGTCCTGAATTGCAAGAAGATGATCGACCATGTAATATACGTCATGAGCACAGCTTCACAGAATGCCAATCAAATGTTGTCTATGAGATACCGTTAACCTGTGGAAAATTATATATAGGTCAAACGGGGCAATGTTTTAATGATCGAGCTAGGCAGCATGCGTACAACGTCAAGAATGGGTATGGTAGCCATATGGCTATACATTGCAAGGAATGCAGTCCTGTATTCCATAAGACAAGGTTATTCATGCTGAATATCGTGTACTCACGATATTCAGCATGAACCAACTCGCCCAAATCAAGCTCTTGTTGTTCCTGAAAAAGAAAGCGGGGGTGAGGGGGGTTGACGGTCCTCTCTATATGATGCTTGTAAGAAGAAAGCAACACATTTGACAATGGTAGGTTAGAATTCCTTTCATGGGTTGTGGCTGTGCATGCAACATATCGCATGCATTCAAGCAGCCGCCCACGGTGTTAGTTGTTCAGCCGCCTTTGCAACGTTTACACGTGCTGGCTGGCGCGTGGTAGTGAAGGTTAACGTCCGTTTGCCGCCCAATACATCTGACTCACCATGTGCCATTCTGATTCTACCTCTCGTTATTCGTCAAAGACTGCTGTTCGTTTCAGTAGCAGAACTTTGTGCCCTGCTCTGGGTGCACAAACGTGAAATGGCCGTGCCCGTTTCCTTTTCAACGTCCTAACCATTTGCTTTCCAGTTTCTTCTTTCGGGAATGGAAGGGATTGAGAGTGACACCATATTCCGTGACGTCACTGTCTGACCCGTTAAACTAAAGGCTCGTTCACACCGGCGACTAGCAACGATCGCGCGACTAAGTTAGTCGCAAAGCGGCTGGTCGCAAACGGTCGCAAATGGCCGTTTGGTCGCAAAGCGACTGCTGTGGCTCAGTCGCTCGCTGCTCGATTTTTCAGTCGCGCGACTGCAGTCGCAAACCTCTGAATCAATCAGGTGCGCAGGAACAGGACGTCAGCCTATTTTACGGGGCAAAGGCAATGGAAGCTGTATACGAGCAGACGTAAATTCTACGTGGCGGCGCATATAGGTCACACGCCGGTGTGAACATCGTCGCTTTCAGTCGCTCTTTGACCGCCAGTCGCAAACGGTCGCGCGACCGTTGCTAGTCGCCGGTGTGAACGAGCCTGAACACCCAAGTCAGACGAGGCCCCATTCGTGTACATACGTGCGCCAGTCAAACGCCTGCCGCCTAAATGCTAGCCTATTTGAAATAGCTTATCCTTGTTCACCGTGTCCTTATTTACACAACTTATATTGTCCAGATGGGCAAGAAGTGCTCTTTCCCGCGATGCATCACGGGCTACAAATCGCGCACGGAGAAAATTTGCTTTTTCGCTGCTCCGAAGGACAGGGGCCGCTTGAAAATGTGGCCACTGCTATTCCACGGAAAAATCACGAGCTGCAAACACAAATTTTGTTTGTGAAAAACATTTTGATGCGCGATTGTCACCAAATCATGGGAAGCGCTATTTAAAAGGAAAGGTTCTTGTGAGGAAACATTCTTTCGTATCATTTAGCCGCACCATACAATACTCGAGCTAAAGCAGCTTTTTCAGGCAAAAATATGTAAAATTCGTAGATCGTGCCAATACTGTGATAAAATTCTTGGCGCACCATAACGTATATATTTTGCAGTCTAGTTATTTTGAATATGTCAAGAGCGGCTTCGTAGTCATCGGCCACAAGCTGTCGCCCACTTCATTGCATTCTTTCAATCCTGTATTTTCCGACGTGGGAGCGGCGCGTCACCTGCTAGTGCACGCCCCGAAAGACCTAAATAGAGTTATTTTATTCCATTACATCAAAGCATCCGTCTTCTCGCAAATGTTTACGGAATTTGGAAATAAGCGGTTCGTAGTAAAAGGTTCTGAAGGCTCACTTGATCTCATATGCGAAATGCCCGTCAACATGACACCTGCTCTTATATGATGCTGACCGCAAATGCATTAATTAATCTTTCGAGGGCAAATGAAGGGTATATTCAACACGCGTCACGCAACTGTAGATTTACATTTGTAGACAAATGCGGGCACGATCGCCTAGGCCACGGTGTTGCCGAGGCCGAAGGTGGTGTTTATGAGCTTCACACCGCATGCCGAACCGTCATGCATAAAACACTACTAAGTCTTATATCTAACTTATATATATGATATTACAATACCACAGAATCCTCACAGGGCCTTGCGATATTGCTAAACACGCTAAACACCGAATGTTAGAAACGTCAGGTTTGTGCTGGGTATAGCCAGGTGGCCACCGTCCCGCGCGCGCCTCCTTTCGGCAAGAAAGGGAAAGAGGTCCCCGATTTCTCCTCATTCCAATGCGCCGTCGCTCCACCTAAACTATTCTAACACCGTGGGTTCGTGTTACAATTTCCATCATCCTCCTGTTTATTTTCTTTTTGTGGTGGGCGCATAAGAAAAAAAAATTGACGAGCACACACGCATAGCATCTACAAGCCAACCTCCTCCGACGCCGCTCCCCCCTCGTTCTCCATGCTCCGGTCACAACTCCCAGCATGCCTGTGAACACTTCTAGTTCACTGTAGCTGGGGAGTTATTCTCGATGTGTCCCCCTAGCGTATTTCGGGTGCCACTGATTGACTGGAGTTCGGCGAGCAGCGCGCCCATTCGGACCATACCGTCCCTCTCACGGCAAAGGCGAGTTCTCTCTCCTGCCTTTGCCCACCCGTCGCACATTCAATAGTCGTCGACGACCCTTCTTCCGTCCCTCCGCCGAGCGATTGAGGGAGGAAAGTGCGGAGGTCATGCCTGAGTACCACCAGCAACCTCTGGCTCCTGCGCAAAATAATTACGCTCAAGTTGCCGCCAGGATGCCCCAAGCAATCCCTGCGGCTGCCCCACTGAGTTACGCCGAAGCCGCCGCTAGACCTCCGTCCTTAGAAAGTGCGTGCCAGCTTCGTATGCTGCCATCCTTCCTAGGCCCGGACTACAGCCCACCATGCAGGCATTTCAGCAGCCCCCCGTCAATCGCATCCTGCGAGATGGGTGGGACCTGCCCTGGCGAACCGATGGCGCACACCCGACAACCGGCCCATCTGCTTTGCATACGGTTATGCCGCTCACGTGGCGCGTTACTGCCATCGCGTGCAGCCGCCTCGAGTGGCTTCACTCGTCACCAGCCAGTCTAGACATGTATTCTACGACCCACCTCCGCATATGTTACCGACGTCACGCCCGTTCCCTCTACTCGCCGCTCTACGTCTCCGCGACGTCGCTCACTGTCACCAATGCGTCCACGTTCTGTCGCACGAGAGCAGGAAAACTAGTCGTCGCAGTCCACGAGGCAAGGGCTGCGACGCTATCTCACTGTCAAAGCCCTCATCGAAGTCCATCGAATGTCATAGACGTGTTTGTGGACGGTGTTCGCGCATCTACCCTTATCGACACTGGAGCCACCGTATCCGTTATGGACGCAAAACTTAGCCGTTTACTCCGAAAAGTGACGACGCCACTTTCTGGGATGTCCCTCCGTACCGCCAGCTCCAGAGTATTAGGCCTACAGCCGTATGCACTGCTCGCGTCTTCATTCAGGACGTTCTGCACGACGTCGAGTTCATCATAATTGCTGCGTGCTCCCGCGACGTCATCCTCGGATGGGATTTTCTCTCCCGCCACGATGCCGTAATTTATTGCGCACCAGCCGCAATCTAACTCTCACCGTTCTTACATTTCACGCCGGCAGACAGTCCATCGGCATTCACCAAGATCCTCGTCAAAGACGACACCAAAGTGCCTCCAAACTCGTCAATGGACGGTGCCAGTTTACTGCGCCGGTCTCTGCGACACCGTTGCACTCCTTTCGCCATCTGACCGCGTTTGCAATACGAAAGGGTTGCTGGTACCTTACGCGACCGTGCAAGTCACTCAGCGCAGCACCGCTATTTTTGTTACCAACCCATCCCCGCACATTGTTATGTTGGCGCGAGGGCTATGTCTCGGCAGAGTGGAGCTCGAAGACGCACAAGTTCTGGACGCACCCGATGACTCACACTGTGCCAGTTGCCGTACCATCAGTGCTGCTTCCACGTCTGATTCATCACCCGCTGATGTATCTGGTGCCTACATTGCTGACAACCTTAGCTAAAACACGTTGGCGGGCTAGTTGGTTTGCATGCATGAACAGTGGTAAGCGCGACTAGACGAGGGACGAAGAAAGAAAACAGACAAGGACACAGCGCTACTTTAAACTGATTTTATTTTCGCTCGAACCGATAAATATATACCGAGCGAGCGGAAACAACAGAAACAACAAAAGGACAATCAGTGGTTATATCGCTGAACCAAACACGGGTACAGGGCAATATCACGACACAGCAAAAGCATTAACGCGACAAAGCAAGATATTGCAAATCTTTTGTGAAAGCGAGAGGGGAGGCTGACTAACGCACATTTCTTCTAATCTATTAATCTCATAGGCCTCAACAATTTCTCTAGTCATTTACTATGCGCCTTATACAGGATACAGGTGTTTTCAAACAAGGGCATGCAGCCACAATCTCGGCAATGAATGCCCAAATGACCTGAGATTGCTTTTGTGACGTTATAGTGATGCTCTTTCAGTCTCTGGTTAATACATCTGCCGGTCTGACTAACGTACGTCCTTTTACACGAAAGCGGAATGGCGTAGACAACCTTGCGAGTACAGGTTACAAAAAGTGTTCGGTGATTTATAGGACATGCATTTACCTTGTTACTCTCTGAATTTACCTGGTGACATAATCTCTGCAGACGGTCAGGAGCGGAAAAGACTACGTCCACCCCCGACTTTCCCGCAATTCTTCTGAGATTGTGCGAAATGCAATGCATGTATGGCACAACGGCAACTTTCTTAACTCTGACACCACGGCTGATGCTCTTTGATGAGCTTTCAAGCTTGTTGCTCAAGCCCTCTGCGACAGAGCTGAGCATACCTAATGGGTACCCAGACTCTTCAAAACGCTTGGCCTGATTCAGGAAACTGGGCTCCACCTTGTGATCACATGACTTCATAAGGGAATTATTGAAACAAGATTGCACTATTGCACGTTTTACAAGTTTTGAATGAGCGGATGAAAAAGGCAGGACAGGCTTGTTGCCTCTCGGCTCATAACTCCAGCAAACCTTCTGTTGCGAAAAGTACAGTCCTAAGTCTAAAAATCTAATGAAATTGGCCTTGGGCAGTTCATGCGTCAACACCAAAGGGTACAAAACTTCTGTGAATGGGGTTATAATTTTTGAGACCGCCAAGTCAAAACTACATGAGTCATTGTTCAAAACTACTAAAAAATCATCCACGAATCTGAATACACGCACAACGTCAGGGTTATTTTTTAGGCGTTCATGAAGAACCTGCTCATGATTGGCTAGGTACAAGTCACTTAAGCAGGGAGCAATGCATGACCCAATACAGATGCCATTTCTTTGTTTAACAACAGTGCCATCCCATGTCGCGTAAGTAGAGTTAATATAAAAACTAAGAAGTTCCAGAAACTGGTAGCATGTCAATCCGGAAGCGTTTTGAAAACGTACTGCTCCAAACTTGTCTAAGCAATGAGCTACACATCTCATCAAGTCATCCTGCGGAATAGAATAGTATAGATCCTTTAGATCGATAGAGAAGGCAACAAGGTTCCTGTCTGGTTTTTCTTTAAAGAATTCTACCACTTGCTCGCAATTGTTTACCAAAAAAGGGTCGTCAATTGGCAAAAACTTCAAGTACTTCTTTAAAAACATTGCAACATGTTTTTGTCAGCTTGTGTTTTCTGAGACTATCACACGGAAAGGGACAATCAGGTTTGTGCGTTTTCGCCGAAAAAAACAAGTCAAGGTGACCATTAGTGCTCTTTTCAATGGACCGGGATAAATGATCTAGTTTGAAGCTTTTGCAACCTTACGTCGGTCCAGCGTTCCCAGCTTCTGTGCCTGTTGGAAGAATTTCGTTCTTCTTTCGAAGTCGGGCAAACTTCTCTCGGCCGCACGTCTGCTGTTACTCATCGCATCGACACAGCAGAAGGCCGGGTAATTAATGAGCAAGTCGACGATGTGCTTCGACGCGACGTTATTCGACCCTCGGACAGCACATAGGTGTCTCCTGTTTTTCTCGTTGCCAAGAAGGACGGTTCTGTGCGGTTCTGTGTGGACTACCGACGGCTCAACAAGATCACTCGCAAAGATATTTATCCACTGCCGCGAATCAACGACGTGATTGACAGCCACCAAGGGACAGAATACTTTTCATCTCTCGATTTGCGCTCCGGGTACTGGCAAGTACACATGGCTGATGACGCTCGACCGAAGAGAGCCTTTGTCACGCCCGATGGCTTGTACGAGTTTAACGTCATGCCGTTTGCTCTGTGTAATGCGCCCGCGACCTTCGAGCGCATGATGGACACCGTTCTGCGGAAGTTGAAATGGCACACGTGCTTGTGTTACCTGGACGACGTCGTCGTTTTCGCTCCGGACTTAACGCATTTTCAACGTCTGTGGCATGTTTTGACGTGCTTGAGCAACGCCGGCCTCCAACTGAATCTGAAGAAGTGCCGATTTCCAGCACGGCAGCTGACAATCATAGGCAACGTCGTGTCCAAGGACGGAATCCTTCCCGATCGAGCCAAGCTTCGGGCCGTGGCGGAATTTCCCAAAGCTAGGTCCATCAAAGAACTGCGCAGTTTCGTAGGAGTGTGCTCATACTTTCGACGCTTCATACACAACTTTGCCACCATCATATTGCCGCAGGTACTGCGACAATAAGTTTTCTCTACCAAGAAGCCAGCGGGCTGCTAGGGGTTAGCGTCCGCAATGTCTCGCGCCTGCTCGTCCTTCACGTGGCCGCGCGACACATGCCTCTCGCGCACGGCCACGAGACAGTGTGTTGACCTGCGAGCCTGGAGAAGAAACGCGTTCGTCGAACAGACACTTTTAAAGACGATAGTCTTTCTTGGGATACTTAAACGGAGAAATTTTGGTCTGTCTGTCTTTCTGTTTGTCGGCACGTCACTCGATTCAGCCACTCGACCAAAGTTGAACCACTTGCCCAAGGGCCAGCCATCTTGAACTGGTAGGGCTGTTCCTACTTGTGAACGTTGTCGATCAAAAATAATATCACGCATATCTGAGGCGCAACATCACTAGGTAAATATTAGGTGGTGTGTTCCTTTAATAGAAAATGAATACATACATAATTCCAAAGACCCTACTTTCTTAAACTGCGCTGAAACTTGCCTTCCTCTGTGCCCTCTGCACGAGCTCATTGTTGTGTTTCGGTTTCGGTTCTGTATTGCACTGTACAAATGCTGTGGGGCGCCGCTCTGGCATTCCTGTTTACGCAGGCGACGTGTAATAAAAGAGTGTGTGGAGAGTACTCGTTGAGTGCGGACGTTTCTTCTGCTTCAGCGCATCGCGCCAAACCGCGTGTTCGGGCTGGTTGGCATACCCACCGGTCGCGTTGGTCACCGCCAGTCTTCGCCTGCTGCTGCGCCGGGACTACCAGCCCGCAACACAGCACTCATGTTTCCCGACGTATTGCCAGATGGCGTCCATATCTTACGCAGCGCCTCTTCTATCGTCTTTAGACGACATTTGCAGCGAAGCACGCAGACACGCGGCCAATTTTATGTGTGGAACGCTATAGCGGACCCCTTGATCTTTCACCTATAGGTAAGAATAAAAAGTAAACTGTACCGCTGTCCATTTTTATTATGCGCGTCCAACGACGACCGCTCTTTATCATGACGTAACAGTTAAGACGAACCAATGAAAATGCGTCAATTCAAATTTCCTGCGGTGTTTGTTTCTTCCAGAAGAGGCTCTTCCTACTGTTATCCGCAACGTACCCAGCATCATCCTCTCCGGTCGTCATTCGATGCAGTAGAAGCTTGTGATTTTACCGAGTTTCAAGTGCACCGAAGCGGCAGCAGCTCGGAGTGTTTTACAACGTTTAGCGCGTTCCGTCGTTTCGGCAGCGTCAAGTTGCAACACGGCGTGAGTTCCCTCCATGGCTCGGATACACCAAGCATATCGCCTGAGGGTCGCCACATCGGCGATTGTCGTCGCGTTCATTCGTGTGCAGTGAGGTGAAAGTGAAGTCGGAAAGTGCGCGTCTGTGTACGGTTTACCGCCGCAAAAGCCATGGCATTAGCGTTGCCACATGTGCGTGTGTGTGTTACTTGGAGCTCGCAACGTGGGAATCTTGGTGATCTATTGTGATATGCGCCGTGCTGTGCGCCTATGTGAGTGACGCATGTACGGACGAAGCGTGAGAGAAAGAAAGCTACCAACATAACCCGTAAGCGCAACACAATGCGAAAGTAAACAAACCTGGTGTGCAGAATATGTCGTGGTGTGTGCATTATGAGAAGATAATTGTGGTCAGCCGGTGCGTGTGTGATTGTGTGACGTGTGCCTATTGGGGCAGTTGCGTCGTCTCAACAGATTTCAGTTCCACCAGCCCAGAATGATGTGCTAGGTTGAAGTGCCCGTCGCGTAAGTCTCACGCACGATGCGCGAACGTCTTGCAATAAAGAATTCCGTGCGAGGTAATAGTTGTCTACAAACCGCGGAATAATGCGTGCTACATATTATCGCTGTGACGCAGGAACTTTCGATTGCATGGATCATGATCATTAATGAAGTGACGCCGCTAAAATATTATTGAGTGAAAAAAAAAGCTTTTGTTGTTAATGGTGTTGCATCATACTTCACGATATCATATTTGGAATTCTTGCTTTTGTCTAACATGCGTTTTTCTTGCATTTCTCTTGTATTGTGTGCATGTATTACGCAGCGATAATTTCTTCATATTAAAACTACAATAGACTCTCGTGAAGTGTACATTCCGTAAACCCATTTTTAAATGCTTATCCCTTCTTGTGAAGCCTTACCCCCTCACTATGTTTCACGAACAAATGAGGAGGGGTGAACTGGAGAGGTGGGACTTGACAATGGACGAAAGGAATGTACTTACTGACTGTGTCCACCGGGGTTACCTATGTATACACTTATATGTTTTCCTTTTATTTCCTCGAGGATGTACGCGTTCTTTGTATGTCCGAGTGTATACGCGTGATGTTTTGGGCACTTATTTTTTTCATTTTTTTCTTTCTCTCTACCTGCTGGAAGGACGATGCTATAAATGCGCATAGAAGCTTCGGAAATATTGCCTTCATAAAGATCCGTATCCGATCGAAACTTTGACAAATAAGCTGTTTTTTGCAAGCGTATATCATTTTCGTATTTGTCTTATGGCAACCGAAGACAGCCTCTTCACACTTCACAACCTACGTGTATATATATATATATATATATATATATATATATGTGACACATGAAGCCATGGCAGGAGAAGCCGACGAGGAAGAGGTGGCGCGTGAATTAGAATAAAAGTATGGCGTATGAGCCACGGCCCGTCTTTCATTCATAGCGTCACACAAGTCGACAGGATGGAGACCTGGCAACCGAGTCATCAGCCGCACATCACCAGCAAAGCCATCAGCAATACACCTTGACCACATGCTGACCACCGAAGCAGAGCCTGCTCCCCACAGCGACTAGCATCATGACAGAACCATCAATTGACCTTGACATCCCCAAGTACACCGGATCAGCGGACGATGGACCCGTACAGGACTGGTTCGACCTATTCGAGCACCACGCTACCGCTGCATCATGGTCGGAAAGGGAGATGGTCACCAACTTCAACGAATACGTCACTGGTGAGGCCTTCCGATTTTATCTCACGCACATCTTCGAAAACAATGAGTCGTGGGCAAAAATCAAAGAAGAGATGGTCGCCCGATTTGAAGACTACGATGAAGACTTACTTATAACGCACCATCTGCGGGCAGTCGCACTAAGTCGTCATTTTCACAAGCAGTCTTCATGCATTCGAACACCGAGCATGAATCGGCCATTCCCACAAGACAAATCAAAGCATCAGCTGACTGAAAGTCACCCAAGATGTTTTCCCACAAGAACCGACCTTCCACCACGTTTCCCATCTGCGCATAGATCGCCATCTCCTACCTCTCCACTCTGCTACAAAAATCAAGCCAATATTCAACTACCCGATAGGCTTCACTACTCGTCTAGCATACGTGGACCACCACCTGGTTTCACATCATGTGACTCTTCGACTGCTCATAACGCACACCGGCCTTCTCTAAAGCTCGCTACGTTCACAATGGAAGAACTGATGAATCGGGAAAACACTCGACTAAGCGACGAGCCACCCGGACGTGTTTATGAGTCAGAAGTGCTTAGCTCAATAGTTCCGCAAAGAGACAAGTATTCTGAATCGCAATCTGCCCAAGCCATGTCTTCCGCGATATCATCGCCCAGTGCTCTCACGCCCAAAAGTCAAAGCAATGATGAGCCAATATTCGATATAAGCCGCAAGGATAAAAACGTCAAGACAGTTCTTACTTCGGTTGACATGGAGCAAGCTTACGTACCACCAGTGAATTACGCTGAGACCACGCATAGTGTATGCTCATCGAATGGTGAAGACCATCAGCAATTTCCACAGCAACATCGACAAATCCAGCACAAGCCAGCTGACCAACTCAGGCGACAACAACAGATACTGCGACAAGGACAACGACGAACGAAAACTTCATCCGAAGCGTACTCGCGGACTGAAGGACGTCCGAAAACAAGATTATTAAGCCGAAGACAAATTCAAGACGTAAAGCATCTGCCTATGAAAGAACGCCTTCTGCCCCTAGGAAAACAACGAAAAAGGCACAAAGCTACCCATTCTGCTCCACAAGAACAAAAACGTCACCCTGTCATCCTCGATCAAACACTCAAACTGGAACCACAGCGTGCGTACAAGCCACGACAAAAAACCCAACGCCTACGACATCTGACCTGCCGATGCTACAAGGTCTACCAGCCGTTTTCATTTTTCATGGGAGCTCAAGCCATGTTTTCCTCAGCATCAAGGCGCCGGGGAAGCCCATGTCATCTGCTCTGGAACAGCCAGCCTCGCCCACCAGAGCTGTGCTGGACATCACCGGACTGCTGAACCGTGTTCTAAAGGCGAGGTCATTGAACTGATTAGGGACATGGAACCATTGGCCTGATTTTCTCGTATATAAGACTCCTCGTTCACTTTTGTTAATACCTCGCGCACTCTTTCGGGGGGAGGGGGAATCGTGTGACACATGAAGCCATGGCAGGAGAAGCCGACGAGGAAGAGGTGGCGCGTGAATTAGAATAAAAGTATGGCGTATGAGCCACGGCCCGTCTTTCATTCATAGCGTCACACATATATATATATAAGACCACAGTCACGCACATACATTGAAGGTAGGGTCTCCTCTTCCAGCAAAAGTGGGCCCCCCTGCTGTAATGCGTACTGGGGCGATGCAGGTGTGTAATAAGTAAATAATAAAGAAATAATAAAATTGAATGTTAAAGGGCTTAAAGGGGTCATGAACCACTTTTCCAAGTAATGATCTAATGGCCTCAGTATCGGAGTGTACTGCCTCCCGAATCGATTGCCGCAAAAATTTTCGAATCCGTCAAGAATCGGCGGAGTTACGGGGGTTTGGCGCACGCTCCCAGCGCTTTCTCTCTTTTCTCGTGCCGGTGAGCGCACTGGAAGCTAGACAGGGAGGGATGGCATGGGGGAAAGAAGTTACGCCAGCGCGCGTCATGAAACGCGATCGCTCTCCCGCTGTGATTCGCTTGCGCGAGTGCGGCTACCGTGTACTGAGGAGTGCGGCGCCGGCAAGTGGCGGCACCCCGCGGCAAGAAGCGCATCTGATCCGAACGCCGCTCTCGATTTACGTCGGCTATCGGCCAATATAAGCATGCTATGTCTCTTGCGACATACAGCGGACAGACGCCCCGCCCACCGACGAGAGTGAGAACCGGCCTCTGTTTGAAGAGAGGGTGCCTGGGGAAACGGCAACTTCGCGCTCCGCTTGTGGCCACTACGCGGCGCGCACGACTGTAATATTTGGCAGAGCAGTTCATAGCCGTGTCAGCTTTCCGCAGGATGTGTTTTTTCAATCAGCCCAAGGGGTGCTTCATGACCCCTTTAAGGGGTCGTGGCAGCGCCAGTGCAAGTTGTGCAAGCGAGAAACTATCCCACGTAAAGCCTTTAGTGAACGCCACTTTAGACGGGTGCATGTCCTTGGCGTTAACGTAACGGCAACATATGAAGTGACCCCCCCCCCCAGGTGAACACCATGTGCGCTACACGCTTTTATTTCGTTGAAACAAGACGTCAAATGATGCCTTGGCGTTTACCTCAAACATGGTAACAAACACATCGACCATAGACGCAAATGTGGTATATACGGCAACGCAAGAGTCGAAATTCACGAAGGCAATCTCAGACCACCTCGCCATGCTTCCCTTTGAGTCACAGTTTCCATTGTTACAGCAGACGGTGAAGGAAACTGGCGGCTAAAGTTTCGTACAAAAATTACAAACGACCTTATTAAATGTGAATAACGGCGCTGTTTTGTTATACAGCGAAAGCTGTTATGGGATCATTTCACCGGCCGTTTTTGGCGCCGTAGTTGTCCGCCGCCGCCGCCGGTGTCCGTAACCAGTATCGCTGGAAATGAAAAAAAAAACGAAATAGAAAAAAAATCCAGGATGGAACGAGGTTCGAACCTGCGCCCTCTGCGTGTGAGCCCAGTATTCAACCTCTGAGCCATGCCGGTGCTTCAAACTGCTTTGCAAAAAGGTCCTATACAGGCTTCATGTCGGGAAGGAACCACATTAGCATATTGTCACGACTAAAAGCCGGCAGACTGACAGAGGACAACGAAGTGAAGAGCACGAGCAGCAACCACGGTCGCTCTCTGAGGAAGACGACGTTGAAGTGGCTGCTCTTTTGATCTGTCAATACAGACCTTGTTTTCCTTGTCGCACCGTGGTCCTGTGTCCTGTTCTTTCCGCGTTGCGACACTGGTGGAGGTGCTGGACTTCAACGCCTGATGCTCGACACTCCTCTCAGGAGCGGCACTGTCAGTCCAATCCCGGATACCGTTCCTGCAGTGGACACCCCTGTCCACCGCTACAGTCGCCGACTGCGTGGCCTAAGTCCCGAGGCAATCCCCCTGGAACTTCCCCAGCCAAGGACTCCGTCTGGAGAAATGGCCACCGCCGGCGCTTCACAGGTGACTGTTGAGCAGCCTCGGATTCCTGAGACCTTCCACGGTAAGCTTATGAGGACGTCGAGGATTGGCTCGAGCAGTATGAGCGAGTCGCCAAGGCGAATCATTGGAACGTGGAGCAGAAGCTGTCGCGCGTCTACTTTGCCCTGGAAACAGCGCTCGTACGTGGTACGAGAACCGGGAAGCCACATTGTCTTCCTGGGATGCATTTCAGCAGCAACTTCTCGGAACCTTTGCGAACAGCGACCGTCGCGATTCCGCTAAGCAACTCATCGAGTCGCGCATACAAAAGCCGAATGAGAGTGTCGCCATGTTTGCAGAGGATATGACCCGCCTGTTTCGCCGAGCTGACCCCGAGATGCCTGAAGCTAAGAAACTCCGCTATTTGATGAGAGGCGTCAAAGAACAGCTTTTTGCCGGACTCCTTCGCAACCCGCCAACAACCGAAGCCGAATTCATCAAGGAGGCTACAACCATCGAGCGAGCACTCCAGCAAAGGTGGCGCTACCACGACCGACCAAACAGCGCATCGATAAACATCTCTGCTTTGACTGCCGGCAGCGAGTGTTCTCTGCGTGAGCTCATCCGCGAGGTCGTTCGTGAGGAGATCCGCAACCTCCTTGTGACTCCGCAAGAACCCGCCATGGCTTCTGTCGCAGAAGTTGTGCGGCAAGAAATCCGCCAGGCATTGTCGTTGCCCGAATCCCCATCACACCAGCGGTCTGTAAACGCATCTGCCGTCGGTCATCCTACTCCAGTGACACACAACTCGTCACCACTGCCTTACTACAACGTCACCACAGGACCTTACAACGAGTCATTGACCACAGCGTACAATCCGCCACCGCCCTTGACCCCAGCGTACAATCCGCCGCCGCCGACTCCACAGTCTAATGTGCCTAGGGAAGCATCGCCGCTCTACCCTTCGCCGACATCTGCAACTTGGTTGCCAAGGATGCCCACCAGTCGACCATTCGTCCGTAAGACGGACTTGTGGCGCGCCGTCGACCGGCGTCCACTTTGCTTCCATTGCGGAGAAGCCGGACATGTTTACCGCATCTGCCCGTATCGTGACCACAGATATGACACATTCGCACCGACCTTCCCTCGTACTTGCTTTCATAACCGACGTGACAGCAATGCATGCCCGCAAGCGCAGCCACTCGATACGCCGTATCGTCGATCCCGCTCACCGTCGCCTGCACCAAACTCACCGCACCACCGCAGTTACGCCGACGCAGTCCGGGGCAGATCGCCTAGCCCTCGTCGGGGAAACTAACAGCAGCGACCTTTGGGGGGAAGGTTGCCGCCCGTCGAGATGCTACAACACCCCCAACGTCTTCAGTACGACACAATACGACGGACGATACGACGGATGATACGACGGGCGATACGACGTTGCCGCAAGCAAAGGAAATCGTAAGCGCCAACTTAGACGTTCGCATAGACGGACGTCCAGTAACAGCGCTGGTAGATACTGGTGCAGACTTCTCTATTATTAGCCGGAAGCTCGCCGACTGCCTAATGAAAGTAAAAACTTTATGGACGGGCCCCAACATTAGAACCGCGGGGGGTCAATTGGTGACGCCAACAGGCAAATGTACCGCTCGAATTAATATCGGCAGTTCGGATTTTGTCGCTACTTTTGTCATTTTAGTGGAATGCTGCAAAGATCTGATCATGGGAATGGATTTCCTGCGTGAATACGGCGCCGTTATAAACATTCCTGACAGATCGGTTACGTTTTGGATGGCCCCTGGTCAGATTTTGGATTCGCCCTGTACAGATCAACGACGTAAACCTCTGCGCGTCTTCGACGATGACGTCACCATCCCACCACGGTCAAGCGCACTTGTGGCTGTGACATGTGACATGCCAAGCAACTCTGCCAACATTGACGAGCAAATTCCGACGCTGCTATTCAGTCATGGATTGTCTATTGCGAGAGGCGTCGTGAACATAAACCGCGGACACACGCAAGTCCTTGTTACGAACTTCAGCTCCGAGCGCCGACATCTTACGAGAGGTATGGCAGTCGCGTACGTGGAAGAGCTCGCTGAGGTGACAGAGGGCTTGACTGTTCAGCAAGATGATTCAACTCACCCGCCGTCCGAACCTCTATCCGTTGATGTGGGCCCAAGTTTGCTGCCTGCGCAGAAGCAAAGCCTCCTCGAGCTAATTAACCAGTTTCAGGACTGTTTCTCTTCGACTTCCAGAGTTCATCAAACGCCGTTGACGAAACATCGAATTATAACGGACGACGCGACCAGACCCATACGGCAAAACCCGTACCGCGGGAACGAGAAGCCATTGAAAGTCGGGTGCGACAGATGCTTCAAGATGATGTTATTCAACCGTCGAAGAGCCCTTGGGCATCGCCGGTAGTATTAGTGAAGAAAAAGGACGGCACCTTACGATTCTGCGTGGATTACCGTAAGCTCAATCAGGTCACAAAAAAAGACGTTTACCCGCTACCACGTATTGACGATTCACTCGACCGACTACGGCATGCGCGTTATTTTTCGTCGATGGATTTACGTAGCGGATATTGGCAGATAGAAGTCGACGAAAGGGACAGGGAAAAAACAGCATTCGTGACACCTGATAGTCTTTATGAATTCAAAGTACTTCCATTCGGCTTGTGCTCAGCACCAGCAACATTTCAGCGTCTAATGGACACCGTGCTATCAGGCCTCAAGTGGCAGACGTGCTTAATGTATTTGGACGACGTCATCGTATTCTCTGCGATATTTGAAGAACACATGAAGCGACTGCACGAAGTATTTCAAGCTATACGTTCTGCTGGACTAAGGCTTAAGCCTGAAAAATGCCACTTTGGCTTCGAAGAGCTTCTGTTCCTGGGGCATCTTGTCAGCAGTGAAGGTGTGCGGCCTGACCCCGAAAAAATAGCTGCCGTTGCAAATTTTCTAGCACCAACTGACAAAAAGGCAGTCAGACGATTTTTAGGACTGTGCGCCTACTATCGATGCTTTATTCAGAACTTCTCACGCATTGCCTCGCCACTGACACGCCTCACCAGAGAAGACGTCGCATTCGTATGGGATGACGAGCAGCAAAAAGCGTTCAACGAGCTGCGGCAACGCCTCCAAAAGCCACCGGTCCTCGGACACTTTGTCGAAGATGCCCGACAATAGTTCACACCGACGCCACCAACGTCGGCTTAGGAGCTGTACTCGTGCAGCAGCAAGATGGCGCTGAACGAGTAATCGCTTACGCTAGCAGAACCCTTTCCCGCACGGAAGAGAATTATTCCACCACAGAAAAAGAGTGTCTTGCGGTGGTGTGGGCGGTTGTAAAGTACCGCCCATATTTGTACGGCCGCCCTTTTAATGTTGTCAGTGACCATCACTCCATTTGTTGGCTGACGAATTTAAAAGACCCATCAGGACGATTAGCGCGCTGGAGCCTTAAGCTTCAAGAATTCGACATGGCTATTGTCTACAGATCGGGGAAGCGGCATTCAGATGCCGATTGCCTTTCTCGTGCTCCATACGAACCTGCGAATGCAGAAGATGACGACGCAGCCTTTGTCGGAGTTGTAAACACGACTACAGTAGCACAGCTGCAGCAAGACGATCCGGAACTGGAGCCCATAATTCGTTTTAGGGGCGAAGTTCCTTAAGGCGGCACCCGTTCGTCCCTCGTAGTCGTAGTCGTAGTAGTCGTAGTGCCTAACCAGTCTTACGCTTTGACCTCCAAGGTGGTGCCGGGAGATTTTTCCTGTGCGTTGTTGAACAATAAAAAATTCGCAGCGTGCGCGTTAACTAAAAGCCGAATTCTTCTGTCTCTCATTCCCCATTAGCAGCCATTGGCATGTTCCAGTAGGAAACGTTAGTAGAAGTAGAAGTGTAAGTGTTAGCTAAAAGCCGACTTCTTCTGTCTCTCATTCCCATTAGCAGCCATTGTTTACCTCCAAGGTAGTGCCTGGTGAGATTTCTCCTGTGCGTGATTAAACAATAAAAATTTTGTTCAAAACGCCGTTGATTGCTGAAATAAACCAACGAAAGACGCCAGATGTTTTCTAAAAGCAAAACGAAAGAACGCCAGATGTTTTCTAAAGCAATGGTTTTCTAAACAATGAAAATTCACAGCGTATTTGCTCCATGAAGAACAATAAAATATAACCATGCACAAAACCTTACGCATATTTTTGGCGCTTCGACTATACTCGCTTTGATTATATAATGATGTACAAAAGTAAAAAGATTGTTGTAATGATTACCTACATTTGAGTATGTGCTATCATGCATATGAGTTATGCACTACCTCATCTTAAATCCTAACGAAATCTTTTTTGTATACTTTTGTTTCCTTTCCATAATTATTTTTGTTTTGATGATGTTGTGCTTTGTTTCACAAATTGTTATTGTGCTTATATAATTTTTTTCCGTTAGACCCCCTACTAGCCTGTGGCTATGGGTCTAATCAGTGTTGTGAATTAACATGAACTGTATCGTAAACAACCTCAATAAAATCTTGAAAGTCTTGAAGTACATGTAAAATTAAAGTGAGCTGCAAGTCGTCATAACTCATCGAACCTTTAGTATAAACGCGCCCGACTGGGCAGAATTCACGGAAGATTCACGGTTTACCGATGAACCTCCGCAGCTTCGCCCAGTCATCATCATTCACTCCGTGGATATGCTGTGATTTTTTTGGAGGGTCGCACTTCAGCTGTGCCGAAACTGTTTGCGAGAGGACTATCATCATTTTGCTTGCGCAACGACGTCCTGTATAAAGCGAACTTTACGCCGAACGGAAACGACTACTTACTCGTCGTTCCAACATCTCTAAGGAACGAAGTATTACAGGCATGTCATGATGAACCAACATCCAGCCACTTGGGTTATACGCGAACGCTGTGCAGAGTGAGGCGGATGTACTACTGGCCAAGATTGACGGCGACCGTTCAACAGTACGTTCGCACATGCCTTGATTGCCAACGCAGGAAAGTACCGCCCGTCAAACCAGCAGGCCTGCTCCATCCTATTGACGTCCCTGGTACTCCATTCGCTCAAGTCGGAATGGATCTCCCAGGCTGTTTCCAACCTCATCGGCTGGTCGTAGATGGATTATAGTAGCCACAAACTACCTTACTCGCTACGCCGAAACCAAGGCTCTGGAGAGGGGCACTGCAAGTGAAGCAGCTCGAATTTTTGTAGAGAATGTGGTTCTGAGGCATGGCGCTCCATCAGTGGTAATAACTGACAGGGGAACTGCATTCACAGCCGAGCTATTAGAGATAGTTTTAAGACTTAGTGGCACATCTCACCGGCGAACAACGGCGTATCATCCGCAAACGAATGGTCTGACGGAGCGTCTCAACAAGACACTTGCGGATATGCTTTGCATGTACGTCGATGTGGAGCATAAAAACTGAGACGAGATCTTGCCGTATGTCACGTTCGCATATAACACGGCTCACCAAGAAACAGCACGAATGACACCGTTCCGCCTTCTCCACGGTCGTGAGCTGACAACTATGCTAGATGCTATGCTGCCACATGAGTGCGAAGGAGCCGAAACAGATGCTGATTACATGACCCAGCTTGCTGAAGAAGCCCTACAACTTGCGCGCATACGTATTCGTCGCCAGCAGGACTACGATTCAAGGCGATATAATCTTCGTCACCGACCAGTCTCATACACGCCGGGAGAGAAATTTTGGGTCTGGATTCCAATTCGACGTCGTGGCCTATCAGAAAAGCTCTTAAGACGGTACTTCGGGCCGTATAAAGTTCTCCGACGTCTTACTGACATCAACTATGAGGTTGTTCCCGATAGTGCTCATGGCTCAAGGCGTAAAAGGCATGCACCAGGAGTCGTACACGTGGTTCGGATGAAGCCCTATTTGTCCGAATGAAATCATACGCTGCCAGTGAGTACAGACCCCTGTGGTTATGAAGCATCGGCACGATGCTTTCTTGGAAGGGAGGCTGATGTCACGACTAAAAGCCGGCAGACTGACAGAGGACAACGAAGTGAGGAGCACGAGCAGTAACCACGGTCGCTCTCTGAGGAAGACGACGTTGAAGTGGCTGCTCTTTTGCTCTGTCAATACAGACCTTGTTTTCCTTGTCGCACCGTGGTCCTGTGTCCTGTTCTTTCCGCGTTGCGACAATATGCAATATAGCGTGGTAGAAGAGTAAAATAAGCACCAAGCGTCGCACAACGCGAATTCTGTAACCAGTCGTCACACAATGCGAATTGCGCAACGAGTAGGTTGTTGAATGCTTCCAACCCATTACAAAGGGCTCTGCCATAATTCTTCGTCGTCATCAGGCACAGCATCAACAAAGTGCGCATAATGCCTTACATGCGTTTAGCAGGTACCACGGCTCTCCGTAGAATGACGAAAAATGGCACAGTGCCTGCTGCCCTACTTCTCAAAAATTACAATAATTTATAGCGTAGTGGGTTCCTCGCAAGTGCATTTGTATTGGTTGCCAAGGAAGCCCATAAGCGCATGATCCATTTCCTCGGGGTCTCAGTAAAGTTCTTCGCCCCCCCCCGTCTCTCTCCCACGTCAACGTATGTTATACAGCATGACGGGAGAGGGAAATAGCTACCGGGCGTCACCCAATGCAAATTACACAGCTGGTGGGCCGTTTAAAGCTTCCAACCCATTACAAAAGGCTGAGCCATAATTCTTCATCGTCATCAGTCGTCGCGTCTACAAAGTGCAAATATTGCCTTACAGACGTGTAGCTGGTGCCTCGTTTCTCCGCAGAATGACGAATAATGGCTTAGTAGGTGCTTCCCCACTTCACAAAAATTGTGATTTATGGCGTAGTGGGTACTTTTCTAGTGTACTTGTATTGTAGCGACAAGAGATCTTACAACGGACTCTAGAAACGCCGCTCTTCCAGCTTTCGCTGTGACTGTGCTGCGGTTTCAGCGCAGGCCTGGCGTTTTTTATGAATTAGTAAAGAACGATTCCTTTGTTTTAAATTTTACGTTAAATCTGGCATTGTTTGCTTTATACCTAAATAGGTACTTCGCAGAACATCACCTTTGAGATGTACATTACATCTTCGTAGACTCCGAGATGACCGCGGCGGGAGGTGCGGTTTAAAGAACAGATATATTGTTAAGCTGACGCTGAACCCCGTGTCTTCACAATTTTCTTTATCTAGCTTTGCTTTCTTTATTTCAATATCAATGCAGTATTGTAAGGTAATGTTTGTATGCGTGAAAATTATTGCTATTCTTTAGGAACTACTTCCTTTGTGGTGCGGAGGCATGCAAAATGTGAGCAATGCGGCCTCGTGGGCGGAGCTTACATTTATTCTTAGGCTGTCACCGACTATAGTTATCTGGGCACAAGTTCGCCTACAATAAAGGAGTGTTTGTGTTTCCCCTCTTAAATACGCTACAATATCGCCGCTGACGAAGCTCCTTGGAAGTAACGGACCCCTCAATTCGTGGTCGTCCGAGTGAGACGACGCGTTCGCAAAGTTCCGTCGTTTGTTGACGACTCCTCCCATACTACGCCACTACGACCATACGGCTCCAACGGAGGTACACACGGACGCCAGCGGTGTAGGCCTCGGCGCTGTTTTGCGCAGCGGAAACAAGGGTTCCCAGAATATGTCGTGGCATACGCAAGTCGTACGCTTACTATAGGGTCGATACCTATTACACCGTCACAGAAAAAGAGTGCCTGGCGATCATTAGGGCCCTTACAAAGTTCCGCCTTTATTTGTATGGTCGTCCATTTGATGTCGTCACCGACCATCATGCACTATGTTGGCTGTCGTCATTGAAGGATCCCTCGGGCCGTCTCGCCTGCAGGAGTACGACATCTACGACTTCGCCTGCAAGATTACGACATCTGCGTGCTGTACCGCAACGGACGTCAGCATGCTGACGCCGACGTCCTCTCGCGCTCTCCTTTGCCTGACGACAATGCCCACAGCTCGGTGTCACACTTTGCCGTTTCTTCCATAGACATTCACATTGTAGTGGAGCAGATGCACGAACGAGTATGCGCCTGTGAACGAGGACGAAAAACGATCCGCGTTCTGATTGCGCGAGAGCCTGTGCCGAGTTTGCCAGCCTTGCACTGTGTTAGTGTACGGTCCCTTTTCGTCGCGACCTCATTACACCAATAAACCTCATCACATTTGGTGGAGGTTGCTGAGATCCCCAACCAGACCTGGAGCTCCGCTCTCGCAAGTTGGCCGAGCGACCACCGGACAACATGACTGACGCACTCACTGCCCAGCCAGCACCACCGGCTCTCCGGACCCCCTGCCCCGGCTCTACTCGTCAACGAGACCCGCCCATCTTCAGCGGAAGTGGTGAGCACGACGTCGAAGACTGGCTCTCCTTATACGAACGCGTAAGCGCCAGCAACAAATGGGACGACGACTCTAACCTCGGCTACGTTATCTTTT
Organism: Rhipicephalus sanguineus; assembly: GCF_013339695.2. Classification (NCBI taxonomy): domain Eukaryota; kingdom Metazoa; phylum Arthropoda; class Arachnida; order Ixodida; family Ixodidae; genus Rhipicephalus; species Rhipicephalus sanguineus. Next base: position 142,369,297 of record NC_051186.1, on the reverse strand, counting down.
ACTTGGCTGACGTCGCTAAACTTTTGTTTACCAACCGCGAATCCACTATCGCCAACTGGTCAGCCTTCAAGACCCTCGTAACTGAAGCATTCGGCCGACCAGAGGTGCGCAAGCTCCGCGCTGACCAGCGTCTACGCCACCGAGCACAGCAGCCTGGCGAGACATTCTCCAGTTACATTGAGGATGTGCTAGACCTCTGCAGGCGGGTTAACCTATCTATGCCGGAAGACGAGAAGATCAGACACATCCTCAAGGGTATCGAAGATGGCGCATCCCAGATGTTGCTGGGAAAAGCCCGACCACTGTGGCAGTGCTCGTAAGCCTGTGCCAGAGCTTTGACGAATTGCGCCGTCAGCGTTCCATCGCGACGCATCGATTCCTGACTCGGAGAAAAAGCGTCTTCTGTCGACAACTGGCTGCTGCTTCAGGTGTACAACCAAGGGACATCGGGCAAGAGGCTGTCGACGTAAGGTGAGCTGTTCGTATTGCCAAGGAAGACACGCTTCTTCGATGTGTTCCAGAAAGAATGCTAAAGCTGCTCACATAACGACGACACCGCAACAAGCAACGAGCAGTACTTCCATGTACGCTGTGTCAGATGGAAGTAGGCGGAGTAACCCTGATACCATACTTTTGCAAACATTCAGAGGATGGATAAAGGGCGCAAAAGGTTCCTGCTATATAAGAGGCATTCTGGATAATGGTAGCCAGCGCACTTTCATTAAAGAAGACGTTTCAAGAAAAATGAACCTCAAGGTGCTAGGAGAAATTGACATTACCGTCAAAGTGTTTGGAAACAAACGTGGAGGTCCAAGTACGCGTCGACGACTAGTTGAAGTAACCGTACAAAGCCAGTATGATGGTGTTCAGCATATCATTGAAGCAATAGAGATACAGCACATCTGTCAAGTCGTTGTTCAAGTACCCCAAGACCATGAATTCATCAAAGGGTTACAGAATCGCGGTCGACGATTGGCCGATGCTCTTTGCTTTCCGCATATTCCACAAGAAGAAGGCATTAGCTTATTAATTGGCTCAGACCAATTGTGGAAGATCCTTGGAAGAGACATCGCTTGGCATGACAATCACAAAGGTCTTTCAATTGAAACTGCACTGGGTTGGACATTCCAAGGACCCCTTGACAACGATGATACGATTCATCCACACACAAACTCAAACGTTTGTGTACTTCGGACGAATTGCTGCATGAACGATGAACTGATGCTGCAAACGCGTAGGCTGCAGGAACGCGTAGGCTCAGAGCTGCAGAAGTTTTGGCAACTTGAAAGCTTAGGGATCACAGATGCGGATGAACCATCCTCCCATGATAAGAAGGTTTTGAAAGCTTTCAACGAAACCATCGAGTTGCGCGATCAGCGATACGAGGTCTGTCTGCCTTGGAAGGAACTGCCATCAGACCTACGTGATAATCGTGCGGTAGCTGTCAAACGACTTCGCTGCCTACTTCATCGGCCATCTCAGAGCAAAGAACTTCTGCTCAACTATGATGCGGCAGTCAGACAGTATATTAAGGATGGTCATGCGGAACCAGTTCCCCTCGTCGAGGATGCGACCACCACAAAATACTACATGCCCTACCGAGAAGTAATAAGAGAATCGTCCACCACGACGAAACTCCGAGTAGTCTTCGATGCGTCGTCCCATGCCACGGGTATGACTTCGCTAAATGACCACTTAGAAAAGGGCCCCAACCTCAACAACGACATGTTGAAGATGCTGCTGCGCTTTCGCCAGCATCAGTTCGGAGTCGCGGCTGACGTCCAGAAAGCTTTCTTGCAGATTGGAATCAAGCCGTGTGATAGGGACGCCCTGAGATTCCTTTGGTTTGAGAGAACACCAACAGGAGTACATGACATGAATCGCGTTCGCGATTACCGCATGACTCGCGTGCCCTTTGGCACTACTGCAAGCCCTTTTTTACTGAGTGCGACATTGCAGTACCACTTCCAGTGCGTACCTGGAGAGTATCGCCGAACAGCAGAGAAGTTGGCGAGTTGCTTCTATGTGGACGACATGGTCACCAGTGTAGCTACCATATCGGACGCCTACGAATTATATGATCATGCCACAGAAATATTCGCCAAGGCGGGAATGAAGTTGCAGAAGTGGGCAACTAACTGCACTGACATGAAAAACCGCATAGAACAGCCGGACCACACGAAGATACTCGGACTACTGTGGAACACCAGATCAGACAAGCTAAGCTTGAACGTCGACCCTGTTCTTGAACGTCTCCAAGGAGCTAAGCCTACGAAACGGGTCATCTTGCAGACCTCCGCTCGCCTGTTCGACCCTCTCGGTCTTGCAGCTCCATTTCTCATCCGCGCTAAGATCCTCTTTCAGCGTATTTGGCAGCTACAACTCGATTGGGATTGCGAAATTCCAAATCAACTTGCTCAAGAGTGGGATATGTGGTGCAGAGAAGTCTGTGATGTCAAGACTCTTTCAGTACCCAGGTTTTGTTTGTCAGTTAGCGACTTGGATTATGAGCTCCACGTATTTACGGACGCAAGCAAGGCCGCCTACGGTGCTGTTGCTTACCTGCGGCACAACCACGATGAAGCACCTGTTGAGATGGTCATGGCGAAAGCCCGAGTAGCTCCCATAAAACAGCTTTCACTTCCACGGCTTGAGCTTATTGGAGCTTTAATGGGTGCCCGACTAGCGAAGTTCATAAGTGACACACTGGCAATCCCTTCTTCCAAATGCTATTTTTGGACTGATTCAACGGTGGCGCTTGGTTGGATCCGAGGCGTCCCTTCAAAGTGGCAAGAGTTTGTCAAAAACAGGGTCACAGAAATCCAAGGTATTACCGACTCTTCCCAATGGAATCATTGTTCTGGAAAAGAAAACCCCGCGGACCTAGTTTCCCGAGGCACGTCGATAAAGTCACTGATTGGCAGCAAAATTTGGTGGCGAGGACCGCCTTGGTTGGCAAGACGCAAAGAATGGCCCAAGCATCCGACTCCTGTAAAAGATGATGTAAAAGAGGATTTGGCAGTGGACACCGTAACGCTCTATGCATCTTCGACATCGGTGGACACTGTTTTTGACCTATCAAGACATAGTTCATGGTTGCGGGTGCTTAGAGTTACGGCTTGGATATTGAGGTTCGTCGCAGCCTGCCGTGCCCGGCCCACCCCTCAAGGACACCTAACGACTGAGGAGCTTGCCGCTTCTGAAAGGTACTGGCTGTCCGTTACCCAAAAGCAACGATTCGGCATTGAATTAGCTGCCCTCCAGGCAGGACGAGATCTCCCCAAGGCGTCGACCATTCGAGATTTGCACCCCTTTCTTGCTGAGGAGGATGGCTTGCTGCGAATTGAAACGAGACTTCGGAACGTCGTGTACGACGAAGGCATCAAACACCCGATCCTGCTTCCTGGTAACCACACCGCCACTGAACTCATCGCAATGGGCTTGCACCGGAGGCTTCTTCACGCAGGAGTCGCAACAACCATCGCAGAACTCCGAGAGCGCTTCTGGGTGACGAAGGGGAAGCAGTGCGTGAAAAGAGTGATCGGAAAGTGTACTTGGTGCGCGCGATTAAGCGTGAAACCTGCGACAGCTCCGATGGCGGCGCTACCTGCTGACCGAGTGAATGTGTCCAAACCATTTGACATTGCTGGTGTAGATTTTATTGGACCAGTGTACCTGAAGAGTGAGCCGGCACAAAAATCCTACATCGTACTGTTCACTTGCGCGGTAGTACGTGCTATTCATCTGGAGCTTGTTTTGCGCTCAACAGCCGACAGTTTCTTGGAAGCTTTTCGGCGTTTCATTGCACGTCGTGGACTTCCGTCAGTGATCTACTCTGACAATGCTCTGTGCTTTAAACGTGCTTCGCGCGAACTTCGTGTTGTATATGACACTATTCGGGGAAGTGAGGTTGGGAATTATCTTTCTGCTCATAGCATTACGTGGAAATTTTCTGCTCACCGCGCTCCTTGGTGGGGAGGATTTTGGGAGCGTATGGTGAGGTCAGTGAAAGAAAACTTGAGGAGAGCTCTAGGGAGGTCACTTCTAGATTATGGTCAAATGAGCACGGTCCTAGCAGAAATTGAAGCCATCATTAACAGTAGACCTCTGACGTATTCATATCCTGCCCCAGAGGAACCAGAAGTCTTGACACCTGCCCATTTCTTACATGGCAAGCGACTGACGGCACTTCCTGACTTACAAACTGTAGCCGTGGTACCTAGCTCCCATACTGAGCTACTTAAAGCCTGGATACAGAGACAAAAGATGCAAAAAGACTTCTGGAATCGCTGGTACAAGGAATATTTATTACTCCTTAGAAGCGCCCAGGCCAGTGGTGGACATCACAAGTATTGCTGAAGGCAATATAGTCATAGTGCGTGAAGATGCCTTGCCAAAGTTGTGTTGGAAACTCGCACGTGCTCTGAAGTACATTACCGGAAACGACGGCATTGTGCGTGCATGTCGCCTAAAGCTAGCCGACGGCAAAGTAATCACGCGGCCTATACAACATTTGTGTTGCCTAGAAATGCACCCGTAGCAATTTGTGGGCCGGGAGTGTTAATAACAGAAAACATAGCGCGCGCTAGAAGAAGAGGGAGACGAGAAACGGCGCGTGGCACGCGAAGCTTGGGTTTTTTTTGAACTGGAATAAACAGCTGCGTTGGGACGCGCTGCTCTATATCTTCAGGCGTATTGTCCTTAAACCCGGTATATATTAGAACGAAGTCTTCGGATTTTACAGGGCCCTCCCTGCAGTTACGGGGTCTTACCCGTGCACTTCCATGCCGGTCCCCCTCTCGAGTGCCGGCTACGCACCGCCTGCACCATCTCCACCGCTCAGCTACGCAGCTGTGGTCGCGCGGACCACACCGCATCCAAGCTCCTTATAGGCACCACCCCATTCCGCCTCGTCTCCAGTTTACAGGCCCCCACCACACTTCTTCCGTCAATCAGATGCGTGGCGCACTCATGACAACCGCCCCATCTGCTTCGCGTGTGGCATCGCTGGCCATATTGCGCGCGTCTGCCGCCGCCGTCCCACACCTGCGTACGCCTCCTTCGGAACTCCTACCTACGCTCCGCAACATGCCACCACATCTGCATCTGAACAGAGGCACTCCAACTCGGATCGCAGCTCAGAAAGTGCTCGTTTTCCTTCTCCTCGTTGCCGGTCGCCATCGCCTATGCGTCGTCGACCACCTTCTGGTGAGGGAAACTAATCAGTGCAGTTCCGGAGGCAAGAACTGCAACTTGTGCGCAATTCTCAAGGCCTCCATTTTCGCCGCAAAATGTTATTGATGTCGTTGTTGGGGGAGTCGCCGCACTAGCGCTTGTAGATACCGGGGCTGCCGTTTCTGTGATGAACGCGAACTTTTGTCGGAGACTCAAGAAAGTGACAACATCTCTCGCTGGCATGCTGCTGTCCACGGCTAGCGCGCAGCGCATTCATCCCTCAGCTGTGTGTACGGCGCGCGTGGTCATCCGAGACATTATGTACATCGTCGAATTTTTTGTTCTGCCATCTTGCTCTCATGACCTCATCCTGGGTTGGGATTTCCTTTCACGTCATGAAGCTATCATCGATTGTTCACGTACGGAAGTGTCCCTTGTGCCATCATGTGATTTTTCATCGCCCGACCGTCCTCTTCCCTGCAAACTCATCGTTGATACCGACACCACCTTGCCTCCGGAAGCTTCAGTCCCTATTACCCTTTCGTGTACTGCTGAACCTGACGCCACGGTAGTGTTTACGCCATCTCCAGTGTTCACTGAACGCAAGGGCGTCGTTCTCCCCTTTGCCGTTCTCACAACTGCGTCTGGGTCAACCATAATGCTGGTTACAAACCACTGCACCTACCCCATTGCCTTACTCCGTGGTGAAACTTTAGGATATGTACAACCTCTCGACCACATCGATGATCTTGATCTTCCCGATGACACCACATGTCACATTGCCTCAATCACTCCTGCATTTCAGCCATCAAGTTCGTCAGCGTTCGACAACGCCATTGACGAAAACCTCTCCCCCTCTCATCACCGCCAACATGTGGCTCTCCTTGACAAGTTTATCCCTTCTTTCAACTTTCAACAAACTTCGTTAGGCCGCACCACGACTATCAGTCATACTATCGACACCGGCTCCCACTCACCCCTGCGACAGCGGCCTTACCGCGTTTCCACGAAGCGCCGCATCATTACGGAGCAAGTGGATGACATGCTTCAACGTGGAGTCATACAGCCTTCTCAATGTCCTTGGTCATCACCTGTGGTATTGGTCAAAAAAAAAAAAAGATGGCACCATTCGATTTTGCGTCGACTATCACCGCTTAAACAAGATTACGAAAAAGGACGTCTACCCGCTACCGTGAATAGACGATGCTCTTGACTGTTTGCAAGGCGCCGAGCACTTTACATCCTTGAATCTGCGTTCTGGGTATTGGCAGGTGCCAATGGCCGAGTGTGATCGCCCTAAAACAGCCTTTGTAACGCCCGACGGCCTATATGAGTTCATCGTCATGCCATTTGGGCTCTGCAACGCGCCTGCAACATTTGAGCGCATGATCGATACCATCCCTCGAGGCCACAAGTGGAAGACTTGCTTGTGTTACCTGGACGACATAGTAGTCTTCTCAGCAGATTTCCCGACACACCTTGCTCGTCTGCACGAAATTCTCACGTGCATAACTTCTGCGGGCCTACAACTTAACACCAAGGAGTGCCACTTCGCAGCACGGAAACTAACCATCTTGGGACATGTCATCTCCAAAGACGTCGTCCCTCCGGATCCCGATAAGCTTCGCGCTGTCGCCGAATTCCCAAAGCCCACATCGATGAAAGCCCTCAGAAGTTTTGTTGGCCTCTGCTCCTATTTTCGCAGCTTCGTGCGTAACTTCGCGTCCATCAACGCACCTTTGACGAGTCTGCTTGCCACCAGCAAAGGTATATCTGCATGGTCACCTGCATGTAATGACGCATTTGGCCAGTTGCGCCGCCTGTTGACCTCACCACCTATCCTTCGTCACTACGACCCCACTGCCCCACAGAAATTCACACCGATGCAAGTGGCATCGGTCTTGGCCCTGTTTTGGCACAACGCAAAGGCACCCAAAGTGAATACGTTGTCGCTTATGCAAGTCGTGCCATCAAGAAGGCTGAATTAAACTATTCCGTGACAGAGAAGGAGTGCTTGGCGATAATCTGGGCATTGACGAAGTTCCGCCCGTATCTTAACGGCCGTCATTTAGACGTCGTTAAAGAGCACCACGCTCTATGTTGGCTTTCCACCTTGAAAGACCCGTCGGGACGCCTCGGCTATTGGGCTGTTCGATTGCAGGAATACGATATTCGTGTCGTATATCGTTCCGGTCGCAAACATGCGGATGCTGATGCACTCTCCCGCTCGCCAATAACACCAGATGTGGCTTCTCTGTCACCCCACTTTACCACCTTGTCAGCACTCAGCACCAATGATATGTTTTCGGCGCAGCGTAAAGACCCCCACCTTGCCTTGTTGCTCGACTACCTTACCGATCCGTCTGCTGTCCCTTCGACGAGAGCGCTACGCCGTCAAGCAGTCCACTTTTCTGTGCGAGACAACGTTCTGTACCACCGCAACTACATGCCAGGTGGTCGGAAGTGGCTCCTTGCTGTCCCTAGTCATATGCGCTCTGACATCTGCTCGAATTTCCACGCGGATCCCCAAAGTACTCACACCGGCGCACTGAAAACCTACGAAAGGCTGCATCAGCGATATTACCGGCGAGGAATGTATCGCTTTCTGCAGAAATACGCTCAGTCTTGCACTACATGCCGACAAAGCAAGACACCTCCGCGACACCTCACTGGCACGTTGTAGCCGCTCCCGTGCCCGGCTCGCCCATTTGACCGCGTGGATATCGACCTCTACGGCCCCCTCCCGTACAGTGGCTCTGGAACCCGATGGATTATTGTCGGCGTCGATCATCTAACGCGCTACGCTGAGACTGCAGCTCTCCCGGCAGCGACCGCCCGCGAAGTTGCACTTTTCATTCTTCGCAGCTTCATTCTACGCCATGGTGCTCCGCGGGAACTACTCAGAGATAGGGGTCGCGTGTTCCTGTCGGAGGTCATCCAAGCCCTCCTCGCTGAATGCCACATCATTCACCGGAAATCCACCGCCTACCATCCACAGACAAATGTTCTCACCGAACGGTTCAACCGCACACTCGGCGACATGTTGAGGATGTATACCTCCTCCGACCACACCAACTGGGACACTGTACTACCTTTCGTTACGTTCGCTTACAACACCGCGACGTAAGCTACTACCGGCTTTCCCCCGTTCTTTCTCTTGTACGGCCGCGAACCTTCCCACCCACTGGACACCATACTCCCGTACCGACCTGATGCCTCTGAGTGCACTCCAGTTTCTGAAGTCGCCAGATACGCCGAAGACTGCCGTCAGTTGGCTTCTTCCCTGACAGCTGAAGCTCAAGGTCAACAAAAGACGCAACATGACGACGTTCATCACCCAGCTCCTACCTTTCCTCCTGGCTCCCTTGTTTGGCTTTGGGTACGGTCCCTTTTCGTCGAGACCTCATTACACCAATAAACCTCATCACAACATCATCGGTACCGAACAGCGCAAGGATCAATGGATTGCCTCACTGATAGACTTGCTGACTGATCCATCGGCCACACCATGCACTCGCGCGTTGCCTCGTCAAGCCCACCATTCCGCCGTTCGCGACGACCTCCTCCACCGACGCAATTACAACGGCGACGGCCGCCAGTGGCTACTAGTAATACCGCAGTCTGTGTACTAAAATATGCGAGTCCTTCCACTCTGATCCGCAATGCGCGCATTCTGGAGTATCCAAGACATACCACCGCATTCGACAACGATACTTCTGGCGAGAGATGTACCGCTACGTGCAGAAGTTCGTTTGCTCCTCCTCGATTGCCAACGCCGAAAACCTTCAACGCACGCGTCACTAGCCGGTCTAGAACCATTACGTTGCCTTAACCGTCCGTTTGGGCGCGTGGGCACCGATTTTTATGGGCCTCTTCCTCTGAGGTCCGCTGGTAACCACTGAGCCATCGACGCTGTAGACCACCTCACGCGATACGCTGAAACTGCCACCCTCTCAGCGGCTACAGCGCGCGGTGTGGCCTCCTTCCTGCTCCACCGATTCATGCTGCGTCACGGTTCACCCCAGGCGCTACTCAGTGATTGAGGCCTTGTCTTCTTGTCGGAAGTCGTAGAAGCCATTCTCAAAGAGTGCCATGCTGTTCACCGCAAAACTACTGCTTACAACCCACCGACGAATGACCTAACTGAACGCTTTAACCGCACGCTCGGCGACATGCTCTCAGTGTACGTCGCCGCCGATCACACAACTTGGGATGCCATTCTGCCCTTCGTCACCTACGCCTATAGTACCGCCCCTCGAAGCGCAACTGGTTTTTCACCCTTCTTCTTATTGTACGGAAGGCACCCGTCGCACACCATCGACACGATACTTCCACACAAGCCAGATCTATCTGAGGGTGCGCCTATTTCTGACAGAGCCAGGCTTGCTGAAGAGTGTCGCGAGCTTGCCAAAACATTTACAACACATGAACAAGAGCGCCAGAAGAGCATTCGCGGTGACACCACCACTTCTAAGCCCACGTTCCCCCCTGGAGCGCTCGTATGGCTCTCGGTCCCTGCCACTGCAATTGGCCTCTCTTCAAAACTACTGCCGAAATACGAAGGCCCCTACCGTGTTGTCGAGCGCACATCCCCGGTCAACTGCCTGATCGAACCCATCGAACCATTCTCGGGCATGTGCCGTCGAGGGCGCGACATTGGCAACGTGGAGCGCCTCAAGGCCCACTATGACCCGCTCATAATGACAAGCTGTTAGGTCGCCGAGTGCCGTCGAATAAACACCTCGTTATATATATATATATATATATATATATATATATATATATATATATATATATATATATATATATATATATATATATATATATATATTGTAGTGAATCAGACAGACACAACACCCGTTCCTGGGCCAGCTGTCCTAATCTGACCCCTCGTCTTTCTCTCCTTCGCCCTAGCTGTCCGCGCGCGCCAGAGCCCCGGTGTCAATCTTCGTCATCACATTCGGCCATGACTGCAAAGCGCGCGGAGATGTCGACAACATTTCAGGCGGACGGGGCTGGCTGAATCGCGATGGTCGGAACAGACCACGCGGCCACTCGGTCAGAAGATCCGCCAGGAGTGTGTCCGGTGGGCGACACTGGCTGTTTCGTGGTGGTCGGCCCCGACCCCGCTTCAGCATGGTTTGGTGGTCTGCTTGAAGTTTTTCTGGTGGGCGGTGCTGGCTGCATCGTGGTGGTCGGTCCTGGACACGCTGCGACTTGGCTTGAGAAGTCTCAGCATACTCTGGCGGTCCAAATCGACTTTGTCGTTGTAGTCGAAGTTCTCGGACATTCTGGCATCCGGCATGGAAAGCTGCCGATGGCGACTCTGGCGGGCGCCATTGGCTGTGCCATCGAAGTCGTAGGTCTCGCTGACGACTGCCTTGGTGCACGTAGGAGCAAGGTAGGTCAGACTGTAGACGACGTACAAAAACAACGCGGTCGTCCGGATCACGACTGGTCACAGTGTGCTGTTGTGGTAGTATCCTACGTATCGACGAACCGAGAGCCACACTCAGTGCCGGCGCGCCACGGGACTTGTGCTCTGGCAGCTCCGCTGCCATCGGGCCAGTGCGCCACGGATTTCGGGAAGCAGTTGGCGCTGAGTGAATTCCGCATGAATTCAAGCCGAGTATTTCATGCCAAAAGGGGTCAGAAGCCGTATCAGATGAAAGATACTTGGGCTGCATGGCCAGTTCTCGGCTAAAAATGACTTCAGCCTTGTTCGTCATGGCTTCGTTGACGTCAGTAAGCACCCTTCTGGAGTCGGATGCGATGTCGTAAGGAGGCGGCGCAGGCGGTATGGGAAGGTCGTTTGTGGGAATAATGTGTTCTTTCATCTGGGGTTCATTCACCGAGAGTTCGCTCAGCTTGGAATGACCGCCTCCTTGTGCCTCCCATGCCTGCGCTGACAACCGAGGATGTTGAATCAACGGCTCACGAAGCCTCTCGTTCCTGATATCCGTAGGTAAGTCAGCGTCCCGGAAGGCGCATCAGAGGCGAGCGGAGCCATAGCCTCTGTGTGCTGTAACAACGCCGAGTTTGGTGGTGGCAATTGCGAGTTCGGCGGATGAAAAGTGCTGTCGGCCGCTGACAGTAGTGTAGCGTTCATCTGGTTATCGCGATATTCTGGCTGGTCTGTCACCTGGATCGACGGTGGGGAAGAAACAGGTCGCTTCATGTCTTCACGCGAAGACGTCCTCGAGGGCAGCGCCGCAGACTTCTGTAGATGCAAATAGGACTCGGCCACTGGTAGCAACGGTGTCGTGTCCGACACGTATGCAGAGTACGAGACATGAAGTGGTGAGCACGACCTCGGTCCGCTGCTTAGACTGGGGCAAGCTGCGACGCTGTCTGCCGGTGAGCGGCTGTGCGCAGTTTCAGCCTTGAGGAGATGGCCTTCTCGAGCTTCGTCCTCGGTAACAGACGTGTTAGCTTCGTTGGTGGCGTCATTGGAAATCGGGCCGAAAGCAGCAATCAGAGCTGCACACCATTCCGGCCATGACTGTCGCTTGATGCCGTCGTAATTGTGCCATGCCTTGGCTGCGCCTCGGAGACGGTCTATGGCAACGAGCCGTTTATGATCGTCAGGCCAGGCGCGACGAGAGCCGAGCGCATTGACCGTCTCTACCCAAGCATCGGCATCGTCCTGCAACCCGGAGAATTCCGGAAGTTCCGAATGAACCGGATGTGGTAAGGTGGCAGGCCGGAAGCAGGAGCTCAACGACGCCAAGCGATCGAGTTGGTGCGTCATTTGCGTGATGGTACGCATGAGCTCCGTGACAATGTCGGGTGAGGCACTCGCATAGCCAGGATTCACGCCCGCGGAGTATGTGGTGATGGCAGCACTCACGGCGGTAAGATCCACGGCCAAGGAAGCCTGGACGGCATCCCTTGGAGGCCCAGATGTGGCGTGAGTCTGGGCGAGAGGATGTCGCAGCGGGAAGCGTTGACGGCGTTCCCGGCCAACAAGACGCCGTGCAGCGTCGTGGAGACGCCAGGATATGGCTGCCTTTCGGCCACCGAGGAGGCCTGGACGCCGTCCTCGAATCGTGGCATAGGTGCTTCCGTCATGATCAGGGTCCTGGTGTCCATGATCGAGGAAGCGTGGACGGCGTTCCTTAGATGTGGACACCAGCAACGTCGACGGCCTACGAGCACGTACAGGTGGCTTCTGCCTTAAGGTTCAGTTGTCGTCGACTGCGCCATTGTAGTGAATCAGACAGACACAACACCCGTTCCTGGGCCAGCTGTCCTAATCTGACCCCTCGTCTTTCTCTCCTTCGCCCTAGCTGTCCGCGCGCGCCAGAGCCCCGGTGTCAATCTTCGTCATCACAATATATATATATATATATATATATATATATATGTGACGAGTCTGTCTTCGGTTGCCGTAAAATAATTAGGAAAAAGGTATACGCTTCTAAAAAACTGTTTATTTGTCGACGTTTCGATCGGAGACCGATCTTCATCAGGATGAAATTTACCAGGCTTCGATGCGCTTTTATATCATCGTTCTCCGAGCCGAGAGAAAGAGGAAAAGGTTAAGACAATGTACATACAGAAAAAAATAAGAAAAAAAAAGAAAAGAAAGAGAGAGGTAAGAAACCTGCCGAAATAAGTCGCGAATACGCTTGTGCACATACTTTGACTGACATAAGAATAACACGTGTTTCTTGAAAAAAAAGAAAAAAAAGAAAAAAAAGAAAAAAAGAAAAAAATCGTCAACACCCCACGTGCACATACTTTGGCCTACGAAAGTCGCGAATACGCTTGTGCACATACTTTGACTGACATAAGAATAACACGTGTTTCTTGAAAAAAAAGAAAAAAAGAAAAAAAAGAAAAAAAGAAAAAAATCGTCAACACCCCACGTGCACATACTTTGGCCTACGAAAGTCGCGAATACGCTTGTGCACATACTTTGACTGACATAAGAATAACACGTGTTTCTTGAAAAAAAAAAGAAAAAAAAAAGAAAAAAAGAAAAAAATCGTCAACACCCCACGTGCACATACTTTGGCCTACGAAAGTCGCGAATACGCTTGTGCACATACTTTGACTGACATAAGAATAACACGTGTTTCTTGAAAAAAAAAAAAAAAGAAAAAGAAAGAAGAAAAGAAAAAAATCGGCAACACCCCACGTGCACATACTTTGGCCTACGAAAGTCGCGAATACGCTTGTGCACATACTTTGACTGACATAAGAATAACACGTGTTTCTTGAAAAAAAAGAAAAAAAAGAAAAAAAGAAAAAAATCGTCAACACCCCACGTGCACATACTTTGGCCTACGAAAGTCGCGAATACGCTTGTGCACATACTTTGACTGACATAAGAATAACACGTGTTTCTCGAAAAAAAAAGAAAAAAAAGAAAAAAAAAAAAAAAGAAAAAAATCGTCAACACCCCACGTGCACATACTTTGGCCTACGAAAGTCGCGAATACGCTTGTGCACATACTTTGACTGACATAAGAATAACACGTGTTTCTCGAAAAAAAAGAAAAAAAAGAAAAAAAAGAAAAAAGAAAGAAAAAAAGAAAAAAATCGTCAACACCCCACGTGCACATACTTTGGCCTACGAAAGTCGCGAATACGCTTGTGCACATACTTTGACTGACATAAGAATAACACGTGTTTCTTGAAAAAAAGAAAAAAAAGAAAAAAAGAAAAAAATCGTCAACACCCCACGTGCACATACTTTGGCCTACGAAAGTCGCGAATACGCTTGTGCACATACTTTGACTGACATAAGAATAACACGTGTTTCTTGAAAAAAAAGAAAAAAAAGAAAAAGAAAGAAGAAAAGAAAAAAATCGTCAACACCCCACGTGCACATACTTTGGCCTACGAAAGTCGCGAATACGCTTGTGCACATACTTGACTGACATAAGAATAACACGTGTTTCTTGAAAAAAAAGAAAAAAAAGAAAAAAAGAAAAAAAATCGTCAACACCCCACGTGCACATACTTTGGCCTACGAAAGTCGCGAATACGCTTGTGCACATACTTTGACTGACATAAGAATAACACGTGTTTCTCGAAAAAAAGGAAAAAAAAGAAAAAAAAGAAAAAGAAAGAAGAAAAGAAAAAAATCGTCAACACCCCACGTGCACATACTTTGGCCTACGAAAGTCGCGAATACGCTTGTGCACATACTTTGACTGACATAAGAATAACACGTGTTTCTTGAAAAAAAAGAAAAAAAAAGAAAAAGAAAGAAGAAAGAAAAAATCGTCAACACCCCACGTGCACCTACTTTGGCCTACGAAAGTCGCGAATACGCTTGTGCACATACTTTGACTGACATAAGAATAACACGTGTTTCTTGAAAAAAAAGAAAAAAAAGAAAAAAAGAAAAAAATCGTCAACACCCCACGTGCACATACTTTGGCCTACGAAAGTCGCGAATACGCTTGTGCACATACTTTGACTGACATAAGAATAACACGTGTTTCTCGAAAAAAAAAGAAAAAAAAAGAAAAAAAAAGAAAAAAGAAAAAATCGTCAACAACCCCACGTGCACATACTTTTGGCCTACGAAAGTCGCGAATACGCTTGTGCACATACTTTGACTGACATAAGAATAACACGTGTTTCTCGAAAAAAAAGAAAAAAAGAAAAAAAAGAAAAAGAAAGAAAAAAAGAAAAAAATCGTCAACACCCCACGTGCACATACTTTGGCCTACGAAAGTCGCGAATACGCTTGTGCACATACTTTGACTGACATAAGAATAACACGTGTTTCTTGAAAAAAAAGAAAAAAAAAGAAAAAAAGAAAAAAATCGTCAACACCCCACGTGCACATACTTTGGCCTACGAAAGTCGCGAATACGCTTGTGCACATACTTTGACTGACATAAGAATAACACGTGTTTCTTGAAAAAAAAGAAAAAAAGAAAAAGAAAGAAGAAAAGAAAAAAATCGTCAACACCCCACGTGCACATACTTTGGCCTACGAAAGTCGCGAATACGCTTGTGCACATACTTTGACTGACATAAGAATAACACGTGTTTCTTGAAAAAAAAGAAAAAAAAAGAAAAAAAGAAAAAAATCGTCAACACCCCACGTGCACATACTTTGGCCTACGAAAGTCGCGAATACGCTTGTGCACATACTTTGACTGACATAAGAATAACACGTGTTTCTTGAAAAAAAAGAAAAAAAAGAAAAAGAAAGAAGAAAAGAAAAAAATCGTCAACACCCCACGTGCACATACTTTGGCCTACGAA
The DNA here is from genome assembly GCF_013339695.2 of Rhipicephalus sanguineus. Lineage (NCBI taxonomy): Eukaryota > Metazoa > Arthropoda > Arachnida > Ixodida > Ixodidae > Rhipicephalus > Rhipicephalus sanguineus. The sequence goes on along the minus strand of NC_051186.1, from coordinate 142,353,889 downwards.
AGTCGCGAATACGCTTGTGCACATACTTTGACTGACATAAGAATAACACGTGTTTCTTGAAAAAAAAAAGAAAAAAAAGAAAAAAGAAAAAATCGTCAACACCCCACGTGCACATACTTTGGCCTACGAAAGTCGCGAATACGCTTGTGCACATACTTTGACTGACATAAGAATAACACGTGTTTCTTGAAAAAAAAAGAAAAAAAGAAAAAGAAAGAAGAAAAGAAAAAAATCGTCAACACCCCACGTGCACATACTTTGGCCTACGAAAGTCGCGAATACGCTTGTGCACATACTTTGACTGACATAAGAATACACGTGTTTCTTGAAAAAAAAGAAAAAAAAAAGAAAAAAAGAAAAAAATCGTCAACACCCCACGTGCACATACTTTGGCCTACGAAAGTCGCGAATACGCTTGTGCACATACTTTGACTGACATAAGAATAACACGTGTTTCTTGAAAAAAAAGAAAAAAAAGAAAAAGAAAGAAGAAAAGAAAAAAATCGTCAACACCCCACGTGCACATACTTTGGCCTACGAAAGTCGCGAATACGCTTGTGCACATACTTTGACTGACATAAGAATAACACGTGTTTCTTGAAAAAAAGAAAAAAAAGAAAAAAAGAAAAAAATCGTCAACACCCCACGTGCACATACTTTGGCCTACGAAAGTCGCGAATACGCTTGTGCACATACTTTGACTGACATAAGAATAACACGTGTTTCTTGAAAAAAAAGAAAAAAAAGAAAAAAAAAGAAAAAAAGAAAAAATCGTCAACACCCCACGTGCACATACTTTGGCCTACGAAAGTCGCGAATACGCTTGTGCACATACTTTGACTGACATAAGAATAACACGTGTTTCTTGAAAAAAAAAGAAAAAAAAAGAAAAAAAGAAAAAATCGTCAACACCCCACGTGCACATACTTTGGCCTACGAAAGTCGCGAATACGCTTGTGCACATACTTTGACTGACATAAGAATAACACGTGTTTCTTGAAAAAAAAAGAAAAAAAAGAAAAAAAAGAAAAAAAGAAAAAAATTCGTCAACACCCGACGTGCACATACTTTGGCCTACGAAACACACGTGTTTCCCGAATAAAAGAAAAAAAGAGAAAAGCAGAGAAAAGAAAGAAAACAAAAACTCCGCTGATATCGAAAGATCGTCCAGGTGAGGTACATTCCTGTAGTCACTAGTCGAGTTCCAATGCTTTGAAGCCCCAACACAACATGGGTGCATTCCTCCAGCCCATTGTCACACCTCACGCCTTCGGTTCCCCCCCTCCACATTTGCTCCTGAAGCCTGTGAGGGGATGAAGCTTCACAAGAAGGGATAAGCGCTTAAAGGCAGTCAACTTAATAAAAGTCCGGGAAGACTGTACAAAGGCACATTCACAAAAAAACAGGTGGTCACGATCTCCGGTCTGTGGCTCCAGTTAATGCTTATGAAGAAAATGGAGAATACCTTAAGATTGGAATGCGTGTGAGCCTGCTGTATGTCCGACAGCGTGCTCCTGAAGCGATGTCCGAAAAAATAATAAAATAAACTATAATGAAAATAAGAAAATAAAAAAAGAAGAAAAAAAAAGAAAAAAGAGTACTTCAGTTAAGATTATTATTGACTTGAATCTTCCAGAGCACGAATTGAAGACAGTATGCCCGGATTGATGTTTATGCCAGCCTTCAATGTATTAAATTTATAAATCATATAGGATTCGCGCTGTTCACGCTCCCTTGTACTGGAGAAACCACTTTGCAGGAGTGTAACCTTGATGGAATCAAATGGGTGGTTTTCGGTATTTATATGCTGAGACAGAGGAAGATGCGGAAGTGAATTAACATGGGAACGATGGTTATTAAAGCGGGTGCGGAAGGCCGTGTCTGTCTGACCTATGTATTGGATACTGCGTACTCCGCACTCGACAAGGTATACTACATTACAGCTACTACATTAGAGCTCTAATGTAGTATACCTTCTCGAGTGCGGAGTACGCAGTATCCAATACATAGGTCAGACAGACACGGCCTTCCGCACCCGCTTTAATAACCATCGTTCCCATGTTAATTCGCTTCCGCAACTTCCTCTGTCTCAGCATATAAATACCGAAAACCACCCATTTGATTCCATCAAGGTTACACTCCTGCAAAGTGGTTTCTCCAGTACAAGGGAGCGTGAACAGCGCGAATCCTATATGATTTATAAATTTAATACATTGAAGGCTGGCCTAAACATCAATCCCGGCATACTGTCTTCAATTCGTGCTCTGGAAGATTCAAGTCAATAATAATCTTAACTGAAGTACTCTTTTTTCTTTTTTTTTCTTCTTTTTTTATTTTCTTATTTTTCATTATAGTTTATTTTATTATTTTTTCGGACATCGCTTCAGGAGCACGCTGTCGGACATACAGCAGGCTCACACGCATTCCAATCTTAAGGTATTCTCCATTTTCTTCATAAGCATTAACTGGAGCCACAGACCGGAGATCGTGACCACCTGTTTTTTTGTGAATGTGCCTTTGTACAGTCTTCCCGGACTTTTATTAAGTTGACTGCCTTTAAGCGCTTATCCCTTCTTGTGAAGCTTCATCCCCTCACAGGCTTCAGGAGCAAATGTGGAGGGGGGGAACCGAAGACGTGAGGTGTGACAATGGGCTGGAGGAATGCACCCATGTTGTGTTGGGGCTTCAAAGCATTGGAACTCGACTAGTGACTACAGGAATGTACCTCACCTGGACGATCTTTGGATATCAGCGGAGTTTTTGTTTTATTTCTTTTCTCTGCTTTTCTCTTTTTTCTTTTATTCGGGAAACACGTGTGTTTCGTAGGCCAAAGTATGTGCACGTGGGGTGTTGACGATTTTTTTCTTTTTTTCTTTTTTTTCTTTTTTTTTCAAGAAACACGTGTTATTCTTATGTCAAAGTATGTGCACAAGCGTATTCGCGACTTTCGTAGGCCAAAGTATGTGCACGTGGGGTGTTGACGATTTTTTCTTTTTTTCTTTTTTTTCTTTTTTTTTCTTTTTTTTTTTCTCAAGAAACACGTGTTATTCTTATGTCAGTCAAAGTATGTGCACAAGCGTATTCGCGACTTATTTCGGCAAGTTTCTTACCTCTCTCTCTTTTCTTTTTTTTATTATTTTTTTTCTGTATGTACTTTTTCTTAACCTTTTCCTCTTTCTCTCGGCTCGGAGAACGATGATATAAAAGCGCAACGAAGCCTGGTAAATTTCATCCTGATGAAGATCGGTCTCAGATCGAAACGACGACAAATAAACAGTTTTTTAGAAGCGTATACCTTTTTCCTATATATATATATATATATATATATATATATATATATATATATATATATATATATATATATATATATATATATATATATATATATAAGTGGGAAAAGAATCACGCGGACCCCGCTAGAATAAGGAATGAAGAAAGAAACTACGACTTTCGTTGGTTCGGCACTGTATATTTTCACTAACGTTTCGCCTGGTGGACCAGACTTTCTCAAAGTCTGGTCCACCAGGCGAAACGTTAGTGAAAATATACAGTGCCGAACCAACGAAAGTCGTAGTTTCTTTCTTCATTCCTTATATATATATATATATATATATATATATATATATATATATATATATATATATATATATATATATATATATATATATATATATATATATATATATATATATATATATGTCGGCAAACTCATTCAGAGTCACTCAGACTGCGCTGTGAGTCTGAGTCCGAGTGAGTCTGGTTGAGAAAAATTTTGCTGAGTCTCAGTCCGAGTGAGTCCGGTTGAGGAAAACTTTGGTGAGTCTGAGTCCGAGTGAACGCTAAACTAAAAAAAAATGTTGTTAAGTGAGTGTGAGTGAGCTCCACCTTGTATTGCCGACCTATCGTCCTATATACTCATCTTCAGCATTACGATCAGCATTATATCGGCTTACGTTTATACTCGAATCTATTAACACATATCTCAACGGACTAGTGTTCATGCGCTGCCTCAATATATATTGATCAGAGGCGTGAGTTATGGTGGGGGAGGGGGGCATGTGCCACGATTACCCCCTACAAGCTTTTTCACGGGAAGTTCTTGATAAAAATGTCCCCTGCCAGTCGCGTATTTCATAAAAATGTCCTTACTGGATTGAAACCTTTGATAACTCGTATTTGAAGGAAGAAGATCAAAAGGCATATCGTAGAGCACAGATTATGCGAGAAATTGGTGTTAAAAAGCGTTGACACCATGATCGAAAAAGCAAATTTTTCGCTGACGGACTCATGAGTCGACTCACGCAGAATCACACCGAGTCAGATCGAGCCGTGAGTCTGAGCCTGAGTGAATCCGGCTGAGTAATATTTTGGTGAGTCCGTTTGAGAAAAGTTGGGCGAGACTGAGTGAGCTGCACTCTTTTTGCCGACCTATGCAATATATACATATATATATATATATATATATTGTTTCGCGTAGAGTTGCAGTATTTACAATATATTTACAACACGTAAGGGGTGTAGCGTAGACGCACTATGGCAAGTGCAACACCATGGACTCAAGTCCGAGACACCTCAACTTCGTCTTCGGCTAGTAGTGTCCTCTAGTGCACAGTGGCACAAACACCTATGTGACCTTAGAGGTTTGAGAATTGGGGCCCCAAGGAGCTTGGGGACCCAATAAACTTGCGAGCCGCCAAGGCGCATGCGCAGAACCCAAGCCACTCTTGGGCTCTTGCGCTCGCATTGACTCGAGACGCAAAAATTGAAAACTAGCGTGGGGCCCCAAGGCGTCTTGGGTCACCAGCGAGAAGACAAAGACGCAGCGCGGGCCACGGCGCAGTATGGCCCGCGTCTCTCATGATCTTAAATTTCGCCACGCGTGGCGCTCCGTGCGCTTGAACCAACGCAGCCTGCGTCGGCCCAATTCTCAAACTCTGCTGATCATCCGAACGCAAGAGCAGGCTGCCCAACGCAGCTTGGGGGCCCAGCGTCTTGGGTCCCCAATTCTCAAACTCTCTATTAAGTCCTGGAGGCAGAAGCACCGTCTCGGTGCATCGGATCGGTGTACTCAAGGAGGTTTAAATAAAACTTCCTGGAGTGGAGGCCGCCTATACGTACCAACTGCCCGCAGTGAAGCCGCGCCACGCGCGCGGCGGCCATCTTGCCATAGGCAAGAAACGGGAGCCAAAGCGCGCCCGCCGCGCTGACCGCGTCTTTCCGTCGTGGTTCTTAATGATTATGGCGAACATTAAGACAGAAGTTGTCAAGAATAAGAAGCCAAATCGCAGATAAGAATGCGGTCAGTTTTATTCTGTTTCTTTTGGCGTTTTCCTTGCAAGCATGCACACCGAAGGGCCTGTATCACTGTTTTTTTTTTAAATAATTATCCTCGTAAGAGCAGACCTCACTTCTCGGCACTCATTTTTCTGTTTATTTCGTTCGTCATGTGACGGAGTCTTATGCATATATGGAGTTCGGCCACTTTCTTTGAGCGGAATATAAATGTGGATCCAAAGCACCACATTGGATATGCTCATCGAGAAGAATATATATTCGTCAAGGCTTGAAAGCCATCTCTTTTCTCAAGACAAGCTCAAAATCTCCAAAACGAATAGTTTTGGCTTTGCATGGACGTCATTCAAATATGGGCATTCAGCTTGCAGTCGACACTATTTCAATAGATACAGCTTTTTCGAGACTATTTTGTAGCCTCGGCTCTTTCTTACCCTGTCAATGAATCAATTAAAAACGCCCAAGTGGCATAAGTCATAAGTTTAAGCCAACGAGCATATACACACGCAGTCTGTCATCATGTATTCCAATCCCAAAGTCCGCATATCTAACCGTTTAGTCGCCCACAATCTCAACATGTTTTCTCATTTGGCATCAACAATCAAAATACAGTAGAGTTTTTGTGCGGCATTGGGCTAGCTTTTTTGAGACAGTGACTCATCTGTGAAGCCAGCATTTCCTTTGACGGAATTCTGTATACCGTTCTCGTATAGAGCGCTCTGCTGACAGTGCTCGATTAAACTTCGTGAGTACATACTCGTAAGCTGATGGAGAATAGAAGTGCAGCGTTAACGCAAACGCTCGCAGCTCGGACGGAATACGTGCCTTTCTGGTCTTTTCGTGCCCTAGCGGTTGCTGTATGTATGGGGGAAGGCTGCAGTGAACATCGCCCTGCCCTACTCAAACATGACCTTTTGATCCTTGATCTCCTTTATTATCACTTGAGGATCGAGCCGCGCCCTTTTTGGTTAGTGTGCAATTTTTCTGCTGCAGAATTTTCATCTTGAGCTGTTTTATGTCTTCTTGGGAAGCATGAAGCATTTCTTCGTAATGCTGCCGTATAGGTGATGCAACTGTCACATCTTCAACAACTTTTTTCAATTCGAACACGTATAACGGCCGGAGTACCCCTGGGCCTCGGTTAGGTCGCTTTATTTGCAGCTGGAAAGAGCACTGCAAAGTTCAGACCTGCTGCTTTTACTCGCTGCACTGCATAAAGCAAATACAAATATAACAAAAAAAGGCACGAATGTAAGAAAAAACAGGTCCTTGTATATTACCCAAATGACGTTACTTAACCTCCTAGTTGCGAGCTACCCTCTTATAACACGAACAGGGCAACCGATAGCGAAATCTCGCCTATTTATACAATTTCAATGAATAGCAAGCGGTGCGTTATTTTCCTATTCGCGCTCCGCACGAGTGGTATCAACAAGCACAAGAATGTGTATCACTGGGTTTTGCAAGTGTCTTAAAAATGTGTCAAGCACAGCTAGTCGGACAACTCCCAGGTCGCAGCCTATTCCGGTCGAAACAATTTGGCGAGAAGTGCCTCTAACATATGCGATCGCCGTCTTTTGGCTTCCAGACTTCCCGTCAAACAGCCTGCCCCGGCGTGCTTCGAACATTTGAGTCCTCACGAAACCGGTTAGGAACAAAGAATGACCGTCAGATGTGAAATTAGAGACAGATTGCGGGCTGTCAGCATGTGTTCCGGCATATAGAGAAGTTTTCATCGAGCTCGAAATGTTCTGCTTACAACTGACTCTTCATCCCAGAGTACCTTTTCGCTCGATTTATACAGCCGTACGCAACGCACAATGTACCCAACAACGTCCGGACGCCACCACGCCAGAGAACTGCTGGAACATCTATGCGGCCGCTGCAGCATGCGTTGCGGAAGGCACGCTTTCTGCCTATGGCAAGATGGTGGCACGCGGCTTCAGCTGAGGGGCGCCTCCTCCATTCCAGCAAATTTTATTTTAACCTCCTTGGGTGTATTATCGCGCTCAGTATGAGCTACACCACGCGAGCGCCTGGCCGAGCGCGCTGCAAGGTTGTACAGTAGCGCCGATCGTGGCATATTTTCGAGTTATCAGGAGAGAGTCACGGCCGGTCTGGAGGCGCGCGCTCGCTCCTTCCCTTACGGCCTGAGCAGCCACCGGGAGTACAATGGAACTTTTTCTATACAGTCACGACGGCGCGCTCCGCGTGAGGGCGTCGCGAGCCAACCGCCCAAAGCGCGTTTCGCCGCATGCGCTTCGTGTTGTAAACCAGCTTTTCCCGGCCAATTTCTCGTGCTAATTACTTCTTTCGGTTGTAGCAAGCGGTGAAGGGTGCGTGTGGGGACAGTGCCTTTCTCGGCAATAGAAGACGCACACGCAGCGCTACTAGCAACAACAATATTTTTTAAGACCCGACCACCTCATATTCGATGGAGGCGAAAATGCTTGAGGCCCGTACGTGTGCTTGGGTTAGGTACACGTTAAGAACCCCAGCTGCCACAGCAGTGCATTTTTGGTGGGCCACGCATATTTACAACGTCACAGAGGGGATTAGTCAACACCTGGTGGGGCTTCGTTGAAAGGCTGCGTTGTTGAGTTCTTCACACTGTATGCGATAGAATACCGTTCTCGTTCGAAATGTGGATGCGGAATCCGCTTTTCCGAAAAGGAATGCAAGAGATCAGAGAACGAGCAGTCCTTTGCATCATCTTCTCCGTCAGCAAGAAGCCTATGATCTACACTACCCAAAGCCGGAGTTACTATCAATGCTGGACACAATTGTGACGTTCTTCGAGAAAGCAGTCAAATATCTTCCTCGAACGAAAATCCTCGAGACTCTGCAATTGACTGTTGAGCCATATCTTGAAGATTCGCCACTTCTGGACTGTCCGGAAGGTGTGGACACGAGCCACGCGAGAGTGCTGGCTCATATTATTTCTGAGAAGTTTCTCCGGATTCTTCTTATTAACTACACAAAAAAAGTTCAGAATGACAGGCCTTCCGGTTTTATTCACAAGCCGTCGCGGAAGCATATCAGGCTGTGACAGACTTGACTCCTTTAAACTGTGATCATCACTACAGTGTTTTACAAGCAGTGATTTTTTTCAGTTCTCCATGCGCATATTGTTGTAGTACCAATGATAACATTCTGTTTCCCATTGAAAGGATTCTCTTAAAGTTTTTTATGTTTCCTCTTCGTCTGCTGCGTGGCCGTCCCCATTATGCAGTGACTTTCACTTTTTTTGAAGTATTTGTTTCAATATTAAAGCACGAATTAAGATGCCTCCAACAAAAAAATGTGCAATTTTGTTATTTTCAAGTACAGCGACGGCCGGCACATACATTTGAAATAAACATTTCCTAAACCATGATTAAACCGTTTCCTCTACCAAATGCAATGTTCATCCTCTTACTTATTCTCGAAGTTACAGAAACCTAAAAAAAAAAACAAGGCTGTGTTATAACCGCATCGATGCTTTGCCGAGCAACAGAAGCGGGCTTATGAGCGGCCTGCGCCCCCACTTCTGTAAAGCGGAATTTACCAGAGTCATCATATATACTTGCTACCATGTTTCTATCGCATTGGTACCATGAATACCATATAGAGTAACTTCAGAAAGCGCCACGGTAAGTCGGAAGCGGAGCACTCCCTGCGCGCGCTAGCCTCCGCAACGGCCGGGAGTGAGTTGGGTAGCAGTTGGCTCGGAGCGCCCCCACGAAATTGTGGCCATAGGTAGCAACAGCCCCCCGTGCGCAGGCCGTAAAGGAAGGAGCGAGCGCGCGCCTCTAGACCGGCCGTGAGAGGGTTTGGCTCTTCCTGCAAATGCACATCGCCCCCATTTGCTTTCACGCTCGCCCTCGTTTGGCCCTGTGGTGATATCAGCTTTGAAAATGATAACTGCCACCGTGTCCTGAAGACCAAATTTTGTGCTCGGCAAGTCGAGTTTCACCAAACACGTGATATCCAGCCTTGCTTTTTTGTTTGCTTCATTTTATTCAATTGGGAATTCCAGGCTGATGCACCGCTTACCGCATTACGTGAAAGTGGCTTTGGGTAGCGTGCACTGTGAAATATTGAGTGTTCTTCACATTGGATAATGTCCCGAGTGCCTAACAGTGAGCGCCTGCGGATAGTTGAACTGTCCCAGAAGCAGTATACTCAACGCCAAACAGCAGGGATGACGGGGAAGTCTAATAAGACCGTGAACCGCATCATCCAAGCTTATAGGAAAGAAGGCCGCATCGGCGACGCTCCACATAAAGGGCGCCCTCGTGCAACGACTGCTGCTCAGGACGCCGACATCCTCGACGCCGCGAAGGGAAGCCCCTTCAGTACTGCCAGAGAGATCGGTGCGGCCGCTGGAGTGTCTACAAGCGCGTCGACAATAAAACGACGGCTAGCGGAAGGTAAACTGAAGAGCCACGTTGCGGCCCAGAAGCTGCGCCTCTCCTTGTCAAACAAGACGGCGCGTCTTAATTTCGCAACAGAACACGTCTCCTGGACCACGGGCGACTGGAAAACTGGACTTTTTTTCTGACGAATCTACGTTCACAACACGCTGGGACCAAAATCAACGTGTGTGGCGCCCTGTCAATGCCCGCTACGACCCCCTCGACGTGCAAGAAGTAGCATCGAGCGGACGCACGGCTGTTAATGTTTGGGGCGCTGTGTCCCGTGATCGGCTTGGCGTTTTGCACCGCATTGAGTGACCGCTGACATCGGCAAAGTATTGCGACATCCTTGGTTACGTCATCATGCCTTACGCGTTGGACGGGACGTTTCCTGACGGGGACTTGCTGTTCCAGCAAGACCTGTCACCTGTCCATACTGCAAAGGTTGTTGCAGAGCTGCTCAACATGCGAGGGGTGCGGTGCCTCAGGTGGGTCCCCAAAGGGGCAGACCTCAACATCATTGAGGGCGTATGGGGCAGAATGAAGGTCAGGCTGTGCAAAAGAGAATGGCACAGTTCATCCGCCGATGAGCTATGGAGCGCTGTCGAAGGTGAATGGATGCGCCTCCAAAATGAACGCAGTTTCATTGACAATCTGTACACGTCACTACAGTCCAGAATGCAGGATGTGATTGCCGTGCAAGGGGCCATGACCGGCTACTAAGGCATGGCGACCGCTTCATCTGCTTTCCTGTCTCGTCACTCGAGTTCTTGCTTCTTAATATTATCAGCGCCGACGCGCCATCGGTTCAGCAGCAGCCGGCCAGCAGAAGGGGCCGCAGCCAAGCACCATGGACGAAGTTACCGGCCGGAATAGCAGAAATTTCCATGTAGTTGCTTCTGATGTTATTTATGCATGTTAGTGTAATTTCATTTTGTTTTATTTTTGTGCACAATTCTGCCTTTTTTATGCGTTCTGAATGAAGTCAGTATGCATTATTCACATTGTTATTCATATAATTATTTTGACTACAGCTTGTTTACTATGTTATTTGCTTTGTGTTCCAGTGAAGAAATATTACAATACTCGTTGTATTGTTCTGTTGCTAATTGCTTTGACTGCGAGAAATTGGCTTTTCTTCGCCATTTCAAGCTACACTTAATTGATATTACACAAAAATAAAAAAACGAAAAAGCGGCGCAGCTTTTGTTTTCACTTAAATATCAGTAACCCTTTTTTATTCTAGCAGTATATTTCTCTATTTTGATGACTACACAATTGTTTTGGAAAGCCAGGTAATTTAATATTCGAGAACACTGCACACGATCTCACGTTGTCGTATCCATGAAAAGCGCTTCCTGTCTCCCCCTTTTCTTGGCGAACTGACTGGAGACTGGTTTATGTTCATAACTAGTGTTATTAAAACGTATTGTCAGCGTAGTTGTTGTAAACAACAAAGTAACAGCTGCCGCACCCATAGAAGAAAAGCTACTAGCGATCACCAAAACGGTATCAACGGCAACGCGTTCTAAAAATTTTGACAAAAAATATTGCACGGCCCGCGTCGTCGCCGGCTCTCCCTTTTCTCTAGAAGCATGACGCAACCTGAAAGTACCCAATTCAAGTAAAGCAGCACCTGCATATCCATTCTTGCACGAAGTTAACGCTCATTCTTTGATAAGATTCGCACGACATGTCTGGTGGGCGGTGAAGTCGCTGTATTGTGCTCGAATTTTTCTTCAGTAAAGACAGAACAAGCCAGAAAAAGGAAAGGCAAAAGGTTCTTCTAAATAAAGAAGGGCGAGGGTGAAAGCAAGCATGTGGGGTGATGTGCATTCGCAGGATCAGCCAAACTCTCTCCCGATAACTGGAAAATATGCCACGATCATCGCTACTGTGCAACCTTGTAGCGCGCTTGGCCACGCGCTCGCGTGGTGTAGCTCATACTGAGCGCGATAGTAGGTGACCTAGGGCTTTAGTCGGGAAACATGCACAGACTCTGTAGCTGGTGAGGGGGACAAATGCTTGGGGGTCAGTGGCGAGATTTCGTATGTGACTTCGGTTGCTTGGCGAAGAACTCAGTAAGGCGCAACGTAGCGCGGCAGCAGTTTTTCACTCAGGCCATCGCGACGTGAAGGCAGCCAGAGCTAGACCAGAGAGCCAGGGCTGAAACGCACGTCCCGGTGGTGGCTGTCGTACAGGCGCTTTTTGTCGGTCTGAGACGCCAGGTGTCGATCACGGGCAACGCGACCTGCCGTCGCCGCTCGAACGATGGCGGCGTGAGCGTAGAATGTGGTTGAGTTTGCCTCTGAAGGAAGTAGTGAGTCGAGAGGCAAGAGCGGGTCGCGGCCATACAGCAGATAGAACGGAGAATAACCAGTAACGTCGTGACGCGACGAATTATAGGCAAACGTCACGAACGGTAAGGTGCAGTCCCGATCTCGGTGATCCTCAGGCACGTACATGGATAACATGTCCGTGAGTGTACGGTTCAAGCGCTCTGTAATTCCGTTTGTCTGAGGATGGTAAGCGGTGCTGAACTTGTGAGACTTTGCACAAGAGCGGAGAAGGTCGTCGACAACTTTCGAAAGGAAACAGCGACCTCGATCAGTCAGAAGCTAAAGGGAAGCACCATGGTGTAAGATGACTTGATGGAGGAGGAAGTCAGCGACATCGGTTGCACAGCTGGTAGGGAGGGCTCGCGTGATGGCATAACGTGTGGCATAATCAGTCGCTACGGCCACCCACTTGTTACCCGCGGATGACGTCGTGAAAGGGGCCAATGACGTCCAGGCCGACACGGAAGAATGGCTCCCTAGGGTAGCTATAGGCTGAAGGTAACCAGCGGGTGGGAGAGGAGGCTTTTTGCGGCGTTGGCAGAGCTCGCAGGAGGCGACGTAGCGCCGAACAGAGCGGTATAAACCAGGCCAGAAGAAACTTTTGCGCACGCGACCGTAAGTTCGGTAAACACCGAGATGTCCAGCGGTGGGAGCATCGTGCAATTGCGAGAGAATAGATGGTCGCAGATGCTGAGGAACAACGAGAAGCAGTTCAGCACCGTGTGGTGTCATATTGCGTCGATATGGGCACCGTGCATACGTTAGGAGCCGCCACAGACGCGCGCTGCCTCCAGCGCCAAAGCGGCCACGGCAGCAGATCTGGCGGGATAAGGGAGCAGACAACGCAGGCCGTGGCAACCCACTGGGCCGTGCTTTGGTGCTTCGCTTGAGGCGTTTCCTTTCCCGTTTGCTTCCAAAAGACGTCAAATTGTTAGCAGCTGTCCGAGAACGTAGCGTTAGCTCGGGTGCTTCTTTTCGCCAGACCTCGTGTATCCTCAGGCGAACGCGGCAACATTAAGTGCATGAGCTGGCGGAAGACAACGGAAGTGACGAGCCCGTTGAGTGAAACTGCGCACGTATAACGCGGGCCGCTTCGCTCACTAAACAATCACAGCTTATCACCCTCGCGCTAACGCGGCAGCGAACTCAGCGGCAGCTTGAAACTGGCGATACCAGCAATTGCACTGTCATGGCCACTGCATGAAAAAACGCTTTCCATCGAACGGCCATTGCGTTGCATTCACTGCGCCGATTTAACCAGTGCAGCCGAGTTCGTCGTCGTGGTTCGTGTTTTGCTGCCATGGCACTGCAAAGCGTGCGAATTATTATTACGTTTGGATTCAGAGAGCTACGTGATATAGTTTGCTCCGAGGAGCTAACCTGAAGAAGGGCAGGGACCTGCTCGAAGCGCGGCACGTTCACGGCGTGGTGGAAAAGGTGTTGCTCGGCAGATCAACAATCACGGGCAAATGCAACTCCAGAAAAAAAAACATCTATTTACAAAACTCACTTTTGTCGTCGAACGAGTGCGATCCACCGTTCACGCCAATTCCGTTCATATTCTCTAAATGGAAACCGGTAAAAACGCGTGCCCGGAGAATTCCTGTAGGGGTTATTGCACCCAACAACGCAGCAATTATTCCTGGAGTTCGGCATTCCTACGAACAGCGGAACCGGCACAAAACGAACTGCCCGCGAAAATACCTCGCGCCGTCAAAGCGGGAGCGTGGAGCGAGCAGGGGTGCAATCGCGGAGCGATGTTGTATGCTATATTATTCTTATCGTCCACCATCTGCGGCTGACTGATCGCGTTGATAACGCGGACGTACCGTCGCTCTGGTCACTGGCCAAGCGCGAGAAGCACGAAAAGTGTAGTCATCGTAAAAGGCATAGTTCCTCGACTTCACCCCATTACGAGCGCGTCTGAGCATCCCGCCAAATCTGCGCTTCTTGCCGCTAGGGACGCCGAGCGGAGTTACGTCTGCACGGTGCCTATAGGGTATCGTCGTGCGGAACAAACATACGGAGGGGCTGTTCCGTTGTTCTGAGGTGAGGCGTTGTATAAGAGATCGCAAATATGGGTCACGACGCTGCTCGTCGGTGACGTGTATGAAGTCGCTGAGCGACAAAATACAGGCATCCGAATCAGTCGGCGGTGTCAGGTGGGTCGATGGCATAACGGGAGAGGAAGTCAGCGCCCTTGTGTAGCCGTCCAGATTTGTACGACACAGAAAATGTGAATTCTTGGAGGCGTAAAGCCCAGCGACCGAGGCGTCCCATATGGTCCTTGAGTGAGGATAGCCAACATAAGGCATGATGGTCTGTTACCACGGTGAACTGTCGTCCGAACAAGTATGGGCGAAACTTGGCAATGGCCCAAACAAGGCCGATGCATTCACGTTCTGTGATCGAGCAATTGCGCCCTGAGGGTGAAAGAAGGCGGCTAGCGTAAGCGATTACACGATTTATCTACCGCTGTCGTTGGGACAAAATAGCGCCAATGCCATGGCCACTTGCATCCGTACAAACTTCAGTGTAAGCAGACGGATCAAAATGACCCAGAACGGGCGGATTTACAAGGCGACTCGTAAGCGCTGAAAATGCCTGAGCTTGCTCTGGTCCCCAACTGAATGGGCTGTCCTTTTTGAGAAAATTGGTGAGAGGACGAGCGATGTCGGCGAAGTTCTCAATAAATCGTCTGATGTAGGAACACAGCACCAGGAAACGTCGGACATCAGCAGAGGTACGAGGAGGTGGAAACTCTCGCACTGCGCGCACTTTGTCGGGATCAGGTTGTATGCCAGTAGCGTCCACCAGGTGACCGAGGACTCGTAATTGACGACGGCCGAAATGACATTTCGCAGAATTGAGCTGCAGGCCTGCTCGTCGGAAGACGTCAAGGAAGGTCGAGAGCCGGTGGAGATGGCTGTCAAACGTCGGTTAAAAACAATAACGTCATCAAGGTAACATAGGCATGTGGGCCATTTAAAACCACGTAGAAGAGAGTCCATCATGCCTTCGAATGTGGTTGGTGCATTACATAGTCCAAAAGGCATCACTTTGAATTGGTAGAGACCATCTGGGGTGACGAAGGCCGTCTTCTCGCGATCTCTGTCATCGACTGCGATTTGCCAGTAGCCAGAACGTAAATCGATCGAAGAGAAATAACTGGCACCATGTAAGCAGTCCAGTGCGTCATCAATACGCGGAAGCGGGTAAACGTCCTTTTTCGTGATCTTGTTCAGATGACGATAATCTATGCAGAACCCCCAGTATTGTCCTTCTTTTTCACTAAAACGACAGGGGCTGCCCACGGACTGAAGGAGGGCTCGATAATGCACTTAGAGAGCGTTTTCTCGACCTCTGTACGGCGTGACGTTCTGCCGCCGACACACGATAGGGACGCCTATGGATAGGCGGAGCGTCACCAGTGTGGATCGAATGGGTGACGATGTCGGTTCGACCCAGCGGGCGCTTGCCGAAATGAAATTGTCTTCGCAGGACATCGAAACGCGGCGGAGGGGCGCCAGCGTAAGAAGGTCGTAGGTCAGGAGCTATCATTTTGGCGAATTTGTCGTTAGATGGCATCGTCGGAGCCGAAAGTTGAGCGAACTCAGATGGTTGTTCATAGCTCAGAGCAGACACTCCGGAATCTTCCAAAGGGGACAACACACCGAGAGAGACACCGTCAGGAAGAGCTTGTGGAGACGAGCCAAAGTTCAGGAGAGGAAGCCACACACGGTTGTTGGTGAGCGTAATGATGGAGCTAGGGAGAGCTATTTGGCGCTCTAGCAGGACGTCGTGAAGTGGGGACACGACATAATTACCATCCTGAAGTGGCGGGCAAGGCGACATGAGCACATAAGTCGCACCATCAGGTTGCAGCCGAACAAATTCAGTGCAGCGAAGTCGGGACTGGATATCTGCGGTGCGTCGCCACAGGACTGGGGTAGCTCAAACCTCAGAATGCTGGTTGAGCACTGAATAAGCGCAGAGTGAACAGTCAAAAAGTCCATTCCGAGAATCACCTCGTGAGGGCACTCCGCAAGTACAGTGAACAGAACCACGACCGCTGTATAAAAAAAAAAACAAGTTTATGTAGCGGCCGTGACAGAACTGACGTTGAGCGGTCGGCGATGGTAATACGGGCTGTACAATATATATATATATATATATATATATATATATATATATATATATACATATATATATATATATATATATATATATATATATATATATATATATATATATATATATATATATATAATGCTGCAACTCTCCGCTAAATTTCATTTCACACGCCTCTACCACGTGTGGAATCGTTGATAAATCACGACCGTAGTGTCGTATTAATACACGTCTTCTGCATGACCGCTTCTGGAAGTTAATTAGTACGAACATCACCGCTTAACTTTTATGAAAAAAAAAATCACAGCATTTCCACGGAGTGAATGATGATGAGTGGGCGAAGCTGCGGAGGTTCATCGGTAAACCGTGAATCTTCCGTGAATTCTGCCCAGTACATCATCACCGACGTGAGATCGGGCGCGTTTATACTAAAGGTTCGATGAGAGTTATGACGACTTGCAGCTCACTTTAATTTTACGTGTACGCTGTGAATTTTCATTGTTTAATCACGCACAGGAGAAATCGCACACACGCACTACCTTGGAGGTCAAAATCCAGTGCCTATATATACGGGGTGGTCAGTGAACGGTTGTGCAGCGCGAGCGGTCGGTTTTTTCAATCAAGACGCTGCCGCGACGCTGCCTCGCGACGCTGCCTGCGTCGGTGCCGCTGCGCCGCGAGGCAAGATGGGGGGGGGGGGGCGTAGGAGAGGAGAAGAAAGAGGGGGAAGCGTAGGAGAGGAGAGGGCGATACATATCACGTACTGTCGCAGCGCATTGTCTTTAGGGAGCCTTCATGTGTGCACGCCCCCTCCGTTTTTAGGACTGGTTACACACTACTACGACGGGGACGAACGGGTGCCGCTATAAGGAGCTTCGCCCCTAAAAGAAAAAGATGGTTGATCCTTCCCTCATAGGAATCGGAATAACTCGAAAGTAAACCGTGCCCTTACAGAAGTAACTGAATGTTCACTGTACATTGATATAGGAGAGTTGGCACAATGTATATTGATGTCTGGCAGCTATGGCACCGTTTAATGTGGATGCACCCACTTTGATGATTGGTGGTACATCTCCATCCCGACGACTAACGTCCAGGTTAAATTATTACACAAAACCTTGTGGTAGCTGTAGTAGTTAACGTTGAAAGCGTAATCGGAGAACGAGGTGTGATAGCCAGAAGAGCGTCGCATATTAGACGCAGAACTTAGTCGCCATCCCGCGGCATGTTAAAATGTGATTGAACACCAACGGCCGGACTAGACGGAAACGCAAAGCGCGTCGTGCCGCCCCCAGCCGCGATTTTAGGGACGAAGCTGCTTATAGCATCATCTGGTCAGAGCCGTATATTCCTTCGGAGAGTTCGGCGGAGGGGCGGAGCCAACAACCATCCAAATTTAGCGGCGGCGCTGTCCGCCATTTTGTGCCGCGGCACTGTAAGCTCGCGTTGGCGTGCGCCCGCAACGCTCCGTCTCTGGCGAACCCTTTCTTCAGCGAGTTAAGGGGCTGATATACTCCAGCGTAACGTCGACGCGCGCGCACGCTCGGCACAGTGACGCTACGCTAACAAACGTGCAGCATTCTATAGGCCAACGCGCGATGCGACTGACGCGCCCAGCGTCCGTCAACGCGCCCCGGCTGCAGCCGGCGCGAGATGCGACATGCTGCATTCCACGCCGGCGACGTTATCCAGACGCAACTGCGTCTGTGTCTCTACGTGAAGAAGGGACGCCGAGTGCGCTCAATTGCGCATGCGTCAAGGCGACGTAGTGCGTCGCGCAAGTGGGAGTATAGAGTGCTCTGTTTTCGCGTCAACGTAACGTGACGAACCTAGCGTCGCCAACTCCCGCCGCCGCGGGCTGACGCGAACGCACGTCGGAGTATAACAGAGCCTTTAGAGCAGCCTACTGCGCTGCAAGCCCCCATTGCGACATCCGTGCAGGTCCACGATGTTCCACGCAGCCGACACGTGCACGAACAGCAGCAAAGACACACCAGGTCGGTCACAGAGGAAGCATAAATGCCGACAGCGACGTCACGGGTACAGCATCACGAGAAACCTCGGCACGAAATGGCGTCGGCGGCGCGGAAGCGCGCTGTTGCCAGACTGGCGGTGAGATCAAAAGAGCGCCGAACTCTCCCAAAGGGAATATACGGCTCTGCATCTGGTCGGTCGTCGCTCCGTCCGGCGTTTCCCCGCCGTCGCGTCTCCCGTATCATTCAATAGATGGCGCTGTCCCATAGAGATACATGCAAACTGCAGTTGGGTGACGATATACTGGATGGCGCTGTCCCATAGAGTTGTCTGCAATATGGCGGATGGGTGAAGGCACACTAGATGGCGGTATAGGTGCCGCTGCTCTCAGATTGGCTGCTGCGCCCGTTATCTCTCATTCTCCTTGATCGTCGCCGTATGTGGAGGAGTGCGCTTGCCGGATCGTGCTGCTTGGCGGACCATGGACGACGAGGAGCGCCGGGTGCGGAAGGCCGCTGCGTCTTGTGCTCGTCGGAAGGATCCCGAGGTGCGAGCTCGAGAGGCTGCCGCCTGGCACCGCGCGCGCTTGGCGGCGGCTTCGCGGGCGCGCACCGCCTCGAGATCCGCCTGGCGCTGCGCTCGTTTGGCGGCAGCCTCTCGATCCCGAGAGGCTCGCTTGCTTGGCGCTCGCTTGGCGGCAGCCAGGTGGATCCCGAGACGGTGCGCGCCAAGGACGCCGCTGCGAGACGGGCTCAACGAGAAGCGGATCCCGGGACCATGATTGCTTCAGGAGCTTCGCCCAAGCTCATCATTCACCCGTGGATATGCTGTTATTTTTCTCGGGGCGAGCGCGTGAGCGGGGAACGCGGTGTAACAGCCAGATGAGGCAGGCGCGCGTCGCAGAGTTATTTTTGCATACTGGGAGGGTTTTGCAGCGCGCGAACATAGGAAAAAAGGACAGAGTAGACAGAAAGAGCGCTGACTTCCAACTGACTTTATTTTGCAAAGTGGCAAAATATATGCGACGAGTAGGAAGATCCACCATTGCCTTAACGCCCGGCCAAGTATTCACGTTCTAACTGTGATAATGAAACTGATGGGGAGCTTACGCACTTTTCACCTAGTGAGTGAATTATTAAAGACGATAGTCTTTCTTGGGGAACTTAAACGCAGAAATTTTGGTCTGTCTTTCTGTCTGTCTTTCTGTTTGTCGGCACGTCCCTCGATTCAGCCACTCGGCCAAAGTTGAACCACTTGCCCAAGGGCCAGCCATCGTGAACGGCTGACTAGGTTCATACTTGTGTACATTGTTGATCAAAAAGCAAACATTGCGCATATCTGAGGCGCAACATCACTAGGTATGTATTAGGCGGTGTGTTCCTTTAACAGAAAATACATAGATACGCAATTTTAAAGACCTTGATGGTATGCGTTTAACGTTGAGACAGTAACGCGTTTATTAAAAGATTGCCACAGCTGAATCGATCAGCGGTCCAAGCCGAGCAAGCGCGAGCGCCAACAACAACCGTCTTCGTCTTCTTCTATGGCAGGCGTTCTTGTCTGCGCCCTACCATGTTACAAATCGCTCCCCCGCGGAAAAGGAGCCATCCTGGTGACATAAGGAACAGGTACAACTGGTGGGTCATAATGCGGCTTCAGTCGATCGACGTGAACAGTCTCGCGGCCGCGACGACGGCGGTCCGTTGATGATTGAACAGGCTCAATCATATAGTTAACTGGGGATGCTTGACGTAGGACGCGGTAGGAGACTTCGTACTTAGGCAGTAGCTTTGTGGAAAGGCCAGGAGCGGAGGAGGGAACGCGAAGCCACACCAACGTTCCAGGCGAATACGACTGAGGAGGCAGGTTTTCGTCGTGACGGTCCTTCTGGCCCTACTCGCCCTACAATGTTACAACCCTAATTTCTTAAGGTGCGCTGAAAATGCGACTGCGCTGAAACTTGTCTTCCTCCGTGCCCTCTGCACAAGCTCATGTTGTGTTTCGGTTTCGGTTCAGTATTGCATTGTACGAATGACAGGGGGCGCCGCTCTGGCATTCCTGTTTTACCCAGGCGACGTGTAAGTAAGAGAGTTTGTGGAGAGTACTCGTTGAGTGCGGACGTTTCTTCTCCTTCGGCGCATCGCGCCAAACAGCGTGTTCGGGCTGGCCGGCGTCCCCACCGGTCGCGTTGGTCACCGCCGGTCTTCGCCTGCCGCAGCGCCGGGATTACCAGCCCGCAACACAGCACTCGTGTTTCCCGACGTATTGCCAGATGGCGTCCATATCTCACGCAGCGCCTCTTCTATCGTCTTTAGACGACGTTTGCAGCGAAGCACGCAGATACGCGGCCAATTTTTTTCTGCTTCGATGATCTCGCGGGTTAACTGATCCCTGTGTCTTGCCTTTATCGCACATTGATCGAAGAGGGGGGTGCAACCGCAATCCCGGCAATGGATGCCAAGGTACCCTTGTATCACATTATGTACATTATTTCGGTGCTCTCGCAGGCGGTCGTTTACGCACCTGCCGGTATGGCCGACGTAAGCCTTCCCACACGTCATTGGGATCGAGTAGACGACTCGCACTGCGCATGGGACGTAGCGTGACCTGTCCGCTACAGTGCACGGGGCAGAGTATGCGCGAGGTGTATTAACCTGCTTGCATAGTCTCTGCAATTTTTCCGGTGCAGAAAAAACCACCTGAACGCTGGCGGCTTGGCCAATCGTTTTAAACCTGTGCGATACATCGTGCACATACGGTAGTACGACAGGCCGGCTCTTTTCGACAGTTTCGCTTCTCAAGTCGGATATCCTGCACACGTACTTGTTTCTGTGGCAGAAAAGCTGGTGAATGTCGTGCAGCGCGGCGACAGGCATGAGGAGCGAAACAGTGTAGAAAGGAGCCGGCCTGTCGTACTACCGACAGGCCGGCTCTTTAAGTGAAAACTGCGTAGCTCCCCACCAGTTTCATTATCACAGTTAGAATGTGAATACATGGCCGGGCGTTAAGGCAATGGTGGATGCGTTCCACGTGCTTCGATTACAGTGGCTTTGATTAGGCTGTATGTTTGCTTTTTATCTTACTTTTCCTGGCATATATTTTGCCACTTTGCAAAATAAAGTCAGTTGGAAGTCAGCGCTCTTTCTGTCTACTCTGTCCTTTTTTCCTATGTTCGCGCGCTGCAAAACCCTGCCAGTATGAATACTAACCAACTTGCCCAGGCCTCTACACTTACAAGCTATTTTAGGGGCGAAGCTACTTAAGGCGGCACCCGTTCGTCCCTCGTAGTCGTAGTCGTAGTCGTAGTAGTCGTAGTACGTAACCAGTCTTACGCTTTGACCTCCAAGGTGGTGCCGGTGGGAGATTTTTCCTGTGCGTTGTTGAACAATAAAAAATTCGCAGCGTTAGCTAAAAGCCGACTTCTTCTGTCTCTCATTCCCATTAGCAGCCATTCTTTACCTCCAAGGTAGTGCCTGGTGAGATTTCTCCTGTGCGTGATTAAACAATAAAAATTTTGTTCAAAACGCCGTTGATTGATGAAATAAACCAAAGAAAGACGCCAGATGTTTTGTAAAAGCAAAACGAAAGAACGCCAGATGTTTCTAAAGCAAAACGAAAAGACGCCAGCTGCTTAACGAAAGACGCCAGATGTTTTCTAAAGCAATGGTTTTCTAAACAATGAAAATTCACAGCGTACATGTAAAATTAAAGTGAGCTGCAAGTCGTCATAACTCATCGAACCTTTAGTATAAACGCGCCCGATCTCACGTCGGTGATGATGTACTGGGCAGAATTCACGGAAAATTCACGGTTTACCGATGAACCTCCGCAGCTTCGCCCACTCATCATCATTCACTCCGTGGATATGCTGTGATTTTTGGTTTGGATTAGCGTGATGCTATTTTTATTTATTCAGATACCTACAGCGCCCAATGGGCATTATTGTAGGGGGGGTGCTATGATCGAGGCCGACGTTTTTACGGCGCTTGGGCAAAGATGGCTACCTCGCGGTTTGTTAAGGCATTGACAAAATTGAACTTCTATTGAAAACGCGCCGAATGGGACGGACGTGTAACGCGTTGCAGGTGTTAATCGCGGAGGCCACAGTAATGACGAATTACTTTACTTTAGCGCTCCCAGAGGGCAACATCGCCCCGCCGACCGGGAGAGTGGTAGATATAAAAGGCGCGTTTGTAAAGCCTCGGGAGTCTGTGACCGTGGCGCAGTGAATAGCGTGCCCGGCATCTATTGTTGCGGACCGAGCGGTCGTGGATTCGATGCCCGTTGACGAAACTTTTTTCTGTGCCATCTGATCATGTAAACTTTTTTTGACGTCATTTCTGTGAGGGAAATACGTCACTGAAGTCTTGGTGGACCCCGGCATAAAACACTTTCGTGTTAAAAGTGACAGTTTCGCCTGACACACTGGCGAAGCAATGAATGCCATATCAAGAAATTGGAATGTCACAGGAAGAACGGCAAGCAACTGGAAACTTGCTGCGCGATGCTGAAGCACATAGGACGGAAGAAAAAAAGAACCAAACCAGGCGAGTGTGAACTAAGAACTGTGACAGCTCGACACTTGCAGCACGCTGCTCAAACACAACGAAGGACGCACGAAAAGAACGCACAGGTATACACAGGACGAGCGGGAACTGTGACAGTTGTTACTTCAACTAGCTCCTACTTTGGCTCCTCTAGCTAGCAGCTCATTCATTTGGCAAACGCGGCCGCTGCAGCGAGTGAAGTGAGCTTCGTGCGGTCTATAGCTTCAACGCAAACTTTGCGTAAAAGCACAAGACGTACAAAACTCCCCCTCAAGAGATAGTCACGCGAACACGGTCGACCACGCCCTGTATGTCAAAGTACAAGTGGGAGGCGCACGTCCCAACTCCGCCGAAACACTAGAGTTTTAGAATGGGGACCCAAGAAATTTGTGAGCCGCCATGACGCATGCGCAGAACGCAAGCCACTCTCGGACTTTTGCGCTCGCGTTGTCCGAAGGCCCTGCAGCGCCTTCCTTTGGGCGGCGAACAAAACCGGAGAGCGCGTGACCTTAAGAGAAGAAAATAAAGGCGGCGTTTGTCAGTGGCACGTGAAGGCACGGCTCCCGTTCCCCGCGGGCGTCGATTCTGGTCACTAAAATAAAACTTCATTTGGGTATAGTTCATGGATATTACTGAGACTGAAATTACAGCGCAAACGTACTTCTTTCCCCTTCTTACTTAACCTTTAATTATTTGTCCCTGAACCCATCCGAATATGATTTCATGTATTCGCGTATCTAGTACCCTATCATCCTTCTTACATGTTTTGGTTTAGATCTATTTTTATGTGCGCATGTGCGGTAAGGTGGCCTTGGGCTCATATATGCATTGGCGTATGAAAGAATAAGGTACTTGTTAGTCAGCGCTTGTGTCGTACGTTTCTTTTGTTCGTGGGTGTCTGGTGCGTTTGCGCTGCAATTTTAGCCTCAGGATTCTGGTCACGGTGTAAGATATATCTGTGATTCTGGTTCAGCCGTTTCGTTTCTTACTTCCTGTGGCATAAGCCTCCAAGAGCCAAGCCGTTCCCACTAGCTTGCGCCACTACGTGCCACGGGACGCTCTTCTTTTTCCCTGGCCGACTGGCCATAAGTGGCGCGCCGCTTCAACCCCAGAATGGAAAACTAGCGTGGGCCGCCAGCGATACGACGCAAGCGCAGCGCGGCCAATGATGCAGCATGGTCCGCGTCTCGCGTAACTCTCATTTGACCACGTGTGGCGTCCCGTGCGTTTCAGCCAACGCCGCGTGCGTTCGTATCCTGCCATTAGTAGAGAGTTGGAGAATTGGGGACCCAAGACAGTAGGTTACCAAGCTGCGCTGGGTAGGCTGCTCTTGCGTTCGCAGGATCAGTAGAGTTTGAGAATTCGGTCAAACGGAGGTTGCTTTGGGTCAAGCGCTCGTGGCGCCGCATGTGGCGAAAAGAAAATTATTCAATACGCGGGCCATACTGCGTCGCGGCCCGCGCTGCGTCTACTTTGTTTCGCTGGCGACCAAAGATCTTGGGGACCCACGCTAGTTTTCGACTTTGGGGTCTTGGGTGAACGCGAGCGCAAGAGCCCCAGAGTGGCTTGGGTTCTGCGCATGTGCCCTGGCGGCTCGCAAATTTCTTGGGTCCCCAAGCTCCTTGGGGCCCCGATCCCCAAACTCTCAAGTATCCTGCAGAACGAATGACGCATGGCGCAATTGTCTAAGGCAGGGCGCTGCGGAGAGAGGCGTTGCAGGTTCGGATATGCCGTAGCGGGCTCCGGAATTTCTTTGTTGTGAATTATTCCTATTTGTGGCTTTTATTTATAAATGCATACATATACGGGACATGACGACGACGGCAAAAAACATCCGAGACCGTCCACATAATTGCTATCGCTATAAAAATGACATAGCGGTCTGTTCAAGCCCGTACACATACTGCTCGGTGTAACTAATGCAATCAATCAAGTAAAAGGCCGCCGTGCAACAAATACGTGCAGTTGCACCAATTATTACTTTGCTATAACACCAAAACAGTTTGAAACTATATTTACTCGATTTAATAATGCTACGCCACAGAAAAAGGTAGTAGTAGCCGTGGAAAACTTTATAAACGCAGTACGGGGTAGTTGGCATTGGCAACGCTCCTCCCTTCCAAAGGAAACTGTCTAGAATTACCGGTGAAGTGATTCCCTAGCCATGTACATTAGAAGGCAGCAGTCTCGTCAACTCCGGATGCACACAAGCCCACACTATTGTGCGCTCGCTCTACACTGTCGTCATAGGCAGGACTGTATAGTGACCCCACCATTGGAGAGCACAGCCGGAGCCGGACAATTCATTTAGCCACGGAGGCAATCGGCTGCCGCGGTCCGCTAACCTGGTCTGTGCCTCTCCTATCTTCTTAAGTTGTACGTGACTGCAGAGACGCAGTAGAGTGCTGGAAAAAAACCTTGCACATATGAATTTAAACTCTTGATCAATCAATTAGTTTATCGAGTGCCTGCCGTATTCCTTACCTTCAAAGCGCCACATAAATGACGTCTTGGCGCATGCTCTGCGCAAATTGAGATTTTGCCAAATTGTAGCAGGATATAGCAGGTTTAACCTCGAAGCACAATTTGGCACAATTCACACAGCTATCACCTTACTGCTTGCCATGCTAGCTCTTTTTGGAAATAGGGCATGCTAGTATAAAGATTCGAGACAATCCCCTTATGAATTGTTTTATTTTCCACACGTAACCAGTTTTTGTTGTCAAAAGAAGAACTGGATGAATGCAGATACAGTGCACTTCAAAGGTTTCAGGATAGGTCTTCCATAATGCTATGTGCGCCACATACTTTCTGACTGCACCTCTCAAGCTGCAGTTCTTCAACCACGCAGCCGTCGCTTGTAATTTACACAAGAGGTATTTCTGAACGCCCAATTCGTCTTAATGGCATCTGAAACATAAAGAGTCAACCAGACAATGTAAAGTAGCACTTTCGATAACGATAAGCAGAAACACAATTTTGCTAATCAACTAATATAGTCTGAAGTTCTGACTCGACCTCATTGATATAATAACCAGTGTGGTCACAGTGTTTACTCGTCTGTACCCATTGCAATGGACCTTAAATATGCATCGGACATCCTGAGCCCGGACTAGCCATTCGGTGGACGTGCGCAAGGCATCCGTTTTCAGAAATAAATATAGGTCAGTTGATGGCGTTTCCGTGGAAGTCCACTGGATATCCCATTTCAAATGCTTTAAAGGTTGTGTGTGTTTCGTCCACTGGTCACCTTTGGGATTGCAGAATAGATATTATATGAATATAATATGAACTTCAACGAAAACTGTCGGCACATACCGCGTGGCCCGACGCCTTTCAGCCAAGAGGGCGTATATACGAGCAAAAATAGAGGACGTTCTTCCACAAATGAATTATTTCGGCTTATAGGAAGCTTCCAATCAATATAAACAGTTCCTATCGATCTCTCTTGAAAAAAAAATGTTAGCTCATATTAATAGCCAGGACAGTGAACATGCGAGTACCGTTCATGCAGGTAAAATTCCTGCGCCCTACCATCGCCGAAGTGAGCGCTTGAGCCTGCGCAGTTACTAAAGCAAGCGCGCGATCCTTTGACTTCCTTATTTGACTAGCACCGGCGCAATGAAAGATGTCTTTGGCCATAACAGTCGCAGACAGAGAGATAATTAGGCATTCCACCCGAGAGCGAAATGAGAGGCGGCGAGGAGTGCACTCAGCCGTCGCTAAACTACGTTCAAGCTCACCCCCCTGGCCACGTCGACCTCGCTTAGGGTAGTCATGTGATCCTCGTGATGCTTCGTCACGGCCTTTTGCTAGTGCCTTTGCTCTGGCCAACGCAGAGGAGGCGCTGCTTTAGCAGACCTGACCACCTGACGTCGTGTAGCGTTCTGTGACCCGATGTTTGTTTTTCGCTGGACATGGCCCGTTCTGTGCCATTGTGTGCGGTGGCATGCAAAAGGCACCCCCACGAAAATGTGGGTATTTCTGGTGTCATCTACACCAGATGAGGTGCTATTTTAATTGAAGGTGGACGTATACGTTTGTTGAGAGTTAGCGCCCAATGGTGTACGCGAGCATGCTCCGTATAGTCTGCTGCCCATGTTGCACCTGATGTACCGTCTTGGTGACCTCGCCTGCGTTTTACGCGTGGCGTCGCAAGTAGGTGTATATTGGAATAGCGTACGGTGTCTCTATGTCTGCGAAAAAATTTCACCTAAATTCATTTGATTGAGGTTAGATTTTCCCAGAAAACGTGGGCCGTAAAAACCACCACTTTTGGGGTTATCGCTCTCAGTGCGCGCAGACTGGCTGGTTTGAGAAACGCGGGCAAGTAATTGCTTCAGTCATTGGATACGTGAGGTTACACGTCACGCAAAGCGAAACTGCCGCCAAATGTGATCGTCTCGACTACGGCCCAGAGGACGTTCAGCCGTTGCGTGTTATGACTTAGGAACACTAGATGTAGTTTCGATGTTATCTGTGTGTAGTGCTGGTTTGTCTCAAAGTGCGTGTATTCATTGTCGCGGCGAACATGACTGTGCGTGTCCGAAAAGGCTAATCGAGAGAGAGAGAGAGAGAGAGAACAACTTTATGAAATGCCTGCAGAGATGATGAGGCTCCCTCCACGCAGGGAGGACGAGCTTTCATCGCGACGCGGCGACGAAGAAAATCTGTGGTGCTTCTCCACTACGCTAAGGAGTCCCCGTAGGTGGATAAACATCCGCAAGAACTACTGCCAAAACTTGTAACTGAAGTTTTCAGCGATGCTGCGTGTGAAACATCGGATGTTGTCATTCGCAATACCATGGACGTAGGTGAGTTTCGGCGCACCAATTACCATGAAAGCTGGCAGGGAAGCTCTTTTCAGTTGTTCCAAGTAGACGACCTTTCACGATGCCTCTGGACAAGGAAGGATGCAAGTGACCCAGTAACGGAAGGCAACTTTCGAGAAAAGTTGCGAATGTGGGCTGTTCACCACAACGTCAAATTAAGGGCCCTGTCGGATTTGCTGAGGTGGTTTTGAAGCAGTCCATCTTTAAAGGAACTGCTGAGACATGGTCGCACACTTATGCTCACACCGTGTCAAGCACACGAGCAATGCGGCTTAACACCGTTACAGCCCGGGGAATGTTGCCATTGCGATCTTAAAGCAGGGCTGCTGCGCATACGGCGTGATGCTTAACATTCTAAAAGACAGGGCGTGGAAACACTGACACAAGAAGGAAGTCAAGACACCACAAACGGCCATCTGCTGAACACCCATCTTCAATGATTTCCCTCTCGTTCAACATACACGGTCTTTCATTATTGAAGAAAAAAGTCACAGGTTCACCACAAGGGCGAAGCAATGACTGAGATAGCAACAAATTTAATGTTATACGAAGTAAGGCTGACAGCTAACTCTTTTGGATCCGATCTCGCGTAACTCTACAAAACGCTGGTGGAAGAGAATACGGCCGCTCCAGGGAGAGCTGCTCTTTCCGCAGTCTTTTCGCGTTGAAAGCGCAGCACGTAGAAGGTTAGACGAGCCTCCCTTAGAATCAAAGGTCAGTTTCTTCTCGAGCGACCGCCCCCCCTCCCGCCTCACGTTTTTTCGTGCTCGTTCAAGACGGGCGGGGCGTTTTCTCTCTGCTTCGACGGCACGCCTCCCGAGCGGGCGTGATGTTATCGCATGAGCCCTCTCAGCGACGGGAATAGGCCGGCTGTTGTGATTAGAGCACTGCACGGGCCCGGGCCGGCCCCAAAGCCCGGGCCCGGCCCGGCCCGCGGGCCGGGCCGTCCGAAGCGTTTTTCGGCGGGCCCGGGCTCGGCTAGGGCGTGAAAGTGCGGGCCCGAGCCGCACCCGGGCTTGAAGCCGCGGGCCTGTGCCGGGCCCGGGCCGGGCCCGAGCCTGAAGCCGCAGGCCTGGGCCGGGCCCGGGCTTGAAGCTGCGGGCCGGGCCGGACTTGGTAAGTCGGGCCTTCGAGCACACGCGAACGTTATGCATTGCATGGTCTAAGGTATACTGTGCCAAGCTGAAGTGCGCACGTGCAAAGAGCTCGCTCTTAGTTGAAGTGAGGCCTTTACATTACCCATGAGAGCCTTATTACTTTTACCCATGAGAACCCTATTGGAAATAGCATACAGTTTTTAGATTTGAGACTAACTTTTTCAGAGGATCACGTTTGCTGGTGCTATTTACCGAGAGCAAAAAAAGAACTGTTGCCATATGAGTCTGCCCACTCCAAATGGTGAAGAGGGCCATTGCCACACTGTGTCTGGGTTCCTCGCTCAAAAAGTCTTGTGAGCACAAGATGCGGGACAGCTTTCTTCACCAATTGGATCGGCTATCAAAAGCCGGCTTCCCTCATTCGGTCATTGCATCTGTGGCAGGATCTCTGCACCGCAAGCTAAAAGCAGGGGCGCGGGAAAACACGGCTACAGCTGGTGAGCGGAGCGGCCAACGGCCGGTTGTTGTGCCTTACTTGCATAAGGTGAGCCACAATTTGAAAAAGGTGGCTCACAGGTACGATGTACCTGTGGTTTTTCCGCACCCAACAAGCTGGCCCAACTGTGCCCCCGCATCATGGGTGCCTCAAAGACGGGCTGCCAAGCCAAGCATGCCACCCCATACACTCGGTGTGCGACGGGGGTGGTGTATGAAGTACCACTAACTTGTGGGAAATCCTATGTGGGACAAACGGGCAGATGTGTTAATGACCGCATGAGGGAACACGCAAACAATCTAAAGAAGGATTTCACTGCGCACCTTTCGGCGTATTGTAAGACCTGCTCTTGTGTGCTAAGATTTAATGATGTGAGGATTCTGGGCAGAAGCCATGATAAAACGGCGCGTGAACTTCTCGAGGCTTTCTACATCAAAGAGAAGAATGATGATTGCGTCAGTCAGACGTCAGTCTTCCTGTACAATGCGGAACACATTTTTTTCAAATCTTTGATACGATACGCCCCCTATGGTTTGTGACGTTGCGTTTGCGCATTGGGATGTGTATATATGTGCCACGATCCTGTAGTCTTCATTAAAGTTGTGAGTAGCGCCTGTCCCGTCGGTTTGTGTTCCTTACTTTGTGGTGTGTGTTTTTAGCGCTGTATTATGTCATTCAGCAAGCACCAACTCGCCCAACAACACGTTCTTCTCCTTAATTTGGTGTAGTCGAAAATCCGCGTGGGAGAGTAAGAGGACTTGACGAATATGGCTGTCGCGTCATGACATGAATAATAATAATAATAATAATAATAATAATAATAATAATAATAATAATAATAATAATAATAATAATAATAATAATAATAACAATAATGTTTATTTCTCATCAATACATTTGATGAAGGATAGCTGCAGGTAAAAGCTGCTCTCCGAAAGAGGCAGCTTGACAAGGGCCCACAGCCACCTTTGAACACGACAGCAGTGGCAACAGTCAGCAGTACAAACTCAAATAACATGCAACAAAACAAACGAAGCCCAAATTCCAAAAAAGAAAAATAACAGCAATAATAACAATATAGCAATTGCAGAGGATGATCAAAAACTGAACATGTGTATTTCGCGCAATTGGTTCTGTGTACAGTGTAGGAAATCTATGCCAGCTTTCACATATTTATTAAGTAACGTAGGAACTATGTAGGATAACTTATATTTGGAGTAGTTTGTTTTGGAAGTTTTTATTTTCCATGTTTCCTTATTTCGTGTGTCGAACAGTGTAATATTTGGCTGTAGTTTTGAGAGGTCATGCAAAAAATATCGACTTTTTTTCGCTTCACGCCTGATCGCCAATGCTAACTTAAAATCATAGAGGTGATGGACGGGTAGTATCCCAGCCTGTCGAAACAGTTCGCTAGTGTGAGCATCATACGGTAAGTTGAAAATGATTCTAATATATTTCTTTTGCATCAGGTACAGTTTTTGCAAGTTCGTGTTTGTTGTAGTCCCCCATACCAAAAAGCAATACGTAAGATGTGAATAGAAAAGAGATTTATAAAGCAAGAGCTTTACCCTGTATGATAGCACCGTTTTGCCACTGTACACCATACCCACTACACGCGATAACTGCCCCAGCACACTGTCAACATGTTCATTCCACAGCATATTGCTAGAAAATGTAACTCCAAGAATTTTTATACAGTTTACTAGCTCAATATGAGTATCGCCATACTTAAGATGCAGGTTGTCGTTCACAGGCTTATTTTTTGGCCGAAATAGTATCGCCTTTGTTTTACTTGTGTTTATGCTTAAATTATTACAGCATGACCAGAGTTTTAGTTTCACAAGAAAGTGGTTCATTTTTTCTTCAAGCGTGATACTGTCTTCAGCTGAAATAAATATGCTGACATCATCGGCATATAAGACGTATTTAGCATCCGGATAAATTCGAACTAAATCATTTATGTAGACTACAAAAAGAAGGGGTCCAAGGATACTTCCCTGGGGCACACCCTTTGTAATACGCTTAAGCTCCGAGAGCTTTCTATCTACTTCAACTACCTGTTTGCGATATTTAAGGTAACTTTTTATTAAGTCCAGTGGATGACCACGAATTCCATAACATTGTAACTTTTCAAACAACGTAGAATGCTGAATGTTATCAAAGGCCTTGCTGAAATCAACAAACATACCGAGAACGGCATGTCTGTTTTCAAACTCAGATAATATGAACTCCTTTTGCTCTATTAATGCCATTTCCGTTGATCGGTGTTTTCTGAAACCAAAATGAGTTGGGGAAATCACGTTGTGTTTTTCTAAGAATTGGTACAGTTGACGGTGCATAAGTTTTTCTAACCCTTTCGAAAACACTGGCAGAATAGATATGGGTCTGTAGTTTCGAATATCATTTTTGTCGCCTTTTTTAAACAAAACACTAACTTTTGCTATCTGCATTCTTTAGGGAAATATTGCACTTGACAAACAGATTGAATATGTAAGTGATAAAAGGGACAAGGATATCTAGGGCATATTTAATGGGTCTAATCTGCATACCATCAACATCACGAGATGAAGTGTTTCTAAGTTGCGAAAAAACGGAATAAACATCTTCATCCACTACAGGCTCATAAAATATGGAGGATGAGTTCTGATCAGGTAGAAATTGAATAAAATCACTAGACACTTCATTATGTGTATTATTGACTAAGTAGTCATTGAATATATTTGCAAGTTCAGCTCCTGATACGTGATACGTGAAAACCCTGTCGCATACGTCGTCAAACCCTTTTCTCCAGACACGTGTGCAACATAACCGTTTACCACGGGCCGCAGTGTACTGGTGTGTGCCACAGCTGATTGAAAGTTTGTCTACCCAGGAACAGCGAGAACGGACATTGATAATTTAAATGCCAGAGCGTTAAAAAACTGACATCGGCAGCGTTGACCCAACAAATGGAAGGAACAAACATTAGGATCCCAGCAGGAATCGAACCCAAGCATTCTGCGTGGCAATAAGGTGCAGAGCCACGCCAGGTCTATAAGCTGGTTTGAAGAACAGCCTATGCAGGCGTAATAGCGGTGCAACGTCAATTGTGGTTGGGGTGCTGGCTATCTAACTTTACCAAAAAGCAATAAACCCTACATATGTATTGCTACGATACAGGCGTCATATCGTATTAACGTCTGTGGTTCGAGTGTTGGCGCAGCTTTCACAGCAGTGTCATAAACATTACTTTTGTATTGATATTGCCGCGAGTCTTATATTTCATGAGTGTAAGCTTCACCCACAAAGACTGTGGGCAACGCGCTGCGCAGGCCTCGCCGTGATGTGTAGGAAGCTTCGCGATTGCTTTGGAACAATCTGTTAAGATTGCGCGCCGCACGAGAATGTTCCAGCTTTGTCGAGAGATAACGCCGCCACCAGCGATATCGCTGGAAAGTTCGATAGCGCCTGTATAAAAGCCGACGCGCTTGACTGCTTGTCAGTTGATCGACGGCCGACGCCCTGTTCGCCGCTATCATTGTACAGCGTGTATTGCTGTAGTTCTAGTTCTCATTTTCCCGGCCACAAGTTCGGCCAAATAAACAGTTTCATTCTGCAAACGCCGACTGCTGTCTTCGTCGACGTCAAGACCACGTGACATCTGGTGGAGGTGCTGCTTCATGATCCGGACACCACCGCGGAGCGCTGACCCAAGCCCAAGCCGCGAAGAAGACGACTCTAAGGACAACCCGAATCCTCGAACCAGCCGCCGGCAGAAGGGACTACAACCAGAGTACGGGCTCCTTCCCGAAAACGCCAGGCAACCGAAGACCGTCACATCGACCGCCGAGACGATGACTGACGCAGTGCCCCCTACGGCGATCGTGATGCAGCCACCCAGGGAGCCGCCGACGTTCCGTGGTTCGCCATGTGAAGACCCCGAGACTTGGCTCGAGACCTTTGAAAGGGTCTCAGCATTTAATAACTGGAACTGCGAGGACAAGCTGCGCCACGTATACTTCTACCTAGAAGACGCCGCGAGGACGTGGTTCGAGAACCGAGAATCCGCCCTACAAACATGGGATCTCTTTCGGACGACGTTCCTAAGAACGTTCACGAGCGTGGTCCGCAAGGAACGGGCCGCGGCTATGCTGGAGACCCGTGTGCAGCTGCCCAATGAAAATGTTGCCATCTACACGGAAGAGATGAATCGCCTGTTTCGACACGCCGACCCAAGTATGCCCGAAGAGAAGAAAGTGAGGTTCCTCATGCGGGGTGTCAAACAGGAACTCTTCGCTGGATTGATAAGGAACCCGCCGAAGACGGTCGCTGAATTTGCATCGGAGGCTTCCACGATCGAGAAAACGCTTGAGATGCGAACGCGGCAATACAACCGCAGCTTCTCGGCTACAAGCTACGCCGACGTTCAAGCCCTAGGACCCGCCGACCTGCGTGAGACGATTCGAGCAATCGTGCAAGAGGAGTTGCGAAAAATTCTACCTCCGTCGCAACCTCAAGTAGAGTCCATCGCCGACGTCGTGCGCCAGGAGATCCAGCATTCACTCGGCGCGCCTCAGCTAGCAGAGCCGCAGCCCCAAGCTGTTAGCTATGCTGCTGCAGCCCGCCGTCATGCTCATCCTCCACGCCCCCGCCAAGACGCCACACCGCCGCAGTACCGTCGCCAGACGCCGCCGCCGCCACCGACGCCCTACCGACCACCTGTCGGCCAGCGCAACACCCCGAGGAAGACCGATGTCTGGCGTGCCCCCGACAACCGCCCGCTCTGCTATCACTGCGGAGAGGCCGGCCACACGTACCGCCGCTGCCAGTACCGACAGATGGGACTACGCGGATTCGCTATCAACGCGCCGCGCCCGCGGCCAGGCGAACGGCCGCGCGACATCAACGACTACCTCACCGGAACACAGTGGCAAGAAAGACGACCTTCCCGCTCGCCGTCGCCCGGCCGCTACATGTCACCGCACCGCCGGCCGTACACTGGCCCAAACCGGGGCCGGTCGCCTAGCCCGTATCCGGAAAACTAAGGGCAGCAACCGATGGAGGTGCGGTTGCTGAACGACGAAATGCTGAAGATCCTCCGCCGTCGACGACGACGCCGCGAAGAAGTTCTGAGCCCCCGCCGCACGCCGAACGACGTCCTGAAGATGAAACTTTGCGACCGGAAGCAGACCTGACGACGCAACGCGGAAGCAGCGGTGCAAACCGACGCAGCCGTGACCCGACGCCGCGACGTAACCGCAACGCAAGACGGCGGACTAGCGACCTCGACGTTCTGATCGACGGCCACAACGTCACCGCTCTCGTCGATACTGGAGCTGACTATTCCGTCATCAGTGGGCCGTTCGCAGCACAGTTGAAGAAAGTTACGACTGCTTGGGAAGGACCCGAGATCCGGACCGCTGGAGGCCATCTGATAACGCCGATTGGTGTCTGCACGGCACGAGTCACCATCAATAACCGGACTTATCCTGCGAGCTTTGTAATTCTACAAAACTGCTCCAGGGATGTGATACTGGGAATGGACTTCCTAAGTGACCACGGCGCCGTCATCGACCTGAGGTCTGAGTCGATAACACTGAACTCAGACAAAGCGCTCCCGCCCCACGCGATGCCAGGCAACCATGCATTGAATGTGATAGAAGAGCAGGTGACCATTCCGCCGCGCTCCAGCGTCATTATTTCCGTCGGCACCGAAAAACCTGCGAACCTTGAAGGCGTCATCGAGGGCGATCAGCACCTACTCCTGAACCGTCAAATTTGCGTCGCACGAGGTATAGCCGAGCTGCGTGACGGTAAAGCAAAAGTAGTGCTGACAAACTTCAGCCACGAATATAGGCACCTCAACTTCGGTACGACGGTTGCCTACATCGACGAATGTGTAGCCGCCAGCGATGCTTTCGCCCTCTTCGATACTGCCGAACCTGCTTCGACGAATAGAGGTCCCGAACCGGATTTTGACGTCAACCCGAGCCTTCCGAATGCCAAACAAGACCAGCTCAAAACCCTGCTCTCGCAAGGACTGTTTCTCGTCGTCATCGCGGGTCCGACAAACGCCCCTTGCGAAGCACCGCATTATAACAGAAGAAAATTCTCGACCACTCCGTCAGAGCCCATACAGAGTTTCTACTCGAGAGCGCGACGCGATAAAGAAACAAGTCGACGAGATGCTATGCGACAAAATCATCCAGCCGTCCAAGAGTCCGTGGGCGTCACCCGTGGTGTTAGTGAAGAAGAAGGACGGGACACTGCGCTTTTGCGTTGATTACCGGCGCCTGAACAAAATCACGAAGAAGGACGTGTACCCCCTCCCACGAATAGACGACACCCTGGATCGACTTCACAACGCGACGCACTTTTCGTCGATGGACCTCAAGACCGGCTACTGGCAAATCGAAGTCGACGAGAGAGACCGAGAAAAGACTGCCTTTATAACATCCGACGGCCTCTTTGAGTTCAAGGTCATGCCTTTCGGTCTTTGCTCGGCACCTGCGACGTTCCAGCGTGTCATGGACACCGTACTGGCCGGATTGAAGTGGCAGACGTGCCTTGTGTATTTGGACGACGTCGTCGTGTTTTCCTCGACCTTCGACGAGCATCTCCGGCGGCTTGAGGCAGTACTTCAAGCAATCAAGGCCTCTGGACTGACCCTGAAGCCAGAAAAGTGCAGATTCGCGTATGACGAGCTCTTGTTTCTGGGTCATGTGATCAGCAAGTCTGGAGTGCGCCCAGACCCGCGGAAAACAGCTGACATCGCCGACTTTGCGCCACCCACCGACAAGAAGGCCGTGCGCCGATTTCTCGGCTTATGTGCCTATTACCGACGCTTCGTCAAAAACTTTTCACGGATCGCCGAACCACTGACGCTTCTCACGAAGAATAACGTGGAATTCAGGTGGGAAACGGCGCAAGTGCAAGCCTTTCAAGAACTTAAACGACGCCTGCAGACGCCACCCATACTTGCGCATTTCGACGATTGCGCCGATACGGAAATACACACCGACGCAAGCAGCGTAGGACTCGGTGCCGTCCTTGTGCAAAAGACTGACGGGCTTGAAAGGGTTATCAGTTATGCTAGCCGGTCACTATCCAAGGCAGAAGCAAACTATTCCACAACAGAAAGAGAATGCCTTGCCATCATCTGGGCTACGTCAAAGTTTCGCCCCTGCCTCTATGGCAGGCCCTTCAAAGTTGTCAGTGACCATCACGCCTTATGTTGGCTAGCTAACTTGAAGGACCCTTCAGGTCGTCTCGCACGATGGAGTCTGAGGCTTCAAGAATTCGATATTACCGTCGTGTACAAGTCTGGACGAAAACACTCCGACGCCGACTGCCTGTCTCGTGCCCCCGTCGACGCGCCGCCGCAAGACGACGACGATGACTGCTTCCTCGGAACTATAAGTGCCGACGACTTCGCCGAAAGGCAACGGGCTGACGCGGAACTGGGGGCCTTATTGAGTACCTCGAGTGCAAGACCGCCGTGGTTCCGAAGGTATTCAAGCGAGGACTGCCGTCGTTTTTCTTACGGAACGGAGTTCTCCTGAAGAAGAACTTCTCGCCACTTCGAACCGACTACCTTCTCGTCGTGCCCTCATCATTGCGACCAGAAGTCCTCCAGGCCCTAGACGACGACCCAACGGCTGGACACCTCGGTGTTTCCCGAACGTTCGCCAGAGTACAGGAAAAATACTACTGGCCACGCTTTGCTGCCGACGTCGCCCACTACGTTAAGACTTGCCGAGATTGCCAGCGACGGAAGACACCGCCGACTAGGCCAGCGGGACTTCTGCAGCAATCGATCCACCTCACCGGCCGTTCCAGCAAGTCGGGATGGACCTACTGGGGCCGTTCCCGACGTCGACTTCCGGCAACAAGTGGATCGTCGTAGCGACTGACTACCTCACCCGCTACGCCGAGACAAAGGCCTTGCCCAAAGGGAGTGCCGCCGAGGTAGCCAAGTTCTTCGTGGAGAACATCGTCTTGCGTCATGGCGCCCCAGAGGTCCTCATCACAGACAGAGGTACCGCCTTTACTGCGGACCTAACTCAGGCGATCTTGAAGTACAGCGAGACGAGCCACCGCCGCACCACCGCCTACCACCCGCAGACCAATGGCCTCACCGAGCGTCTAAATAAGACCATCGCTGACATGCTCGCCATGTACGTCGACGTTGAGCACAAGACGTGGGACGCCGTCCTTCCGTATGTGACCTTCGCTTACAACACGGCCGTCCAAGAAACGACGCAGATGACGCCGTACAAGTTGGTCTACGGAAGGAGCCCGGCGACGACGCTCGACGCCATGTTACCCAACGTCACCGACGAAGACAATGTCGACGTCGCCGCTTACTTACAACGTGCCGAAGAAGTTCGACAGCTGGCCCGCCTGCGCATCAAGACTCAGCAGCACACCGACAGCCGTCGCTACAATCTTCGACGACGCTTCGTCGAGTACCAGCCCGGCGACCGTGTCTGGGTCTGGACGCCAATACGACGACGCGGACTGAGCGAGAAGCTTCTTCGACGATACTTCGGACCGTACAGGGTACTTCGACGTCTCGGCGTACTCGACTACGAGGTTGTCCCCGACGGCACCACGAACTCCCAGAGGCGCCGAGCTCGACCCGAGGTCGTGCATGTGGTGCGCCTTAAACCGTACTATGCTCGTTAGCGCACCTGAGGACTCTAATGTTTGCTTTATTTATTATATTTCTTTAGTATTGCATGTATTCCTGTTCTGTTTTTAAGCATCGGGACGATGCTTTTTCAGAGGGGGGCATTGCCGCGAGTCTTATATTTCATGAGTGTAAGCTTCACCCACAAAGACTGTGGGCAACGCGCTGCGCAGGCCTCGCCGTGATGTGTAGGAAGCTTCGCGATTGTTTTGGAACAATCTGTTAAGATTGCGCGCCGCACGAGAATGCTCCAGCTTTTTCGAGAGATAACGCCGCCACCAGCGATATCGCTGGAAAATTCGATAGCGCCTGTATAAAAGCCGACGCGCTTGACTGCTTGTCAGTTGATCGACGGCCGACGCCCTGTTCGCCGCTATCATTGTACAGCGTGTATTGCTGTAGTTCTAGTTCTCATTTTCCCGGCCACAAGTTCGGCCAAATAAACAGTTTCATTCTGCAAACGCCGACTGCTGTCTTCGTCGACGTCACGACCACGTGACAATATGATTCAGCCAGCCATATTGAAGCATTGCCCGACCCCGGACGAACACATTAACGAAATCTACGTGCGGTCTTCACATGATTTCACTACAAAGTGCACCTAGTTTCTCTAATACGGACGTATGTATTGTAACGTGAGGGCTGAGGTTGCGTCGCACCATAAGTTACCCCTGAAACGCCAGTGTTGTCGACGTGCCTGGTAAGCCCACGATGTGCACGCGGCTGCTACACTTACAAAAACCCGTCGATTCACCTCGTAACGCTTGGCTCAAAGCCATAAAATACAGCATACAGGTACTCGCTGACTGCTTTGCATGGAACCGATTCCCACAACGCCTGGGATCTGCCGAATGCTTTATTAGCAAAAGCACTGTCTGCAGTTTTTCAGCGTTTCTCCCAGCGCTGTTGTTGACCAGTATAATGTGTGCTTGTATCTGTTAAAGCCAGCTCAGATTTAGCGCTCATGCCCTTTCTCCTTGTCCTGTGTTTCTTTTATCAGCTCTGTAATTTCCTAAAGTGCTCGAACCAATTAACTCATGTCTCTGCTTTAAATTTCTACTTTCATTTCATTTTTGTTTGTGCTCTTGTCTTGCTCATGACCAATGCAGAAAAACAAACGGAGCAAGACAATCAGTGATACAAACAGGTTCATATATGTATGCACAAAGAAAACGGAGGAGAGAAACGAGGCGGGCAGTTTGTGCGAAGTCGCGCAAAGCTTGGCACAGCCAAGCATGGGCCCGTCGCCGCTCGTATTCCCCGTCTACCGAAATGTCTACCTTCGAGATGCCCGACTTCCTCCTCGGAGGTATGCACTTTCTTAGGACGCCCCATGACTATCTGGACACGACCAGGTGCAGCCAGGCTATGCACAATAGAGCGGAGGATATGCGTTGTAGAGGTTGTGCTGTTTTTGTATCCTGGGATGGAGGTTCCATGTCACGGTCCCCACCAATGTCGACGTCTTCCTCGTTGAGCTATTCAGGGGATGCATCTCCCATCGGCATGCACGCATTGCGTATGGCTGCACATGCAGCAACGACATCCGGTGTCTTGCACGGGCTCCTCTAGTGCCTTTGTGAACACCGGCCTCCAGCGGCCTTTCATAAGGCTGAAGGCGCGCTCAACAATTGCACGCGCTCTTGCGTGGGCTGTGATGAAGCTTGAGTAACGTAGAACACTGGCCGAGCTGGTATATATTCATGTCGACGCGAAGTGCGAGGAGCGTACTTCCACAGGCCGGCTTGTGTCTTCATACGGCGTTGTGATCGCGATTGGTGCGACCATGTTGGGACAACTAATATCGCCTACAATGGCGTATCCAGCAGGGGGATAACGGCTTCTAGTGTAGATCGGACTGTTATTGAGATATTAATTATATGGAAACTCTCGGCTGGTTCTTGCCGTCGGTGTCGCCATCATGTCCCATATATATATATATATATATATATATATATATATATATATATATATATATATATGACGCTAGATGTTGTAGACGTGCAGTGGCTCATACGCCATACTTTTATTACATTGCTCGCGCACTTCTTCCTCGCCGGCTTCTCCTGACTGGCCTCATACGTCACACACACACACACACACACACACACACACACACACACACACACACACACACACACACACACACACACACACACACACACACACACACACACACACACACACATATATATATATATGCGGTAGAAAAACAGGTCGGCAAACGTTCGAAACACAAGTTTTACTAACGTTTCGGCAGGAGGGCCTGCCTTCGTCAGAGTTCAGTATATATATATATATATATGATACTATCAATCAGGTGATAGAGAAATGCGCGGAATACAACCAACCCCTATACATAGCCTTCATAGATTACGAGAAGGCATTTGATTCGGTAGAGACATCAGCAGTCATGCAGGCACTGCGGAATCATGGTATCGACGAAGCCTATATAAACATAATGGAAGAAATCTACAGCACATCCACAGCCACTAAAGTCCTCCATAAAGAAAGCGACAGAATCCCAATAAAGAAGGGCGTACGACAGGGAGGCACGATCTCTCCAAGGCTATTCACCGCGTGTTTACAGGAAGTTTTCAGGGCCCTAGATTGGGAAGAATTAGGGATAAGAGTTAATGGAGAGTATCTCAGTAACCTGCGATTCGCGGATGACATTGCATTGATGAGTAACGCGGGAGATGAATTACAGCTCATGATTACTGAACTGGATACGGAAAGTAGAAGAGTAGGTCTGAAAATTAATATGCATAAAACTAAAGTAATGTG
The DNA here is from genome assembly GCF_013339695.2 of Rhipicephalus sanguineus. NCBI lineage: Eukaryota > Metazoa > Arthropoda > Arachnida > Ixodida > Ixodidae > Rhipicephalus > Rhipicephalus sanguineus. Next base: position 142,313,326 of record NC_051186.1, on the reverse strand, counting down.
GAACAATGTTGGCAGAGGAACAGCGCTTTGCGATAGGTGGCGAGACGCTGGAAGTTGTAAAGGAGTACGTCTACTTAGGACAGGTAGTAACCGCGGAGCCGAACCATGAGAGTGAAATAACTAGAAGAATAAGGATCGGATGGGACTCATTCGGCAAGCATTATCAAATCATGAATGGTAGTCTACCACTATCTCTCAAGAGGAAGGTATATAGCAGCTGCATCTTACCGGTACTTACCTACGGAGCAGAAACCTGGAGACTTACAAAGAGGGTTCAACTTAAATTGAGGACAACTCAGCGAGCGATGGAAAGGAAAATGATAGGTGTAACCTTAAGAGACAGGAACAGAGCAGAGTGGGTCAGGGAACAAACGGGGGTTAAGGCTATCATAGTTGAAATCAAGAAGAAATGAATACGGGCCGGGCACGTAGCACGTCGGCAGGATAACCGGTGGTCATTAAGGGTAACTGACTGGATTCCAAGAGATGGCAAACGCGTGAGGGGGAGACAGAAAATTAGGTGGGAAGATGAGATTAAGAAGTTTGTAGGTATAACGTGGCAGCAGAAAGCACAGAACCTGGTTGATTGGCGGAACATGGGAGAGGCCTTTGCCCTGCAGTGGGCGTAGACAGGCTGATGATGATTATATATATATATATATATGTATATATATATATATATATATATATATATATATATATATAAGACCCACAAAGAAGAAAATTAATTCACAAATACCTTCCGACGCGCGGAATCGAACGGGCGACCTCTAGCTCCGCGGCGCGCGGCGTTAGAAGTTTAGGCTACGAAGAGTACCGTCTCTCGGCATGCTAACGGCAAGGTATTTATACTCACCATTTACTTCAGCGTGCTTTGTTGCTCACCCGAGAGGTGGCGCGAAGTGCGCAATGGGCGCGCTTTAAAGGTTCTCGCCCCACTCGTGGCGTCGCGCGCGTGCCTACAGGGCGTGGTCGCTTGCGTGCGCGCTTATCTTGTGAAGGGAGGAGGAGGTGTATGTCTTGTTCTTTCACCGCGATGTCCGCGCTGAAGTTACAGAGCCTACGAAGGTCACTTCGCGCGCTGCAGCGCCCGCGTTTGCGAAACGAGCACGCTGTTCAAACAGAAATAAGTAAAAGCTGTGACAGTTGTTAGTTCGCGCTCGTCCTGTGTGTGTTCTTTTCGTGCGTCCTCTGCGCTTGATCGACGCACTGGAAATTTCGAGCTGCTTTCCGTTCTTATTCGCGTTACATTCCAATTGGTTGCTATCGCATTCATTGCTTCACCGTTGCGGCGAAACTGTGATTTTTCTTTAAAAACTGGGTATCGTGGACGCTGCCTGGGTATCCAACAAAAATGTCTACGAATATGTCCCGATGGTCACAGAGTGCCTGCAGTTGGATTGAGTAAAAATGGTTCCTGTTAAAATAGTCTTCCGGCATATTGGCTGGAGCTTGAGTTCTTACCAGTCTTTCAAACATCGGCCGGTTTGGCCGATGGAGCAACTTCCGCAAGTAAATGGAATCTTGTACGCTACAGCTTTCTTGCATTCGACAAAGTGCTTTCTGTGCTGTTTTTCACGCATATCTTTCTTGCCACCTTTGTTCACTTTTCGGCACAGCACTGCAAGTTTGATTTTTGCACTAAATGCAACACGTACAGCAATCTTACCAGCAACCCTTTTCAGTCTGTGTGGTACCTCGTCTTTATGAGAACACGCGTACTCGCTTAACGAATCAGTGCCCAGTCATTTAGCCCAGCACTGCAAAGCATGTGGCTGTCAGCGAATTCTTGAGCGGTGCACCGTTTTGGAAACGTACAATCAGCAATGAACACGTGAGATTAGTGAAGCGCACCATACCCATGCACACGAAAATGCGTGCGTCAGTGTTCCATCAATTTATCTACATAACTGTGAACTCAATTACTTGTCCAAAACATGACAGCCTGTTCTGCCGACGCATCTCGTATGATGACGTTTTACTCCTTTTTGCGCATTGCGCAGTTACGATGTCATTGTTGTTCTTCTGCACAATGCTTCCGTATATATTGCATATCCAAGAAATAAACCAGTGGTTGTTAGTTCGGCGCTTGTGTCTGTCGTTCTTCGCCGTCCCGTGTTTAGCGCCGTTTGCTTTCGTCTTAAACATGTACCAACCAGCCCAGTTAAGCGCACTCATGCAAAATCTCCTATCGTCTACCATTATTTATTTATGTCGACGGTTTTGTGCAAGCCATTGACAATGAAGTATAAATCGAATTGCTGTAATATGATTGCGTTACCTTAAAAAAATCACCGGGGAACATAAACATGCTTTATAAGAAAGTTATCAAGGGATACTATTTCTAACAGGCATACACGGTATAATAGGTATAACTAGAAATATGCTTGAGCCCACTTACGAGCTACACATGGAAACTAACTTCACCAACGTTCTTTTCTACTATTGGCGGCTCAGTCCTGCTGTTAGGGTAAGCTGCCCGACCTGGCGCTGATGCCCATGCTCCCCTTTTCAATTCTGTTTCGAAGCATGATTTATTTTTTGTGTCATTACAAACGACCTATATCTTTAAAAACTAAATGGGCATGATGGCAAAATGTGTGTCCCCCCCCCTTGTGATTTTTTTGTATTTACGCCACTGATAGTGCGTCACCGTGATTTCCAACAGGTCACTGCAGCGGCTGGAATTGTTGATAATGCCTGGCCACTGTATGGTATCACCCCGCAGGGGCGTCTGCTCAAGCAGGCGCTTGGTGAGCGGCGTCACCATGGACCCGAGCCAACGGGGGGGGGCGTTTCGACCTCCCCCACGCCTGGCCGTGCGTGGATTACCCGTGTCCGCGGAAAAGGGTATCCTTGTGGTTGAGCCGACTCCGGGTGATTGGACCTTCAAAGCCCCCCGACAGAGGCAACATACCCCTTTGGCCCCGGCTTCACGTAGACGGCACCCCTGGGTTGGCCCACCCAGGGGAATTGCACAGTTCTCTATTCCTGTCTCTCCTCACATCTTCGTCCATCCCTCTCACTTTTGATCTATCCTGTCTGCTCCTCTCTTCTATTTACTTCATTGTTCCCTGGCGGTAAGGGTTAACCTGGTGTGGGTATCTAACCTTGGGTCGTTATATTAGGTTATAGTGTAAGCGTACCGCGGGCGTTGTGCAGGCTTGCTGACATGTCCAGCCGCGTCCCCTTCTTGGGACACGTGTTGGGCTGTCGGCGCTGCTGCCGAGCACACTTACCTTATGGCTTCGCAAGCATCTGTCGTCATTGACCGGTAAGTTTTCGTTTTCGTTTCCGAGGCAAGTTTTCGTTTTTCCATGCGGACGCAGGTTGACTATGTCTCGGGAAGAAGCCAATATAGTATAATACAGAGTGAAGTCGACGCAGTTGCCTGCAGAAATTTCGGGACGCTACATTGGTGCTGACCGGTGAGTGAACGGCGCTTTGCTAAAACTGTCAAATGCAACCTGCAAAGCCGCAACATCGCCGCAAACCAAAAGACCTAGTGCACTCCAGCCACTTTTAACAGCAAAGACTGCGTTTCAGCGCTTTGCGCCGCTCCCCAACACGCGCCCACGCCAGAGGACACCGTAAGTGTAGCGGCAGGATGCAGCTGGTGCGCGCGGAACGGAACTGAAACTGTAGAAGACTTGTAGCTGGTTCGCTAGCTAACGCAATCCGATCCGAAGCTTGCACTTCCCATCGTTCCCGTGGTGGTTGAACGATCGCTTTCGAGAGTAATGAAAGGACGACGTGACGTTTGGCTGGGCCGGTGACGAAGTGCTCGGCACCGTTTATTGATCCACTATATATACATCTCGAACCACTTAGGCGGCGCCCTCTGTTAGTGGGTTACTAGTGATAGTGTCAGTCTCGCCACCTAGGATTAATATAACACAGAATGCAAGAACACCACATCTTCTTTTCCGAGATCTACAAATTCCGTCAAATTCTACAAATTCGGTCTTTTGGATGGGACCACACACCTCCTCGACTTGGTAACCGTCCGGCGAATGCTGTGCTGCCAGGGTCTGCCGTGGGACTCGTATTGTGCTGGCCAGGTGATGGTTGCTGCTGGTTGACTCTGTGCTTCTCGCTTGGCCCCGGGCTCGGAAAGGATACTGTGGATGACGCACTGGAATCTGGCGAAAAAGGTACCACATGCCGTCGGATTTGTTGCATAACTCCGTTGAGAGTTTCCACGATGTACGATCGTGGACACTGGGCTGTGCTAAGAACTTGTGCACGGCAGTCGGCATCAGTTACCGACACTTCGTCTCATGTAGAGAGGTCCCGAAGCTCTCTCGGCCCGTGCCGACGGTTGAAGCCCCGAGTTTGCCTTTTCTTGGCGGTGGCCTCCTGTTGGTAGAAGACGTCTGGTTGTGGTATGTCCGGTGACAGCTTGCCCTGGTCCCTGGGTATGCGTGTCCGTAAGCTTCGTCCCATGGGCAGTTGGGGCTGGCTGTAACCAGCGACACCTGTTGTGTCACGATTCGCCAGCAGTGCCAGGAAGAGCTTTGTTCTCACGGAATAGATCCTTTACGGTCCTAACAGCCCGTTCCACCGCACCATTTGACCGAGGGGAATCAGGACTGCTAGTGATGTGTCCAAAACTTGCAAACTCGTGTGACGAGAACAGGGGGCAATTATCACTTCTAAGCACTTACGGTATGCCGAATCGAGCCATGGCACTTTTGATAGCTGATATGACCGCCTGGCTTGAAGTGCTGCGTAGCGTGATGACCTCCCGATAGCGTGAATGGTAGTCCACGAGCTGCACAACATTTTGTGCCTCCATGTGGAACAAACCTGCACCCACTTGTTGCCATGGGTACTCAGCTGAAGGTGTTGGTAGCAGAGACTGGGCACACTGGACTGTGGCAGTTGCACAACGTTCGCACGTGTCTTGCATCGGTTGACACCCTGATGGCCCTCGTGAAGTGAATCCAACACGTCCCTCTGCAGAGCGTCCGGAATCATGAGACGCCCTCCTTTAAAGGAGCACTGACACAAAATTTCGAAGGCGAGATAATTAGTGAAATAGATGTATGTGGAGCCGTACACAACGTCTACGAAATATCAAGGGCCAATATAGCCTAGAACGTCTTTCAAATCAATTTTAAAGTGCATGCCGCGCGACTGAGTGAGATGCGAGCGCTTCGCGACGCCGACATCAACGCGGCGGATGTGTAAACAAACCTACGTCACGAGTTTGTGTTGGCTGGTGGCTGGTTGTGCCCTTGCGCGTTAGCCGTGCTACCTGCCATTTCTTCCTCCGTGCCTGCGGCTTTGCGTGTGCTAGTTGTGTTCTCTTCCGCTGTTCGCTCGTCGTGCCCGTTGGCAGATGTTATGGCCCGCTCACGCTAGCGGCAAGCCTGCCGCACCGGCGCGGTGCCGCAGAACGTCGGCCGTCGCCGCACGCGCGAGAGCTGTCCAACTTGCACGGCAAGCTTCGCCGGCGAGGCATTCGCGCCTCCGAAAAACATGGCAGTACTGCCAAAAGCGGTTGTCGTCCACTTCAAATCTATCAAGTGGCCGCCGTGCGCTCTGTAACGTGTAAGTTCCGAACTGATGCTTCCATTTGCTTTAGATTCATGTCCTTAAGCTTCGACAGCAATGTATTCGTCCCGATTCGGCGCCGTTTTTGAGAGCCATAGTCAAATAATCGATGCTGTAAGCTTAGCGAGTCGAGATGGGCGCTTCCGAATGCTCAGAGGACATATAGATTACGCGTTTTTTAGTTGTTTCTAATCCTCCATAGCTGGCGCCACTTGACCTGGTTCGGCGCCCACCGCAGCCACACTCGCGCGCCGCCTACGTCACAATTTTGCGTGTTCACGTGGCCAGCTGTGTCTTCCCGGGATCCGGAGGATGCTGCCTAGCTCGGTGCTCTTTGAAACCGAAACTGCGACTGGGCGCTCTAAAAACGTCTCTAAATAAATAACCGTCGCGCACTCGCGCAAACGAGGTTTGCAGCCGTGATAAGTGGATCATAAGCTATCTATTGCAAGAAAAAAAAAACAAGGTGCAAACTTTTTGTGTCAGTGCTCCTTTAAATAAAAGGGAAGCTGAAGCACTTTTAAAAAAATGACTTTGTTTAATCATAGTTTGATCCTTGCTGAATTCGAAAACCAATGTAAGAGTTCACAGAAGTGAACGCAAATGGCATTTCTTGACAAAAAAAAAATCACAGCATATCCACGGAGTGAATGATGATGAGTGGGCGAAGCCGCGGAGGTTCATCGGTAAACCGTGAATCTTCCGTGAATTCTGCCCAGTACATCATCACCGACGTGAGATCGGGCGCGTTTATACTAAAGGTTCGATGAGTTATGACGACTTGCAGCTCACTTTAATTTTACATGTACGCTGTGAATTTTCATTGTTTAGAAAACCATTATTGCTTTAGAAAACATCTGGCGTCTTTCGTTAAGCAGCTGGCATCTTTTCGTTTTGCTTTAGAAACATCTGGCGTTCTTTCGTTTTGCTTTTAGAAAACATCTGGCGTCTTTCGTTGGTTTATTTCATCAATCAACGGCGTTTTGAACAAAATTTTTATTGTTTAATCACGCACAGGAGAAATCTCACCAGGCACTACCTTGGAGGTAAACAATGGCTGCTAATTGGAATGAGAAACAGAAGAAGTCGGCTTTTAGCTAACACTTACACTTCTACTTCTACTAACGTTTCCTACTGGAACATGCCAATGGCTGCTAATGGGGAATGAGAGACAGAAGTATTCGGCTTTTAGTTAACGCGTACGCTGCGAATTTTTTATTGTTCAACAACGCACAGGAAAAATCTCCCACCGGCACCACCTGGGAGGTCAAGATCTGGTACTAGCGTTACGACTGGTTACGCACTACGACTACGACAACTACGAGGGACGAACGGGTGCCGCCTTAAGGAGCTTTGCCCCTAAAAAAGAGCGGCTGCAGCCGTAGGGCTTTATGAACTGCTGAGCGAAGGCGGTGACGACTACTTCGGTGTGCCGCGTCATGGGCGCCATCAGCTCTGTAAAAGCATGGCCTTCGCGATCAGTTCCACCAACGCGCGCAGCCAGTAGTAGTCACGGGGGCGACGGCTCCGCCAAAATCACGGTGGTGGAATAAAACAGGTGGCCCATCGAGCGCCGCGAGCGCGTCGCCGTACTGCTCGAGTTGCTCGCGGCCGCCGCTAGGTTGGCGACGAGTTCTTGTGCCGAAAGACGCGCATTCCAAGCTCTCGCTGGACTGTAAAAACCGGTTTTTCTTGCTAACTTTGTGGCTTTAAACGGTTGTTTGTCCTTTTACTAGCTTGTAGTGGCTGTCTGCCAGCTTCGACCGCAAAGTAAGAGCGCCGGGCTTTATGAAGCTGAAATTTTTTTAATCGGCGCGGGTATTCCCGATATGACTGTCACAGGGTGCCGATTGCAAGAGACGCGCGCGTATTTTTTTTTTCGAAAGCGTGAAAATTACTACCGGCGAGTGTACAGAGTAAAAAAAAAGCATTTGGTTTTCACGTTATCGTATGTATGTCGGAGGACTGTAGCTGGCGGTCTTTCCGTGGAATTGCATTTCTCCACAACTGCAGTCGCTTTTCGTCTTTCGGCGCGGAGAAAAGACACACCTTCACTTTGCACGTTTTGTAGCCAGATTTGCAATTTGGAGCGAAGCATTTTCGTCCCTTGGTAGCCGCCGTAACAGCGGCACAGATCGAGCCACCGTGGTTTCAGCCATGGTTCCAGCTTGCAAAGTGAACGGAAACACCGATGCGGTCACGCGCGTTGGTTTGACAGAGCGCGACAAACGCGACGCATCAGAGCGGATCTCAAGCCGTGGGATCACCTAATCACGACCACCGTGATCTGGCCATGATCATGACTCGAAGGCTGATTGCGACTTTGCGACGCTAATTGCGTCGCATAGAGACGCTCTTGCTCTTCGGACGCTTGCACCCACGGACGCCTCCGCATTTATCGAAGATGACGAAGCAGAAAGGAAGAGACGCCGCTGCAACGCTGGTTGCGTTGCATGCTTTCATTAGTGGCGCGTCCGTTCTAAGCGACGGCAACTGTTCAGTGTTGCTCAAGGCCTCTCTGGTGTAACAAATATACCGCGGATCTCTTTCTCAAAAGTTAAAGATGTAAATTGCAGTTTAAATGCTCGCGACGCAGGCTGGCCACATGCTTTCAAATGCGCCGGAGCGGAGATATCGGCCCAGATTATACCTGCTGCCATCTTGCGGAAAAGCGGCGGCAACTCGAGCGCCGTGACACGCGCGGTGCATTGGCGGAGCGGCGCGTGGGGCCACCTGTTATTCTACCACCATGGCCAAAACTACCGACTATGACGTAGTTCCGGTTAGTTCGTTTCCACGCCCAAACTTTTGGCGCGCTTGCTTGGGGCGAGCAAAACGAACTTTTCTTTCGCGTATTTTAAAGCTCCTGCTGCCACAACAGCGAAAAAAATTACGCCATCGTCGGCAATAATGTTGGTCCTTGTTAACAACAAAGTTTTACCGAATTGTAAAACCACTTCAGCATCGCTTTAAGGAGCAGTCCGTTGCACACTGTCAGCTCCCCTTGATACTTCGAATACTTCGAGATGTCCAAAGGAGCTTTGTTTTTTCGAGGCCAACCTTGTCTGCAGTATTCACGAGGGTAACGCACTCGCCATCCATCATCTGGTGCTGACGAAGCATGAGACAAGTTGCTGCGCAAAGTAAACAAGGACAAGTAAGTGAACGAAGATGGGCGCAGACTCGCGACTGAATTTTATTGAAGCTGGCAAACCGTGCCAGCCTTTGCTGGCAACAACAAAAATCTTGAGGCGTAGTCAGAACCAGTTGGCACGTGAGCTTGCCGAGGGTTTCTTCATCAAGAAAAAAAGAGACATTTGCGTTGTGATACCTCCATAACATTGTACGATAATGAAAGCAGGTTCCTCGCATGCGCGTAGATGATTTTGCGGTTTGTGTCGTATACATGTGTGTTTTGTTGTTCAATAAAATTCAGTCGCGAGTCTGCGCCCGTCTTCGTTCACTTCCTTGTCCTTGTTTACTTTGCGCAGCACCTTGTTTCATGATGTACGACCGACTCGCCCAGCAACATGCATTATTGACAAAACTGACGAACCACTTTAAGGCTGACTGGTGTGCCTTCCTCGATGTTGCCGACGACCTCACTGACGTACAAGTCCACTGGGTTTTCTTCCGCTGGTGAGGCCGATGTGATACTCTTGAGAGAGTATGAGCCGTTGCCAGCAGCTTTGCCGGAACGTACAATTCCATGTAGTGACAATATTAATGAGAACTAACAGACAATAACGCCAAGGAAAGTACAGGTGGTGTTAACTGTAGTATTTAGAATATGAATGTGAAGAAAGTAAAGTGGACGAAAAGATGACTTGCCGCCGGCAGGGACCGAACCTGCGACCTTCGAATAACGCGTCCGATGCTCTACCACTGAGCTACGGCGGCGGTCATCCTCCCGTCCACTTTCTGGGGTATATATGTTGATTTAAACCTAGGAGTGTTAGTCAGCGCCAATCGCAACCAAGGCGAGTGTGGAACACTCTTTTTTGCCTGTTGGCGTCACGTAGCACGTGATCTTTTTACGAGCTGGCAGCTGACCAATAATCCCTCGCATACTACCTGAATGCATTAAGTCTGCCAGGACGAGACCCTCGCTATGAATGAAGGAAAGCAGGTGATTTTTCAAGGGCTCGTTTATCTTTGTTAGACACAATATTAATGAGAACTAACAGACAATAACGCCAAGGAAAGTACAGGTGGTGTTAACTGTAGTATTTAGAATATGAATGTGAAGAAAGTAAAGTGGACGAAAAGATGACTTGCCGCCGGCAGGGACCGAACCTGCGACCTTCGAATAACGCGTCCGATGCTCTACCACTGAGCTACGGCGGCGGTCATCCTCCCGTCCACTTTCTGGGGTATATATGTTGATTTAAACCTAGGAGTGTTAGTCAGCGCCAATCGCAACCAAGGCGAGTGTGGAACACTCTTTTTTGCCTGTTGGCGTCACGTAGCACGTGATCTTTTTACGAGCTGGCAGCTGACCAATAATCCCTCGCATACTACCTGAATGCATTAAGTCTGCCAGGACGAGACCCTCGCTATGAATGAAGGAAAGCAGGTGATTTTTCAAGGGCTCGTTTATCTTTGTTAGACACAATATTAATGAGAACTAACAGACAATAACGCCAAGGAAAGTACAGGTGGTGTTAACTGTAGTATTTAGAATATGAATGTGAAGAAAGTAAAGTGGACGAAAAGATGACTTGCCGCCGGCAGGGACCGAACCTGCGACCTTCGAATAACGCGTCCGATGCTCTACCACTGAGCTACGGCGGCGGTCATCCTCCCGTCCACTTTCTGGGGTATATATGTTGATTTAAACCTAGGAGTGTTAGTCAGCGCCAATCGCAACCAAGGCGAGTGTGGAACACTCTTTTTTGCCTGTTGGCGTCACGTAGCACGTGATCTTTTTACGAGCTGGCAGCTGACCAATAATCCCTCGCATACTACCTGAATGCATTAAGTCTGCCAGGACGAGACCCTCGCTATGAATGAAGGAAAGCAGGTGATTTTTCAAGGGCTCGTTTATCTTTGTTAGACACAATATTAATGAGAACTAACAGACAATAACGCCAAGGAAAGTACAGGTGGTGTTAACTGTAGTATTTAGAATATGAATGTGAAGAAAGTAAAGTGGACGAAAAGATGACTTGCCGCCGGCAGGGACCGAACCTGCGACCTTCGAATAACGCGTCCGATGCTCTACCACTGAGCTACGGCGGCGGTCATCCTCCCGTCCACTTTCTGGGGTATATATGTTGATTTAAACCTAGGAGTGTTAGTCAGCGCCAATCGCAACCAAGGCGAGTGTGGAACACTCTTTTTTGCCTGTTGGCGTCACGTAGCACGTGATCTTTTTACGAGCTGGCAGCTGACCAATAATCCCTCGCATACTACCTGAATGCATTAAGTCTGCCAGGACGAGACCCTCGCTATGAATGAAGGAAAGCAGGTGATTTTTCAAGGGCTCGTTTATCTTTGTTAGACACAATATTAATGAGAACTAACAGACAATAACGCCAAGGAAAGTACAGGTGGTGTTAACTGTAGTATTTAGAATATGAATGTGAAGAAAGTAAAGTGGACGAAAAGATGACTTGCCGCCGGCAGGGACCGAACCTGCGACCTTCGAATAACGCGTCCGATGCTCTACCACTGAGCTACGGCGGCGGTCATCCTCCCGTCCACTTTCTGGGGTATATATGTTGATTTAAACCTAGGAGTGTTAGTCAGCGCCAATCGCAACCAAGGCGAGTGTGGAACACTCTTTTTTGCCTGTTGGCGTCACGTAGCACGTGATCTTTTTACGAGCTGGCAGCTGACCAATAATCCCTCGCATACTACCTGAATGCATTAAGTCTGCCAGGACGAGACCCTCGCTATGAATGAAGGAAAGCAGGTGATTTTTCAAGGGCTCGTTTATCTTTGTTAGACACAATATTAATGAGAACTAACAGACAATAACGCCAAGGAAAGTACAGGTGGTGTTAACTGTAGTATTTAGAATATGAATGTGAAGAAAGTAAAGTGGACGAAAAGATGACTTGCCGCCGGCAGGGACCGAACCTGCGACCTTCGAATAACGCGTCCGATGCTCTACCACTGAGCTACGGCGGCGGTCATCCTCCCGTCCACTTTCTGGGGTATATATGTTGATTTAAACCTAGGAGTGTTAGTCAGCGCCAATCGCAACCAAGGCGAGTGTGGAACACTCTTTTTTGCCTGTTGGCGTCACGTAGCACGTGATCTTTTTACGAGCTGGCAGCTGACCAATAATCCCTCGCATACTACCTGAATGCATTAAGTCTGCCAGGACGAGACCCTCGCTATGAATGAAGGAAAGCAGGTGATTTTTCAAGGGCTCGTTTATCTTTGTTAGACACAATATTAATGAGAACTAACAGACAATAACGCCAAGGAAAGTACAGGTGGTGTTAACTGTAGTATTTAGAATATGAATGTGAAGAAAGTAAAGTGGACGAAAAGATGACTTGCCGCCGGCAGGGACCGAACCTGCGACCTTCGAATAACGCGTCCGATGCTCTACCACTGAGCTACGGCGGCGGTCATCCTCCCGTCCACTTTCTGGGGTATATATGTTGATTTAAACCTAGGAGTGTTGGTCAGCGCCAATCGCAACCAAGGCGAGTGTGGAACACTCTTTTTTGCCTGTTGGCGTCACGTAGCACGTGATCTTTTTACGAGCTGGCAGCTGACCAATAATCCCTCGCATACTACCTGAATGCATTAAGTCTGCCAGGACGAGACCCTCGCTATGAATGAAGGAAAGCAGGTGATTTTTCAAGGGCTCGTTTATCTTTGTTAGACACAATATTAATGAGAACTAACAGACAATAACGCCAAGGAAAGTACAGGTGGTGTTAACTGTAGTATTTAGAATATGAATGTGAAGAAAGTAAAGTGGACGAAAAGATGACTTGCCGCCGGCAGGGACCGAACCTGCGACCTTCGAATAACGCGTCCGATGCTCTACCACTGAGCTACGGCGGCGGTCATCCTCCCGTCCACTTTCTGGGGTATATATGTTGATTTAAACCTAGGAGTGTTAGTCAGCGCCAATCGCAACCAAGGCGAGTGTGGAACACTCTTTTTTGCCTGTTGGCGTCACGTAGCACGTGATCTTTTTACGAGCTGGCAGCTGACCAATAATCCCTCGCATACTACCTGAATGCATTAAGTCTGCCAGGACGAGACCCTCGCTATGAATGAAGGAAAGCAGGTGATTTTTCAAGGGCTCGTTTATCTTTGTTAGACACAATATTAATGAGAACTAACAGACAATAACGCCAAGGAAAGTACAGGTGGTGTTAACTGTAGTATTTAGAATATGAATGTGAAGAAAGTAAAGTGGACGAAAAGATGACTTGCCGCCGGCAGGGACCGAACCTGCGACCTTCGAATAACGCGTCCGATGCTCTAGTCATCTTTTCGTCCACTTTACTTTCTTCACATTCATATTCTAAATACTACAGTTAACACCACCTGTACTTTCCTTGGCGTTATTGTCTGTTAGTTCTCATTAATATTGTGTCTAACAAAGATAAACGAGCCCTTGAAAAATCACCTGCTTTCCTTCATTCATAGCGAGGGTCTCGTCCTGGCAGACTTAATGCATTCAGGTAGTATGCGAGGGATTATTGGTCAGCTGCCAGCTCGTAAAAAGATCACGTGCTACGTGACGCCAACAGGCAAAAAAGAGTGTTCCACACTCGCCTTGGTTGCGATTGGCGCTGACTAACACTCCTAGGTTTAAATCAACATATATACCCCAGAAAGTGGACGGGAGGATGACCGCCGCCGTAGCTCAGTGGTAGAGCATCGGACGCGTTATTCGAAGGTCGCAGGTTCGGTCCCTGCCGGCGGCAAGTCATCTTTTCGTCCACTTTACTTTCTTCACATTCATATTCTAAATACTACAGTTAACACCACCTGTACTTTCCTTGGCGTTATTGTCTGTTAGTTCTCATTAATATTGTGTCTAACAAAGATAAACGAGCCCTTGAAAAATCACCTGCTTTCCTTCATTCATAGCGAGGGTCTCGTCCTGGCAGACTTAATGCATTCAGGTAGTATGCGAGGGATTATTGGTCAGCTGCCAGCTCGTAAAAAGATCACGTGCTACGTGACGCCAACAGGCAAAAAAGAGTGTTCCACACTCGCCTTGGTTGCGATTGGCGCTGACTAACACTCCTAGGTTTAAATCAACATATATACCCCAGAAAGTGGACGGGAGGATGACCGCCGCCGTAGCTCAGTGGTAGAGCATCGGACGCGTTATTCGAAGGTCGCAGGTTCGGTCCCTGCCGGCGGCAAGTCATCTTTTCGTCCACTTTACTTTCTTCACATTCATATTCTAAATACTACAGTTAACACCACCTGTACTTTCCTTGGCGTTATTGTCTGTTAGTTCTCATTAATATTGTGTCTAACAAAGATAAACGAGCCCTTGAAAAATCACCTGCTTTCCTTCATTCATAGCGAGGGTCTCGTCCTGGCAGACTTAATGCATTCAGGTAGTATGCGAGGGATTATTGGTCAGCTGCCAGCTCGTAAAAAGATCACGTGCTACGTGACGCCAACAGGCAAAAAAGAGTGTTCCACACTCGCCTTGGTTGCGATTGGCGCTGACTAACACTCCTAGGTTTAAATCAACATATATACCCCAGAAAGTGGACGGGAGGATGACCGCCGCCGTAGCTCAGTGGTAGAGCATCGGACGCGTTATTCGAAGGTCGCAGGTTCGGTCCCTGCCGGCGGCAAGTCATCTTTTCGTCCACTTTACTTTCTTCACATTCATATTCTAAATACTACAGTTAACACCACCTGTACTTTCCTTGGCGTTATTGTCTGTTAGTTCTCATTAATATTGTGTCTAACAAAGATAAACGAGCCCTTGAAAAATCACCTGCTTTCCTTCATTCATAGCGAGGGTCTCGTCCTGGCAGACTTAATGCATTCAGGTAGTATGCGAGGGATTATTGGTCAGCTGCCAGCTCGTAAAAAGATCACGTGCTACGTGACGCCAACAGGCAAAAAAGAGTGTTCCACACTCGCCTTGGTTGCGATTGGCGCTGACTAACACTCCTAGGTTTAAATCAACATATATACCCCAGAAAGTGGACGGGAGGATGACCGCCGCCGTAGCTCAGTGGTAGAGCATCGGACGCGTTATTCGAAGGTCGCAGGTTCGGTCCCTGCCGGCGGCAAGTCATCTTTTCGTCCACTTTACTTTCTTCACATTCATATTCTAAATACTACAGTTAACACCACCTGTACTTTCCTTGGCGTTATTGTCTGTTAGTTCTCATTAATATTGTGTCTAACAAAGATAAACGAGCCCTTGAAAAATCACCTGCTTTCCTTCATTCATAGCGAGGGTCTCGTCCTGGCAGACTTAATGCATTCAGGTAGTATGCGAGGGATTATTGGTCAGCTGCCAGCTCGTAAAAAGATCACGTGCTACGTGACGCCAACAGGCAAAAAAGAGTGTTCCACACTCGCCTTGGTTGCGATTGGCGCTGACTAACACTCCTAGGTTTAAATCAACATATATACCCCAGAAAGTGGACGGGAGGATGACCGCCGCCGTAGCTCAGTGGTAGAGCATCGGACGCGTTATTCGAAGGTCGCAGGTTCGGTCCCTGCCGGCGGCAAGTCATCTTTTCGTCCACTTTACTTTCTTCACATTCATATTCTAAATACTACAGTTAACACCACCTGTACTTTCCTTGGCGTTATTGTCTGTTAGTTCTCATTAATATTGTGTCTAACAAAGATAAACGAGCCCTTGAAAAATCACCTGCTTTCCTTCATTCATAGCGAGGGTCTCGTCCTGGCAGACTTAATGCATTCAGGTAGTATGCGAGGGATTATTGGTCAGCTGCCAGCTCGTAAAAAGATCACGTGCTACGTGACGCCAACAGGCAAAAAAGAGTGTTCCACACTCGCCTTGGTTGCGATTGGCGCTGACTAACACTCCTAGGTTTAAATCAACATATATACCCCAGAAAGTGGACGGGAGGATGACCGCCGCCGTAGCTCAGTGGTAGAGCATCGGACGCGTTATTCGAAGGTCGCAGGTTCGGTCCCTGCCGGCGGCAAGTCATCTTTTCGTCCACTTTACTTTCTTCACATTCATATTCTAAATACTACAGTTAACACCACCTGTACTTTCCTTGGCGTTATTGTCTGTTAGTTCTCATTAATATTGTGTCTAACAAAGATAAACGAGCCCTTGAAAAATCACCTGCTTTCCTTCATTCATAGCGAGGGTCTCGTCCTGGCAGACTTAATGCATTCAGGTAGTATGCGAGGGATTATTGGTCAGCTGCCAGCTCGTAAAAAGATCACGTGCTACGTGACGCCAACAGGCAAAAAAGAGTGTTCCACACTCGCCTTGGTTGCGATTGGCGCTGACTAACACTCCTAGGTTTAAATCAACATATATACCCCAGAAAGTGGACGGGAGGATGACCGCCGCCGTAGCTCAGTGGTAGAGCATCGGACGCGTTATTCGAAGGTCGCAGGTTCGGTCCCTGCCGGCGGCAAGTCATCTTTTCGTCCACTTTACTTTCTTCACATTCATATTCTAAATACTACAGTTAACACCACCTGTACTTTCCTTGGCGTTATTGTCTGTTAGTTCTCATTAATATTGTGTCTAACAAAGATAAACGAGCCCTTGAAAAATCACCTGCTTTCCTTCATTCATAGCGAGGGTCTCGTCCTGGCAGACTTAATGCATTCAGGTAGTATGCGAGGGATTATTGGTCAGCTGCCAGCTCGTAAAAAGATCACGTGCTACGTGACGCCAACAGGCAAAAAAGAGTGTTCCACACTCGCCTTGGTTGCGATTGGCGCTGACTAACACTCCTAGGTTTAAATCAACATATATACCCCAGAAAGTGGACGGGAGGATGACCGCCGCCGTAGCTCAGTGGTAGAGCATCGGACGCGTTATTCGAAGGTCGCAGGTTCGGTCCCTGCCGGCGGCAAGTCATCTTTTCGTCCACTTTACTTTCTTCACATTCATATTCTAAATACTACAGTTAACACCACCTGTACTTTCCTTGGCGTTATTGTCTGTTAGTTCTCATTAATATTGTGTCTAACAAAGATAAACGAGCCCTTGAAAAATCACCTGCTTTCCTTCATTCATAGCGAGGGTCTCGTCCTGGCAGACTTAATGCATTCAGGTAGTATGCGAGGGATTATTGGTCAGCTGCCAGCTCGTAAAAAGATCACGTGCTACGTGACGCCAACAGGCAAAAAAGAGTGTTCCACACTCGCCTTGGTTGCGATTGGCGCTGACTAACACTCCTAGGTTTAAATCAACATATATACCCCAGAAAGTGGACGGGAGGATGACCGCCGCCGTAGCTCAGTGGTAGAGCATCGGACGCGTTATTCGAAGGTCGCAGGTTCGGTCCCTGCCGGCGGCAAGTCATCTTTTCGTCCACTTTACTTTCTTCACATTCATATTCTAAATACTACAGTTAACACCACCTGTACTTTCCTTGGCGTTATTGTCTGTTAGTTCTCATTAATATTGTGTCTAACAAAGATAAACGAGCCCTTGAAAAATCACCTGCTTTCCTTCATTCATAGCGAGGGTCTCGTCCTGGCAGACTTAATGCATTCAGGTAGTATGCGAGGGATTATTGGTCAGCTGCCAGCTCGTAAAAAGATCACGTGCTACGTGACGCCAACAGGCAAAAAAGAGTGTTCCACACTCGCCTTGGTTGCGATTGGCGCTGACTAACACTCCTAGGTTTAAATCAACATATATACCCCAGAAAGTGGACGGGAGGATGACCGCCGCCGTAGCTCAGTGGTAGAGCATCGGACGCGTTATTCGAAGGTCGCAGGTTCGGTCCCTGCCGGCGGCAAGTCATCTTTTCGTCCACTTTACTTTCTTCACATTCATATTCTAAATACTACAGTTAACACCACCTGTACTTTCCTTGGCGTTATTGTCTGTTAGTTCTCATTAATATTGTGTCTAACAAAGATAAACGAGCCCTTGAAAAATCACCTGCTTTCCTTCATTCATAGCGAGGGTCTCGTCCTGGCAGACTTAATGCATTCAGGTAGTATGCGAGGGATTATTGGTCAGCTGCCAGCTCGTAAAAAGATCACGTGCTACGTGACGCCAACAGGCAAAAAAGAGTGTTCCACACTCGCCTTGGTTGCGATTGGCGCTGACTAACACTCCTAGGTTTAAATCAACATATATACCCCAGAAAGTGGACGGGAGGATGACCGCCGCCGTAGCTCAGTGGTAGAGCATCGGACGCGTTATTCGAAGGTCGCAGGTTCGGTCCCTGCCGGCGGCAAGTCATCTTTTCGTCCACTTTACTTTCTTCACATTCATATTCTAAATACTACAGTTAACACCACCTGTACTTTCCTTGGCGTTATTGTCTGTTAGTTCTCATTAATATTGTGTCTAACAAAGATAAACGAGCCCTTGAAAAATCACCTGCTTTCCTTCATTCATAGCGAGGGTCTCGTCCTGGCAGACTTAATGCATTCAGGTAGTATGCGAGGGATTATTGGTCAGCTGCCAGCTCGTAAAAAGATCACGTGCTACGTGACGCCAACAGGCAAAAAAGAGTGTTCCACACTCGCCTTGGTTGCGATTGGCGCTGACTAACACTCCTAGGTTTAAATCAACATATATACCCCAGAAAGTGGACGGGAGGATGACCGCCGCCGTAGCTCAGTGGTAGAGCATCGGACGCGTTATTCGAAGGTCGCAGGTTCGGTCCCTGCCGGCGGCAAGTCATCTTTTCGTCCACTTTACTTTCTTCACATTCATATTCTAAATACTACAGTTAACACCACCTGTACTTTCCTTGGCGTTATTGTCTGTTAGTTCTCATTAATATTGTGTCTAACAAAGATAAACGAGCCCTTGAAAAATCACCTGCTTTCCTTCATTCATAGCGAGGGTCTCGTCCTGGCAGACTTAATGCATTCAGGTAGTATGCGAGGGATTATTGGTCAGCTGCCAGCTCGTAAAAAGATCACGTGCTACGTGACGCCAACAGGCAAAAAAGAGTGTTCCACACTCGCCTTGGTTGCGATTGGCGCTGACTAACACTCCTAGGTTTAAATCAACATATATACCCCAGAAAGTGGACGGGAGGATGACCGCCGCCGTAGCTCAGTGGTAGAGCATCGGACGCGTTATTCGAAGGTCGCAGGTTCGGTCCCTGCCGGCGGCAAGTCATCTTTTCGTCCACTTTACTTTCTTCACATTCATATTCTAAATACTACAGTTAACACCACCTGTACTTTCCTTGGCGTTATTGTCTGTTAGTTCTCATTAATATTGTGTCTAACAAAGATAAACGAGCCCTTGAAAAATCACCTGCTTTCCTTCATTCATAGCGAGGGTCTCGTCCTGGCAGACTTAATGCATTCAGGTAGTATGCGAGGGATTATTGGTCAGCTGCCAGCTCGTAAAAAGATCACGTGCTACGTGACGCCAACAGGCAAAAAAGAGTGTTCCACACTCGCCTTGGTTGCGATTGGCGCTGACTAACACTCCTAGGTTTAAATCAACATATATACCCCAGAAAGTGGACGGGAGGATGACCGCCGCCGTAGCTCAGTGGTAGAGCATCGGACGCGTTATTCGAAGGTCGCAGGTTCGGTCCCTGCCGGCGGCAAGTCATCTTTTCGTCCACTTTACTTTCTTCACATTCATATTCTAAATACTACAGTTAACACCACCTGTACTTTCCTTGGCGTTATTGTCTGTTAGTTCTCATTAATATTGTGTCTAACAAAGATAAACGAGCCCTTGAAAAATCACCTGCTTTCCTTCATTCATAGCGAGGGTCTCGTCCTGGCAGACTTAATGCATTCAGGTAGTATGCGAGGGATTATTGGTCAGCTGCCAGCTCGTAAAAAGATCACGTGCTACGTGACGCCAACAGGCAAAAAAGAGTGTTCCACACTCGCCTTGGTTGCGATTGGCGCTGACTAACACTCCTAGGTTTAAATCAACATATATACCCCAGAAAGTGGACGGGAGGATGACCGCCGCCGTA
Organism: Rhipicephalus sanguineus; assembly: GCF_013339695.2. Lineage (NCBI taxonomy): Eukaryota > Metazoa > Arthropoda > Arachnida > Ixodida > Ixodidae > Rhipicephalus > Rhipicephalus sanguineus. The sequence continues at coordinate 142,293,668 of NC_051186.1, read as the reverse complement.
GCTCAGTGGTAGAGCATCGGACGCGTTATTCGAAGGTCGCAGGTTCGGTCCCTGCCGGCGGCAAGTCATCTTTTCGTCCACTTTACTTTCTTCACATTCATATTCTAAATACTACAGTTAACACCACCTGTACTTTCCTTGGCGTTATTGTCTGTTAGTTCTCATTAATATTGTGTCTAACAAAGATAAACGAGCCCTTGAAAAATCACCTGCTTTCCTTCATTCATAGCGAGGGTCTCGTCCTGGCAGACTTAATGCATTCAGGTAGTATGCGAGGGATTATTGGTCAGCTGCCAGCTCGTAAAAAGATCACGTGCTACGTGACGCCAACAGGCAAAAAAGAGTGTTCCACACTCGCCTTGGTTGCGATTGGCGCTGACTAACACTCCTAGGTTTAAATCAACATATATACCCCAGAAAGTGGACGGGAGGATGACCGCCGCCGTAGCTCAGTGGTAGAGCATCGGACGCGTTATTCGAAGGTCGCAGGTTCGGTCCCTGCCGGCGGCAAGTCATCTTTTCGTCCACATTACTTTCTTCACATTCATATTCTAAATACTACAGTTAACACCACCTGTACTTTCCTTGGCGTTATTGTCTGTTAGTTCTCATTAATATTGTGTCTAACAAAGATAAACGAGCCCTTGAAAAATCACCTGCTTTCCTTCAATTCCATGTAGTGGTACCTTATGAGTTTTAGTCGAATCCTTTGGATCCTTGGTGGTAAAGGATCGACGTCCATGGAACCAAGCAAGCGCGTGAGCGGTAAGTGATCAGTCTCGATGATTATTAGATGCGAAGTATCTTATGGCGGAGTTCAATCCGGTGGTGGTGGTGGTGTGCGGCGTCACCGCCCTTACTGCGCATGCGCAAACCCTCTTCACTCCCCATCTCCCCTCCCCCTCTCCACATCCACTCTCCACTTTCCCTCTCCCCTCCCACCCCCTCTCCCCTCTCCTCTCCACTCCCCCCTCCCCGCCCCCTCTCCACTTCCCCTCTCCCATCCCCCTTTCCACTCTTCCTCTGAAACGCGGGCTACACATGCCGAAATTCTCTCCTGCGTAACGCCGCGATGAGCACCAGCGCACGCGCGTCCCCTTCCCCTCTCTCTCCTCTCCTATAAGATAGTTGACTGTTGGGCTAGTTGGTGTTCAGACATGGGAACCATCGTTAAAGGCGCAACACCACACAACACAAGAGAAGACCAGACGAGCACAGGCGCAACTAACAACCTGTTAGGCGCAACTAACAAGTTGTTAGTTGCGCCTGTGCTCGTCTGGTCTTCTCTTGTGTTGTGTGGTGTTGCGCCTTTAACGATGGTTCCCATATCCTCTCCTACGCTGCCCCCCTCTCGCACACCTGCTTACTGCGTTCCTCGCTCGCCCTGTGAGAATTAACGGCCAGGCTAAGGGAAGACAAGACGCGCGTAGCGTTCCTCTTCGCGTTCCACGACGCGAGGTTGGTAGCATGCCCAAAGAACGCCAACGGAACGTGATCGTGCAAGTGCTCCGGCTTCGAATCGCCTCATGGTCCCCTTTAGCGGGAAATGGTGTAATTTTGTAACTCCGGACATGCTCGTCAAATCACTTGACAGCCCATGCAACTGCCAAGCCCTCCTTTTCCGTCTAGCTGTACCTTAGCTCTGTTGGTGTGAGGGAGGGTGATGCGTACGCCATGGCTCTGCGCTCTCCGCTCAGTTGGTCTTGTAGCAAAATAACACATAAGCCAAACGAACTGGAATCCGCGGAATACTGTCAAAGTGGCAATAAATGAAGCGTACAGCTTTCTTCTGAACAGATTCGATTTTGTTGATATCAGTTTTGTGTAGGTTCCTCACAACAGACCCATATTCCAATATTGGGCGAACGAGAGTGTTGTAAGTGAGGAGTCGTATGCTGAGAGGTGCTGAACATAATGCGCGTTGCAGGTAGCCTAACTTACTAAGCGCACGGTTGCACATGAGTTCGATGTAATGAGAGCAAGATAAATGCTGAGTGAAAAGGATAACATACTAATATCTGGGGTTTAACGTCCCAAAACCACGATATAATTAGAGGGACGCCGTAGTGGAGGGCTCCGGAAATTTCGACCACCTGAGGTTCTTTAACGTATACCTAAATCTAATTACACGGGCCTGAAACATTTTCGCCTCCATCGAAAATGCAGCCACCGTGGGTTACTGGTGTTAGTGCCGCCACCTAGGATTAATATGACAAAAATGCAAGAACACTACAATCGCAGTGCCAGACTCCCCTCTAGGTTATAGTATGAAACTCTATGAGCACAGGCGTTGGTTACCCTATTACTACTGGGGAGCGCACACCTTCGCGCGTCTCTCCTCAAATGACGACGCTCTGAATCGGTGCATATCGAATACCAGTGTTAAGTGCTTGTTGATGCCATGTTTGCACGGTGTACACCGCGGTGGGGTAGCGGTTACGGTGCTCGGCTGCTGACCCGAAGGTCGCGGGTTCGATCCCGGCCGCGGCGGTCGCATTTCGATTGAGGCGAAATGCTAGAGGCCCGTGTTCTCTGCGATGTAAATGCACGGTACAGAACACCAGATGATCAAAATTTTCGACGCCCTCCACTTCGGCGTGCCTCATAATTATATTGTCACGTAGTCGTGACGTCGACGAAGGCAGCACTCAGTGCGTCCGAGATGAAAATGTTTATTTGGCCAAACTTGTGGCCGAGAAACTGAAAGTCAAACTATAGATACACTGATACACAGCGTACACTGACAGCGGCGAACAGAGCGTCGGCCGTCGAAAAACTGCTCATGGCTGGGACGCGCCGTCTTTTATACATCACGCATTGAACATTCCAGTCTTATCACTGGTGGTCGCGCAAGCTCTGGAATAATCTAGACTATTCGCGTCCTGCGCGCAATCTTAAGAAAGAGATCTACTACAATCGCGAAGCTTCTCGAACACTGCGGCGCGGTCAGCGTCGAGCGTTGATAATCGTTCTTGCTGGTCAAACCCGAATACATCAAAAATAAAACAAGAAGCGGGCGTGGCGTTGCCCCCCTCTGAAAAAGCATCGTCCCGGTGCTTGTGACAGAACATAGAAGAGAAAAAAACAAGTGCATACACAAATAAATTACAATAACAAACGAAAATGTAGAGTCCCCAGGTGCGCTAGTGGGAAAAAAACGGCTGCACGACATGGACGACTTCAGATCGTGCGCGGCGTCGCTGGGACTTTGTAATGCCGTCCGGCATGACCTCGTAGTCAAGAGCGCCGAGACGTCGAAGCACCTTGTTGGCCCGAAGTATCGCCGAAGGTGTTTTTCGCTAAGCCCACGTCGGTGTATCGGCGTCCAGACCCAAACACGTTTGCCGGGCTGGTATTCCACGAAGCGTCGTCGAAGGTTGTAACGGCGGCTGTCGGTCGTCTGCTGATTCCAGATGCGTAGGCGGGCGAGTTGTCGGGCTTCTTCGGCGCGCTGAAGGTAAACGGTGACGTCGAGGTTTTCTTCGTCGGGGATGTTGGGTAACATGGCGTCGAACGTCGTTGCCGGGTTCCTTCCGTAGACCAACTTGTCATCTGCGTTGTTTCTTGCACGGCCGCGTTGTATGCGAAGGACACGTACGGAAGGATGGCATCCCAGCTCTTGTGTTCGACGTCGACGTACATGGCCAGCATGTCAGCGCTTGTCTTGTTTAGACGTTCAGTGGGGCCATTTGTTTGTGGGTGGTAGGCGGTTGTGCGGCGGTGACGTGTCTGGCTGCATCTCAGAATTGCCTGAGTTAGGTCCGCAGTAAAAGCGGTACCTCTCTCCGTGATGAGGACCTCTGGGGCGCCATGACGTAGGGCGATGTTTTCAACGAAGAACTTGGCTACCTCGGCGGCACTGCCTTTGGGCAGGGCCCGTGTCTCGGCGTAGCGGGTCAGGTAGTCGCTAGCTACGACGATCCACTTATTACCGCAAGTCGACGTTGGGAACGGCCCCAGGAGGTCCATCCCGATATGCTGGAATGATCCCCGAGGTGGCTCGATCGGCTGAACAAGTCCGACTGGCCTTGTCGGCGGCGTCTTCCGTCGCTGGCAGTCTCGGCAATTTGTTACGTAGTAGGTGACGTGGGCAGTGAGGCGAGGCCAGTAGTCATCATCATGTTATTCTTGGTACTAGTCATGGCACCATCGGATATTAAAGATATAAAAGAAGTTGGGAAGCTAATTGAAAATCTGAAGCGTGACTTGAGAACAGAAATGAGGGAATTGAAGGACAGCATAAAGTATTGCTCGGACACATGCGATGATGTGAAGGGCCTCAGCAAAGAGATTGCAGCACTCAGGGAGGAAGCGAAGGAAATGACACCACTAAACAGAAAATAAAAACAGAGAATGAAAGACTGTCACAACCAATTGACGAACTGGAACAGTATCAACACATGTACAACCTGGAAATTAACGGAATTACAGAACAGACTGATCAGATAAAAGTTGTGGAACGGATAGGGCAATGCGTGAGTGCCATGATTAGTGCGACTGATATTGACACCTGCCACTGCCACAGACTCCGAAGGCAGGAACTAAGAATATAATTGTTCGTTTTGTTCAACGAAGTAAGCGTCATGAAGTTTTCACACTGGGAAGGAAAAAGAGGTTAAATGCAGCAACACTGGGATATCAGACTACAAATAATGTGTTCGTCAATGAGCACCTGACAGAGGCAAACAAGAAGTTGCTCGCAGCCGCAAAACAAAGAAAGAGAGAAGTAACGTGGAAGTACGTTTGGACGTCAAAAGGCAAAGTATGCGCAAGAAGGGACGACAACAATCCTGTTCTGCGCATAACTAGTCTAGACGATCTGTCAAAAAAACATGGCTGATCCCTCCGTCATAGGAATCGGTATAACACGAAAGTGAAACGTGTCTCCACAGAAGTAGTGCTTATTGTGTAGTGATATATGAGTGCTTGTACAATGTCTATTCGTGTTTGGCAGCTATAGCACCGTTTGACGTGGATGCACCCATGTTGACAGCATGTCTCTATCGCGACTACTAACGCCCATGATCATGATTAAACCGTTGTGGTAGCTGACGGGGTGAACATATATTTGGACACAGCGAATCGTGAATCCCGCGTAAGGATGATATCAACAAGCTCATAATCAACATTGGTACCCGGTATGCACTTCTTCAAAGCGTTGTCAATTAAGGAGAGAAACGCACGGTGCGCGCTTTCTAGTAATGGGTAACCGACGCCTTGCTCATGCATATATAACACACACTGCGCTTCAGCAACAAGGGAGGTAGAGATTCGTAGCCTGAGCCGCAAACGCGTGCGTCCCGCTGGCCTCTGCCTCGCAGGCGCTGCTCTCGCTCCACCAAGGCACGACATTGGCCCGTCGAAATCGCGTCCTTTATGCAACGCATATTGCAGCAGTTTTGTTAGTCGGTGCTCTCGCAATTGAAGCAGTCGGCCGCGGAGAAATCCCGTTGGTGCACGTGGAAGCTGCACTACTCCGATGAGCCGACGCACGCTAACACGAAGCCAAAGGCAAAGAACGTAACTGCGTCAAGGCTGCCTCGGCGACGCCAGCGCGGCCAGTCTACCTCTCTGGTATCGAGACGCTTTAACCATTACCTCCGATATTGCGTGCAATCTCGGAGGAAGCGTTAGTAAGTGTCAATCGTGAAGCATTACTTCTTTTCACGCCTCACAGACGGCGGCACCGCCCCGCTCCGCCCCGCTCCGCTCCGCCCGCCGCGAAAGAGAATGTGTGAAAGATATAAGGCGCGTTCGCGCCGTGTCTAGCAACTCCCGAGTTAGCTTACTCGGTAGGGCGTCGGGCGCTTGCCGTCGCGGCCGCAACGGCGTGGGTTCGATTCCCAGCGGGGTATCTTTTTCTTGGTTTTTTCTTTCTCACCCGTTGGCATCCATTTTATCAACGTCATATCCGTGACGGATGTACTTGGTGGACCCCGGCATAAAATACTTTCGTGTTAAAATGACACCGGTAGAACAGACGGGCACTGTCTGAGAGGCATTTCCAAATGGCAATCGAAAAGAAAGAAAATGGATACTACATCTTAGGTAGACTTGCGAAAGAGCTAAATGAAGAGAAATCTTTGAGAGCAGTACATGTTAATGCGAGAAGCATGAGAAATAACGTACAAGGTCTGAGCATCTTTTTCGAATCGACAGCAGTAAAATTCGATAATATTTGTATAACCTAGACCTGGATGACTGCACACGATCAAACTCCATTTTTTTCCTGGCTATCGTTCTGAACACTCGGTGAGGAACAAAAAGAAAGGGGGCGGAGTGGCAATATATGTAAAAGACTCCCTTTCTTACTATGTGGCTGAAGCACTCTCAGAAATCAGTGAGGATGTCAAGCGTTTAACGTTGCGATTAGGAAAAACAATAGTATCTGTAATCTAGAGGCCCCCGAGTGGGCAAAAAGTGTATTTTAGTAATTTTTAGAGCAGTTACTTCAACAACAATACCAAACAAGTGAACTCTCCATTATCATGGGTGATATTAACATAAACATGATCTCAGAAGAAACATGCTCACATGAGATAAGTAATCTTGTTCATTTTCATGCTTTCAACAACTTTATTGATTTATCCACAAGATTAACGGCAACTTCTGGTACATTAATAGACGTATGCCTATCAAACATGTGCAGTAGTGACATCAAAGCAGGTGTTCTAGCTTGCGACGTAAGCGATCATCTTCCGATTTCTTGCGTAATCAAAATGAGCTACAATATCCGAAACGCAAGTCGCCAAGCTCATTTTCATCGCAAAATAATAATCAAACATTGGAGAAGTTTAGGCTGCTGCTGTTAAAAGAACGATGACAAGATGTTTACCGTGAATCCGATGCTGAGAAGGCTTACAGTATATTCCTGCAGCGTGTGCGTGAATATTATGACGTTTCTTTTTCATTGCGACAAGCATATTGCAGAAACAAAAAAAGCAAGAAAGCCATGGGTAGATAAAAACCTGTATAAACGTATAAAACATAAGAATTCAATATTTGACAAGTTTCTTAGGAATTGCGATCCAGAAGTGCTAAAGGATTATAAGCAATATAGAAATAAACAGCGATATTAAAAGGGCGAAAGACGCGTACTTCGAGGAACGTTTTTATCGGCTGCGCAATCAACAAAAAAAAAATGTGGGAAGCAGTTAACAACCTAGCAGGAAGATGAAAAAGTGACCAGTCCCACACAGCCCTGACGACAGTAAAAAACATAAAATTAGTTGACGATATGAACAGACATTTTATAAAAGCCGGGGCTTATCCACCTGGTGCAGAAAGCAGTAGAAATGATAATGAAGTCATAACCGAGGTCAGTGAAACTATTTTCTTGAGACCAACAGATCCCAACGAAGTAGTAGCAGTAATAAAAAGCTAAAACGAAATGTAGGTGTGGGTATAGACGGAATTACTTCGAATGCAGTAATACATGTCGTGCATGAGATTAGCGAAGTGCTAGCATATTGTCACGTAGCGAGAAACGACGCACGGTTCTTAGGTAAAACGAGGTTTATTGGAGCGAACTCGTGCTCCCCATTAAGTTCAATGAAAAAAGGCAAGTGGCCAAGTAACAGCCAACAGAGCTGCGTACAAAAAGCGAGTGTCGGCGGAAGAACGAATGCCGCGGCGTTATCCTTTCCGCAAGCATCGGATTAAACCGATAACACCGGTCTCGTGGCGATAGGGTGAAACACTCTCCCTGTCAAATCAGATAGCCAGAGAAAGAGGGAAACATGCACTTCGCTTCAAGCACAGATAACACAATCGAGCGCGGCCAGACGCTGGCCACGAAACACTTAAAAGTAACAAACGAGAAGGCATAGTTCCCGGCAATATTTACTAAATTTAACATTAACTGATGGAATTTTCCCCGAAGAATTGAAAATAGCCCGAGTTACACGAATACGCAAAGGGGCGGATAATGAACAATTTAGTAATTACAGCCCAATATCTATCTTAACTGTGTTTTCAAATATTTTCGAAGATATAATTTACGTCAGATTAGTTACATTTTTTAACGCACGCAAAGTAATTACACAGTCAGTATGGCTTCCAAAAGAATAAATCCACTGAACAAGCACTTTTATATATCAAAGATAAAATAATAACCAATATTGAAGACAAAAACGATACGCTTGGTCTATTTTTAGATCTAAAGAAGGCATTTGATTCTATAGATCACAAAATTTTGTTACAGAAATTAGAGAAGTACGGAATAAGGGCTGTTGCAAGTCGGTTGCTGGCAAGCTACCTAAATAACCGTCAACAGTTCGTACGTATGCAGGATGTTTCGTGTAGTTATCTAACGCTTGAACGAGGCGTCCCTCAGGGCTCCAAGATAGGTCCGTTATTATTCACAATTTTTTTAAGCGATATAGTTAATATACTTCATTCACCAGAACTAATAATGTACGGCGAAGACACCAATCTCATTTTTTAAATCACGGGACCTGAATGAATTAGAACACAGTGTGAATCACTGCCTTGTATCACTGGCTTGCTGGATGAATCAAAATAAATTGCAATTAAACACCGAAAAAACTAAATACGTTATTCCAGGTCGCGCAATACACCCATCGATAAGGAAATAACCATCACTTATGCAGGAATGAAACTGAGCAAGTGAAAAACCAGAAGTTTCTTGGAGTGACGTTTAATGAAGAGTTAAGCTGGAACACGCATATTAGCCAAGTATGTGTAGACTTATCAAAGAGTATTGGTATTATGTACAGAATTTCTAAACTGATTCCCCTATGGCTGAAACAACAGCTATACAATTGCCTTTTTATTCTAAGCCGTGCTGTGGAGCACTGGTGTGGGGAACAACTACCAAAACTAACAAGAAACTTGTACGTTTACAAAAAAGAGTTCTCCGCCTCTACTGCAAACACCAAGGAAATTACGCAAACTTGAGGACAGCACCTTTATTTGAAAGATATCATATGCTTCGTGCTGATCAAGTCTACTATATGAAAATATTACAAATCATATACAGAAAAAAATTGTATGAGCACAACGAAGAAGCTAGACAACACGCTTATCCTATCCGTCAAAACCTACGCCGTCCTCAACGAACACGAACAAATTATTGTAAACTAACTTTTACCTATCAAACAACTTGCACATTAAACAGATTAGAACACAAGCTTAATTTTGATTGTACAGAAAAATCTTTCAAGGTACAAGTTAGAGGTGCTAATGCAGAAAAACATACTGTTTGATGGATCATAAAAAATACTGATGCTAGCAATGATAGTAGTCAGGCGTTGGAGTTTTTGTACTGCATGTATTGTATAAGCTATTAAAATGTTATGTATCACATGTCTCTATTGTTCTAGTCCAATTCTTTCCCGAGAGATTGCTATTTAGTATGTTATGTACAAGATTTGTATAGTCAGTCAGATTCAATGTAACAAGACATTTTTTGTCAGCTATTTTTTCTCTATTGCTTCTTTTGTTCATGATGGTATGGATGCCGCGAAAGCTGTATTTTTTATTTATTTTGCTGTATGAACTGTGTACAAGTGTGTTGGGTCATCTGTCAGGCTATATGCCTTTAGCACCAACGTCCTTTTGTTTCTTGTTTCTTGTACAAGAAAAGAATAAAACAAATTTTTAAATTGATTTGAAAAAACATCATCATCATCATCAGCCTGTCTACGTCCACTGCAGGGCAAAGGCCTCTCCCATGTTGCGCCAATCAATCCGGTCCTGTGCTTTCTGCTGCCACGTTATACCTGCAAACTTCTTAATCTCATCTACCCACCTAATTTTCTGTCTCCCCCTCAGGCGTTTGCCGACTCTTGGAATCCAGTCAGTCACCCTTAATGACCACCGGTTATCCTGCCGACTTGCTACGTGCCCGGCCCATATCCATTTCTTCTTCTTGATTTCAACTGTGATATCCTTAACCCCCGTTTGTTCCCTGACCCACTCTGCTCTCTTCCTGTCTCTTAAGGTTACACCTATCACTTTCCTTTCCATCGCTTGCTGCGTCGTCCTCAATTTAAGTTGAACCCTCTTTGTAAGTCTCCAGGTTTCTGCTCCGTAGGTAAGTACCGGTACATTCAAATGTGTGCAATGAATATCATCATCATGAAGGGGTATATATGCGCCATAGACATTGGGCAACTACCACTACTCACCGCTGGTCCACTAAATATGAAGAAGGCAACAGAAGGGCGACAAACACCAATTAAGATTTCTAGACAGACGTAACCAGCTATCGAGAAAAGCTTTAATAAACTGTCGGTGCAACAAAGTGGCGACGAGGATGGGATAGGACAAGAACAGAAGACGGCAATGGCTCTCAGAAAGCTACCGGAATTCGCTCCCGGCAGCGGCATCTTCGACGTGTTCGTCGAAAGATTCGAGCTCTACAGCACAGTTAATGAGATTGCCGAGGCCAAGAAACTACATCTGTTCTTGAGCGCCATCGGAGAGGAAGCATACGTGACGCTCCGAAGTCTGCTACTACCCAAGACGCCGAGCACGTCGTCGTACCCGGAAGTCGTATCGGCGCTGAAGAAGCACTATTCTCCGAGGCGGTCAGTGGTGAGTGAAAGATACCATTTCAACCAAAGGAAGCAAGCCTCTCAAGAAACTGTCGCAGAATTTGTGGTACAGCTGAAGAAATTGGCATCATTATGTGACTTCGGCGCCTTCTTGGAACAAGCGCTTCGTGACCGCCGGATAGTAGGCCTGCATTCCGAAGCCATACGTTGCCGGTTGCTGGCCATGAGCGACAGCGAGCTCACCTGGGACCGCGTCTGCAACACCGCTGCGGCCATGGAGGTAGCCGCGAAAGACGCCGTGGAAATGGTCGCGGAAAACACCGTCGAACAGTCATCCAGCAGCAGTGACATACATTGGCAGAGCCAATCCTCAGCGTTGCGCCGGAGTTCGCAAAGTGGGGCATGCACCGGCCACGGCTCCGGCAACACAACAAAGGCTTCGGTGACACGGACTAAGACTATCTGTCAGCGATGCGGTGGACAACACGCACCTGTAAGTTGCCCTTTTCTGAACAGCAGGTGTTATAAATGTCAAAAGAAGGGCCATGTCGCGAAAAGCAGGGTTGTACATCAGCTAGAGCACTCGTCGGACACTGAGCTGCTAACGCTTTGTCACACCGATAACCGTTCGGGCTATCGGGCCATTGTAATAAACGTAAGACTAAACGGGAAAGAGGTACTCATGGAACTAGACACGGGAGCGGCAGTTTCTGTTATGTCCGAAGCAGAGTGCGCGGAGTATTTTCCTGGGGCAAGCAGACGTCAGACTTGTTACATATAACGGCACACCCGTTGATACCAAAGGCGTCATTGACGTTGAAGTGCAATACCACGAGCAGTGCTTTCAGTTGCCGCTAGTAATTGCTAAAGAGACGAAATGTGCAAGAATGCCTACGTTGTTTGGCCGTAACTGGATGAATGAAATCAAAATCCGATGGCATGAAGTTATGCAAGTGAAGGCACTGACAAAAGAAAGTTCCTTGACTGACAAATACCGCGAAGTGTTTGAGCCGGCTTACGGAGCGATAAGAGGGTTCAAGGCGAGCGAGCATTGTTGTTAAAGAAAACGCTTCACCTGTATTCTGTAAGGCGCGATCAGTGCCGTATGCGCTACGCGAACAACTCGAGCAGGAATTGGCAAACTTAGGAAAAGCCTGAGTCATTTACCGGGTGCGGTACAGTGCGCGGACTACACCTTTGGTGATCGTGCCAAAGAAAAATGGCAAGGAGCTTCGGCTATGTGGTGACTACCGTGTTACGGTAAATCCTGCCATTGAGGTAGACCAGTACCCGCTCCCTCTGCCAGAGGATATTTTTGCAACTTTACATGGTGGAACAGTCTTTTCGGTTCTGGACTTGTCCAAGGCGTACTTACAGCTCGAATTGGACGAGCGAGCACAAGAACTGCTCACTGTCAGTACCCACCTGGGGCTGTTCAGCTTCCGGCGCTTGCCATACGGCGTAGCCTGTGCACCGGCGGTGTTCCAGGCCGTGATGGATCAGATCCTACACGGCTTCTCAGGAACGGCATGTTACTTAGATGACGTTGTCATCGCAGGCACAGATAGAAAGCAATGCCATGACAGGTTGGAGCAGGTGCTCATACGCCTAAGGGCCCGCTCACGCTAGCGGCAAGCCTGCCGCAACGGTGTGGTGCCGCAGAACGTCCGCCGTCGCCGCACGCGCGAGAGCTGTCCTACTTGCACGGCAAGCTTCGCCGGCGAGCCTGCGAAAAACATGGCCGCACTGCCAAAAGCGGTTGTCGTCCACTTCGAATCTATCAAGTGGCCGCCGTGCGCTCTATAGCGTGTAAGCTCCGAATTTGTGCTTCCATTTGCTTTAGATTCATGTCCTTAAGCTTCGACAGTAATGTATTCGTGCCGACTCGGCCCCGTTTTGGAGAGCCATACTCAAATAATCGATGCTGTAGGCTTAGCGAGTCGAGAAGGGCGCTTCCGAATGCTCGGAGGACATAGATTACGCGTTTGTTAGTTGCTTCTAATCCTCCATAGCTGGCGCTACTTGACCTGGCGCCAGCTTGGGGACACTTTATTTGGTTTTACGCGACGCTTTCTTTAATGCCGGACAGACTAAAACGCTTTATTGACTGCTGGAACCATGCCTGGCAACGACACGGACGACATCCGCACTTTTAGCGTGAAAAGCGCGGGAAAAAAAGCAAGCAGCTCGAAGCGTCCCGCGACAGACGCACACGACGCGGAAAGCCGAAAGCAGACGACGCGGCGCGCCGTAGTCATGGCAACCGCTCCTCCGTCGCTGATTGGCCACGTCGCTCTGCGGCAGACGGACGACGGCGAGAAAATGGGTCTCGGACCTATTCTGCCAACGGCAAAGAACGGCAGACGTGCGCGAACGAAATCGCTTGCGCACGGCAGCCTGAGAACGTTAAACGGCAAACGGCGAGCTGCCGTGCCGCTAGCGTGACGGGCCTTAAGAGAACATGGCATACGGGTCAACACTGATAAGTGTAAGTTGTTCCAAGAACGAATCAGATACCTGGGTCATGAAGTTGACCAGAATGGGTTGCATCCCACGGCGGATAAAGTAGTTGCCATCAAGCAGGCGCCAAAACCGGACAACGTGACTCAACTCAAAGGCTTTTTGGGCTTGGTTAATTTCTACTCAAAATTTTTGCCAAATCTGGCTACGGTTTTAGAGCCCCTGCATAACTTGTTGCGTCGAGAAGCAGCATGGAATTGGTCACGCCAACGTGATGAGACATTTGGAACCTGTAAGGAAATGCTTACTAATGAAAATGTGCTTGAGTTGTATGATGTCAAGAAAGAAATACAGCTAATGTGTGACGCGTCCGAGTATGGTTTGGGGGCTGTGTTGTCGCATGTTGTGGGCGGCACAGATAAGCCAATAGCATTTGCGTCGCGATCACTATCACATGCGGAGCGTAGCTACAGCCAATTAGAAAAAGAAGCTTTGAGCATTGTGTTTGGTGTGAAGCGATTTCATAACTACTTGTATGGTCGAACTTTTAAGGTTCTTACCGACCATCAACCTCTCACCGCGCTCTTCGACCCGAAAAGGAAAGCTAGTGCTGGTGGTTTGTTTTCCTAGCTAACAAACACCGATGGTTTGTTTTCCTAGCTAACTACAGCTATAAGATTGCACATAAGCCGGGCACGGCAATCAGCAACGCAGATACTTTATCTAGACTACCATTGCCCCAGACCTCTTAGCAAAATGAAGACATTTTTTATTTTTCCACTCTGGACGAACTACCTCTGACAGCAAAAGATATAGAGCGTGAAACAACGCGCGACAAGCTACTATCAGTAGTGCGCGACATGATTTGGCACGGCCGGCCGAAAGCTGTCGCTCAAGAACTGCAACCATTCTGGGTGCGACGTTTCGAACTCTCTGTTGATGCTGGTTGCGCTGTTTGGACGAATAGGGTAGGTATTCCAAATTGTTTGCAGAGAGTTGTCAGGAATCTGCTGCACGAACAACACATCGGAATCACAAAGATGAAAATGGTTGCAAGGTCAATGGTTTGGTGGCCAGGAATTGATGATGCATTGGAAGAAACCGTGCGAAAATGCAGCGTTTATCAAAGCGTACAAACCGCAGCACAGCTAGCGCCTTTGAGCCCGTGGAAATTGTGCGAACACCCATGGGAAAGGGTGCATCTTGATTTCGCCGAGAAGGAAGGTAAAATGTTCCTATTAGCAGTTGATGCTTACAGTAAGTGGCTAGAAGTCAAAGTATGTAGCAGGACGACTGCTACTATGACAGTGGCAGTGGTTCGGTCTTTGTTTGCCGCGCACGGACTTCCTTTAGAAGTAATAACAGATAACGGGCCGCAATTCCGGGCTCATAAGTTCGAAAGCTTTCTAAAAGCCCAAGGTGTAAAGCACACGTTCACACCCCCGTACCACCCGCAGTCCAACGGGGCGGTGGAGCGGGCGGTACAAACTACTAAGACGGCCCTGTTTAAACAGTTGTTGGAGGACAAAGAAAAAGGCAGTACAAGAACACTTCAGCACAGAATAGATAATTTTCTGTTATGCTATCGCACAACGCCGCATACATTCACTGGAAAGACGCCGGCTGAACTGTTTTTGAGAAGACAGTTGCGGACCAGGTTGTCTTTGGTGCAGCCACATCTGACAAGGGCCTTGACCGAGAAAGTAGAAAGGATGAAACAGTCAGCCGATAAGCGCAGAGCGAAGCCGCGATATTTTGGGGTTGGTGACCGTGTGTTGGTTCGTTGCGTGCGAGGAGAATCGGTGAAATGGTCGCCGGGAAAAGTTACGCGAGTGAAGTCTCCAACTACGTATTTGGTTGTTATTGGAAACCAAGTGCGTTTTGTACATGCTGACCATTTACGACATTCTGTGCTCGACGACCGAACCCGACGTCGTGAAATATGCCTGCCACACGCCTCCGAGGTCGCCTCTCCTCCGCTGCCTGTGGTGCAACCGGACCCTCAGGTTGAACAAAGGCCGTCAGACCCTCGGGTAACCGATAATAATAATGTAATTCCTCTGAGACGGAGCAACCGGGAAAGGCGGCCTCCTGAGCGTTGGGGTTTTGACAGTTTTTGATCTAGCGATGAATGAAGTGTTGTGTTGCTATCTGTGTTACGGCGCGTGAAAGGCATCGCCGAAGAACAGGGTGTTAGTGACGTCACCATGTTATCGTACATGCGCGAGTGGCCTGTGGGCGTATATAGTCTGGCTCTTGTTCTGTTCCCCTGTGGATCGTTGCTTTGTGCTGCAAGCATGCAGTGCCGTTAATAAACGTGTTCCGTGAAGCCTTGGCCTCTGTCTCTCTGCGGATGCAACAGTCGGGAGTAGCCCAGTCATAAACACCATGGCCGGACGTTTCAGCTCCGCTGAAGCATGTGTACGGAGTGCCTCATCGCTATGTACAACAAGAGAATACTAGAGAACGGGAAAGGCATCGGCGGCTGCAAGAAGACCCCGAAGCGATGGAAGCCCTACATGAACGACGATGTGGCCGTATATTTATAGGAGATGCGAATGCTCGGTTTTCAGCACCAGTTTCTGTCTCTGGTGTTTGGACAACCGTGTCATGTCTGTGACTGTCTGTGGTTTAACTCGAACCTCTCTGCGCTGAGTAGGAACCTAGAAACAATCTAGCATCACCTATAGCTAAGGCCTAACAACAGCCTAGAAGCAACCAGATTAGACGTTAGAATCGTTCAGCTCGGTTGTTTCAAGCCTTGCGCCCTTTACTGGAAAGATTGCCATGCTTTTTAGTGTCTGGCCAGGCATGGAGTGTGCCGAGAGTGTTGACCGTTTGAACCCACCAGATAGCGTCGTCCTGGAAACCACGCAATTCCGGAAGTTACGGAAGATCCGGAGGTGGTAAGGCAGCAGGCTGAAGCAGGAGCTCGACGACACTAAGAGGTCGAGCTGTTGCGTCATTCGCCTGATCGAACGCGATGGATGACGTGCTCCGTGACGCTGTCGCCTGAAGAGCCGGGGCTCACGACCGTGGGTATGCGACTGTAGCGGCACTCACGGCAGCGGGATCCACGGACAAGGAAACCGGGACGGCGTCCCCTAGGGGCTCAGACGTCTGAAGATTCCAGGTCAAAGAAGGCATGCCATGGGAAGCGGGCGCGACGTCTCCATACGAGAGCAGCCCCGCGTATTCTCGGAGTGAGATGGTAGCCTGGTGCTTTTCAGGTCGTGCCCTGGAGCCACCGAGGAGGGATGGACGCCGTCCACGGATGGTGTGATGGTCAGCGGCGATCGGGTTGGTGGATCCATCGCCCAGGAAGCGTGGGCGGGTTCCTTAGCAAGAGGGACCCAGTTTACCGAGACCGATGGCGGCGTGCGGCTCCATTCTCTCGAAGTTAAGATTCCGCAACAATTTGTGACGGCGGCATTGTAACAAAATAAGTAGACACGGGGACAAAAGCAGTTTGCGTGCTTGCTTGCTTGTTCCTTAGAACTTGCTCCTATTCAATATGGGGGGTGGCCAAGATTGTAAATGAAAACATTAAGACAAATGCAGAGAAAGCAAGAATTCGCAGTGTGTTTTTAAGTAGAATATCGTAATTTTACTTTTTTACACCGAAGGAAATAATTAAGCAAGTAAACAAATTACTTTTAAAAATAAAAATAATAGTTCTTAATACATGATTACAAAAAAAAGCATTGTTCTTCCGAAGAGCCAAGGAAGTGGTGATGATCAATGAATTAACAAAATAATTTTCTTAGGTCACCCGGGAATTTGCAGACGGCGTTGCAGACGTTACAGTGAAGAGCGCCCGTTCCTGGGCTAGCTGTTTTGTATTGTCCCCTAGGGAAACTGGCTCGCACCCACGAGGGGAATTGGCCACACTGTCTGTTATAAAGGCTGTTCTATTCTCTGCCAGTTCCCTTTTGCCTTCATTCTCTCTTGCTAACTGCCCGAGGCACGGTGTGGCTCTTCGTCAGTATCTCCTATGTATCTGTTCTCAAGATTTTTAAATTTTCTATTATTATTTTTTAGCCTTCTTTTAACAGATGAATTATAAATCACAGTTACGATTTCCTTTAGAACTACCCGGTTCTTGGGCGATCCCCCGGTGTGGGTGTGTGCCACCAGTTCAAGGGCTTAGGTTCCACTAGGGTCAACCCACAGGACCTAATAGAAAAAAGTTGGAGGGCGCCTCAGCTTCGCCTGCAAGAGTAGAACGCGGTAGCGTAATCGGGCCCCGTTCGCATCGTCTTCTCAATCTTCGCTTTGCTTCTCGGTGGGCACCCCGTAAGGAATGGAACTTCTGTGCGCCTAACATCAGTCGTTTAAAGCTATCCTAGAATGCCTACGCTAGCCTACTGCAAGTACAGTTGCGAAGTACCCATTATGCCCTAATTCTTCCTTTTGCGAATCAGCGAAGTGCCCACTACGCGTCCGTAAGGCAACACGTAAACCTACGCAGCTGCTCACTTTGATGATGCTTTTGCTGCTGATGACGATTAAATATGGCAGAGTGCTTTGATTAAATATGGCAGAGTGTAATTGACTAGTGTTGACGCTTGGCGCAATTCCACGCTTCTGCCACGCGACGTTACATGCGTTAAAGGAGACTCCTTGCATTACGTGACATTCGTAGAGGCTTTTTTTTTCGGAGGCATTTCCAAGCGATGGCGTGCCTCTGTGGTAGTACGCCTGCTTGCCGCTTAGAAGGCCTGGGTTCGATTCCCGCTTGAACCAAAGCTTGCTGTTGTTTATTTATTTGAATCTATCTCGACTTTTCACTCACGGACAATTTTTCGCTTACAACCAACGACACCGACAGCGGAATTTCTGCGAAGCGAGCTCTTTAACGCTGTCGCGTTCGAATCCAGCCACTGTTCGCCCAATCCCCTGTATTGGGTATTAACCATCATGCTGAGAAGACGGCCTGCGGCACCTGTACCGAAATACCTTCGGTTCTATTGGAGCAGGAAACGGTGTAAAACAGGGCAGACAGAAGCAGCAATGACAAGCATGCAATGCAAAATTCCACCTCTTAATGTATACATGTACAGAGCTGGTCTGGCGTTCTCTCCTTCATGCTCCTTTTGCACTGAGGTATAAACAATCGAACACTTCTTCCCGGACTGCTTTTGCTCAGTCAGAAAAAGGATCATTGGAATGGTAATGCGGCAACATGGTCTGCCAGTTATTTCGACTGTACTGTTGTCATTTGGGGCGTCTGTGCTGAGACACCCTGACTGGAATATATGCAGTGCTGCAGAGAAATTCATATATGGGAGTCAAATTGATTTATTCGACACATTTATTTATTCAAAATGCCTTACAGGCCCATTGAAGGGCATTGAGAAAGGGGGGCATCAGTATATACAAAACAACAATAAAGAGAAATACAGACAAAAGCAACAAAAAAACGAAAAAGGAGAAAAGAATCAAAACAAATATTACAAACAGCAATGTGCAACAACGTTATACAATACTAGAGTGCTACGAAATCAGGTTATCACGGTATCTTTCACGATTAGGGATGGATACAATGTGATCAGGAAGATCGTTCCAACGTGCAATGGCTCGATGGTAGTGATATGAGTTAAATGCCTGCGTGTGACCATGAATGCGCATGAAACTACGTGCGTTGTGAATGCGTCGGGATGTGAGCACAGGAGAACGAAGGCGCGAACAGTGAGATTTATTACTATGAATGTAGTTGTGAAACAGACATAAAAGAGCAATGGTGCGGCGTTCTTCCAGTGATTTTTATTAGGGTAATGCTTGAATGATAATCGTAGTTGCCAGAGATGAATCTCGCTGCCGTATTCTGGACGGCTTCGAACGTACCGACCAGGTAGTCTTGATAGGACGACCATGTGGATGATGCATACTCTAGTTGTGGGCGAACATAAGTAGTATACGATAATGCGCGTATTATAGAAGGAGCGTTGCGCAAGTTTCTGCGGATATATCCGGAGATATCAACCACTAATCATTTTTTAAGTTATGTCCTCCTTGCATAATGATTTTTTTGGTTCTTTAAGAGGTTGCGCAACTTGGTCTAGGCTAAAACTATGATTCATTAAAAATAATTCTTCATTCTGATTGGCACTGTAAGCTTTTTTAGCACCTAAAAAAATTCAGACTGTATGATCCGCCCGACTCTTGGCCGATCCTCCTGAGTGGGTATGTGCCAATCATCCCAGGAGCATCATCATCGTCAAATGCTTGGGACAAGGTCGCCGCGTCAGCGCTGGATGTCCCGACGCGTTGCTTAGGGCTCGGACAATGATGCGGCTCATCTACGTGGCCCCAGAGGCGCATTGATCGGTCATTGTGCTCGCTATGGTCACGGGGATTGCGTGGACGCAGAACACTGGCGCGTTTCAAGTCATGAAACCGGGAGAGGCGACACTGAGCGAGGCCTGCAATATTCCAAGTAGGTGCACAAGGAGCCCTTGAGTCGAGCCCAAGCAAAAGCCCAGCAAGTTATCAGAGCGGCAAGTTTCACGAGGGCTCCTTAGACACACGATGGCGGAGAAACTGGAAATACAGCCTCTTGATACGCTCGAACAGCTGCTGACGTTCGAGGATAAGCCGCTCGCTTTCGTGGAACACCTTTGTGAAGTTAAACGGGGCGGTCCGCAGGCACCGAGGACCGTGTTCTGTCACGACATGATGGGCGGCTACCTCGAAGACCGGTGAGTGCGATGCGCCCTGAGTATATGGTAGTCGGTTAAATAATGTTTAAAACGCGCAGGTCTTTTCCAGGCGCTCTGCACGTGAATGTGCTCGCCAATGCACTGCACTAAGTACTAACAAAACCAATGGTACTTAACGTGTCGGCAACAGCTTGAAGCGCTTATGCTCGGGCCTCAGCTACAACTACAAGCGTGAATAAGTGTAACATTTTTCAGTAAATTGTGCTGGTGGGTAGAATACGCTGACTTCACTGCTTTTCGAGCCCCGCCACGGTGGTCTAGTGTAAGAATGGCAGACTGGGCTTGTTGGTTTAACATATTTGAAGTTGTAAGACGCGAATAAGACACGGACGAAGAATAGGAACACACACACACGGAGCGCCACTTCCAACATAGATTTATTTAGAAAGAGCACAGAACATATTTATACACCACGCGCGCAGTCATCGTGCCTCAATGCGCAGTCGCATTCAAGTAGCGTAACTCTTTTGGCGATAATGAAATGGAGGCAACGCTGACGCATAGATCACCTGATTCGATTATTTTCTTAGCCTCAATAATTAATCGTACTCACTTATCAGGACTTCGGCCGACTACCGCACAGACGCTAAAGTCCGGAACGCAATGACAATCCCGGCAGTGTATCGCGAGGTGGCCTTCTCTGCCATTTCTGACGTTATTATTATGCTGTCTTAGCCTGTCATTCAGGCACTGTTCGGTCTGGCCAACGTAACTTCTACCACACGACAAGGGGATCTCGTAGACCACGCCCATCTGACAGCTTACATACTTGTTCTTGTGGTTGATAATGCAGGCCGGAGCTTTCCTGAGGAAAGGGTTAGTCATCTTGCAGAGCCTGGAGAGTTTTAACGGGGCAGAGAAGACCACCTTTACATCAACATGATTGGCAATCTTTTTCAAATTATGGGATACGCGGTGTACATACGGAATCACAGCAAGTTTGACATTGCTCTGGGGCGCCTCCTCACTTCCGTGGCGGTTCCGCGACTTCCTCAACATCTTCTCCGCCACAGACACAGAATGTGCTGTGGGTAGCCTGCCTCCTCAAGACAGTCAACCTGCTTGAGGAAACTGTCAGCTGCTCTGTGTGGGCAGGATTTCTTGAAAGCATTCAGCAGGCACATGTTGGCGATGCTACGTTTGACAAGCTTGGAATGGGAAGAGCTAAAAGGCAGCAGTGGTTTGTTTGCACGAGGCTCATATTGCCAACATGCATGGTCAGCTGCTAAAAACAATCTTAGATCTAAAAATCTTATAGTCGAATCTACCGAAAGTTCGTGTGTCACTATTAAAGGAGATAAACCATGTCTAAAAGTTGTCAAGGTGTTAGTGACGACTTTGTCGGTATCCATGAACGTTTTGTCAATGAGGACTAAAAAATCATCTACGAATCTAAACACCTTGATAACACCGCTACCTTCGAGAATGCTAGAAATGATCCTGCCAGCGCGAGCTAAAAACAAGTCACTTAAAAAAGGCGCTAAACAGGAACCTATACAAACGCCGCTATTTTGCAGGTATAGGCTACCGTCCCACTCCACATAGGTCGAACTCAAATACAGTTCTAGCATTGCCATGAATTTTCCTTCTGGGATACCTGCGTCATTTTGAAAAGACAGGGGGCCGTATCGGTCTATGCTATCCTGGACACACTGAAGCAACGCATTTTTCGGTATGGAATAGTATAAGTCCTTCAGGTCAATAGAAAAAGCGTCCAGGGCTACCCCTGCTTGACCGGAAAGAAAGTTAACTACTTCACTGGAATCTTTCACCCGATAGGGATCGTCAACCGTAAGAAGCCGGAACTTATCGAGCAGGAAGACGGCGAGACCTTTCTGCCAGGTGTTACGTTCTGACACGATTACTCTGAGGGGACAACTCTCCTTGTGGGTCTTTGCACTGAAGAAGACCTCGAGAGTATCTGATTTGCTACTTTTGATGTCCCTAACTAACTTTGATAGGTTCATACTCTCGCCGAGCTTCTTAGCTTCACTTTTTAGCTTTTTAATCTGGACGTTCTCGCGGCACTGAAAGACAGAACTCAACCCTTCAAGCGCTTTCACCTTGCAAAGGTCCCTTGGAAAGACGGCGAAGCCACCTTCCTTGTCCGATGGGAGAACGCAGTACGAGTTCGTTTTCAGGTAGGACGCCAAACGACTCACATTAGGACGCCCTGGTTCCTGTTGGTCACGTAGAAGTACATCTACACCACTAGACACACACCTATCCATTTCACTCGCGGGAGCCAAGCCGGACACTTTGTGCACCAAGGACAGCAGCTCCGGGCCGGTGTTCCGAGGCTGCACGGCGAACTTTGGCCCTAAGGCCAAAGTTCGCCGAAATCCTGGAAACTTGAAGGTGGTCTAGTGGTTATGGCGCTCGACTGCTGACCCGAAGGTCGCGGGATCGCTTGCATTTTCGACGGAGGCGAAAATGTTTGAGGCCCGTTTACTTAGATTTACGTGCACGTTAAAGAACCCCAGGTAGTCGAAATTTTCGGAGCCCTCCACTACGGCGTCTCTCATAATCATATCGTGGTTTTGGGACGTTAAACCCCAGATATTATTATTCACTGCTTTTCAAAATTTTACGCTCAGCATATGGTTAGGTTCTCGAATGAGTGATTTACAAGTAGATGTATGCGCTCTTATGCTCGTTATGTAGAGGGTTCTCAGAAATGCTTTATGCGCTGTCATGTGCTCTTATGTAGAGGGTTCTCGCACGAAGGACAGATTTTGTAGCTTTGGTAAAGCTAGCTCAAGTCTTGAAACGAAAACTGATCATTCTTGCTGTAGAGGTGTGTGTTCTGGGGTGAACTTTAATGTTTCTCCGCAAATACCCCCTTGTATTTTATCTATATGCAGTGGGACATGCTTTTGGGCCTTGTGCCTTCGGAAATGAATAAGGTGAAAAAACCGAGAGTTTCGCGCTCTTTGTTCGCCAGCGTCTGACTCACGTTGTTTGCTCGGAGGCTCGTCCAACACAGGGCGTCGGCTAGAGAACGGGGTGTGGCACGCATGTTGTGATTCTGAAAACAAGAAGATCCTTTTACTTATACTTGAACGAATTTGAGAACATATGTGAAACGGTCATCAAAGGCAGCGGATGACGCCGGCCGAATGTGACAAGAACTTTAAAATGAAAAAGGCTCGCCTACGGGGGCCTTGTTCTCATTGTGGGTAATGGCCCCGTACGGGATCTGAGACATTTTTCATCCTAAAGCTCTTTGTGTTGCTGGTCGGCGTCTTCATTTGCCTTTGACCATGAGCATCCCCGACCAGACGAGTTTCCGTCGAACTTTTGGTTTCATAAAATAAATGGTTATCTGCACAGATGATATCGCGTCATTATTTGCCGCTAGCCCGTCATCAAATCTAATTATTGAGGCGACCGCTGCATTAACACAGGCGCGATAATGGACCCATAGCTGCGTCTTAAAGAAAGCCGCAGATAATGATGGGTATTATTCTTCGACAGAAAAATAGTAACGTAAAAGATATATTCCTACACAGCGAGATGCGTCGCTTCGCGAAGTGGCCGTGCCGTCCTTGTTATATTATTTACTGCGAAAGCGCAGAGACGGACGGCGGCTACGATACGGCATGCATCCAGAGCTTCTGTGCGTGTCTCGCGCCTAGAGCAAAGCGTCATGAGCTGAAACGTTTGAGCTAGTTGGTTGGGCACATTCAAAGAAGCCATAGCGCTGAAAACACAAGAACCAAGGTCGTGTACTACTAACAAAATGTTTTAACAGCGCAGCTGTTTATGTCCGTGGAATGGCCTTAAAAAGGTTGCTATGCGCTATAGAGTGGACGTCATCTTTTCCTCCCAAACAAATTTTCCGAAATGTGCGCCCATGTGAACAAGAACAGTGCGTCAAAAAGTAAAGAAGTGGGTGTGACATTAAAGGCACGTCTAGGCTCTCTGGTAGCGACGTAGGAATCATGTTGTCATGCGGCAGATCTTGCATAAGGCAGAGTGGAAGGTGCCTGAATTTTCGACTATGAGTGATCAGTAACAGCCTTTCCACCCAGTTGTCGTAAATGCGGGTGCACCCCTCACTTTGTGGGCACGATTGTGCTTTCCAGCCATATAAAGCAGCTCGCCCGAGAAATTATTGAGGCCTTCCACAGAAGAAGAGCAAACGAAAGATGCGTGATCCAGCCACCGATCAGGCTTTGGGATAAGGAGTATGAGCGTTTGACCAGCACGTGCGGTAATGTGACGTGTCGGTGTGCGCATGTTTAGTTGTGGGGCGACAGCGAGAAAAGTTCTTCATCGTTTGGAGCACCTGTCACATTGTCCGATGACTTTTCTAGTTTTGTATGTTTTCTGAACAAGAATAAATTCAGTGGTCAGTCAGCGCATGTCGCATGCACATTTTCCGGCCTGCATCGTTTTTGTGATCGCTGCACAGCCATAAATATAAATCCCTTAACCTGTCATTCAGGCATCTGCCTGTCTGGCCTATGTACATCCTATGATACGAGCATGGGACATATGCGAGAGAGGCAGGTTCCTGAATGGCAGGTTAAGGGAGCACACGCAGAAGGTAAACTGTTACGGCGATGGGCACGTGTCAGTGCATTGCATCGACTGCTGCTGTCTACCTTTGTTTAATGAATATGTAGTTTTCTTTAGGAACATTGATAAAGGTACACGGGAGATAGTACAGCCTAACCTGATTGCGAAAGAAGGTGCCAACTGCGTCAGAGCCCCCTCGATTACTCTAAGCACAAAAGAATCTGGATGATGCTGCCTTGCATGTCTGATGTATTTATTGTGTGCTCATCTTATCCGAAATAGGAACCAGTTGTTCGCAGCGCACGTTTTGTACTCTTCCTTGGTGTTTTTATTGTCAGTGGTATACAGTGTGTTTTTTAACATCAGGAGCTACGCGAGAGTTCTGATGAGTTGGCGGCATCGAAAACTTGAGATTCCATGTCACAGGTTTTTTCTGGCAACCGAAGCCATGCGGTGAACCTAATGGTATCCGGCAGCGCTTTTCCGATTTACTTTTGAATTTTATTTACTTATTTGAACTAATGGTTAACCCATACTTGAGAGTAATTAAATTTAAGGAATACATCAAATAGCGTCTGATGCGGAACGTTAGTGGGAAGTGACAGGCAATCAAGCCAAGGAATGTATCGGGATGTACTTGCAGTAATTACAATACAACTTTAAAAAAATTCAAATGGACGAAAAGGCAACTTGCCGCCAGCAGGCACCGAACCTGCAGCCTTCGAATAACGCGTCAGATACTCTCCCAATGGAGCTACGGCGGCTGTCGTCCTCGCGTCCACTTTATTGGGTATATGTGTGCATTTAAACCGTGTCTCAATGGTAGAGCATCAGACGCGTTATTCGAAGGCTTCAGGTTTGGTCCCTGCCGGCAGCAAGTTGCCCTTTCGTCCACTTTAATTTCTTCACACTTATATCGTAATTACTACAAATAACATCCTCTATATTTACCTTGGCTTAATTGCCTTTTAGTTCTCATTAACGTGGTGTCTAACGAAGAAAAAAAGTCACAGTTTCGCCCCTAAGGCGAAGGAATGAATGCGATAGCATGAAATTAGAATATCACAGGAAGAACGGCAAGCAGCTAGAAACTTGCTGCGCGCTGCTCAAGCAGAAAGGACGCAGGAAAACAAAACACACAAGGCGAGTGCGAACTAACAACTGTCACAGCTCGACACTTGCAGCACGCTGCTGAAACACAAAGAAGGATTCACGAAAAGAACGCACAGGTACACATAGGACGAGCACGAACTGTCACAGTTGTTACTTCAACTAACCCCTACTTTGGCTCTTCTAGCTAGCAGATCACTCCTTTCGCAAAAGCGGCCCCTGCAGTGAGCAAAGTGACCGTCGTGGGGTCTATAGATTCAGCGCAAAGTTCACACTGGAAGCACAAGACGTACAAAACTCCCCCTCAATAGATAATCGCGCGAGCACGGTCGACCACGCCGTGTATGTCAAAGTACAAGTCGAAGGCGCACATCTCAACTCCGGCGAAACACTAGACAGTTTTAGAATTGGGGACTCAAGAAATTTGCGAGCCTCCAGGACGCATGCGCAGAATGCAAGCCACTCTCGGACCCTTGCGCTCGCGTTGTCCCAAGACCCTGCAGCGCCTTCCTTTGGG
Organism: Rhipicephalus sanguineus; assembly: GCF_013339695.2. Taxonomy (NCBI): domain Eukaryota; kingdom Metazoa; phylum Arthropoda; class Arachnida; order Ixodida; family Ixodidae; genus Rhipicephalus; species Rhipicephalus sanguineus. The sequence continues at coordinate 142,267,815 of NC_051186.1, read as the reverse complement.
CGGCAACAAAACCGCAGAGCGCGTGACATCAAGAGAAGAAAATAAAAACGGCGCTTGGCAGTGGTACGTGAAGCCACGGCTCGCGTTCCCTGCAGGCGTCGATTCTGGTCACTAAGATAAAACTTCATTTGGCTCCACTTGGTACATATTTCTGAGGCTAAAATTAGACCTCAAATGCACTTCTTTGTCCTTCTGACTTCTCTACTTCTTTGCCCCTGCACCCATCTGAATATGATTTCAAGTTTTCGCGTATGTAGTACACGAACATCCTCGTTGCGCATTCTGGTTTACAACTATTGTCGTGTGCGCATGTGCGGTAAGGTTGCCTTGGGCTTATATATGCATTGGCGCATGGAAATAATAAAGCAGTTGTTAGTGAGCACTTGTGCCGTACGTTTCTTTTCTTCGTGGGTGTCTTGTGCGTTTGCGCTGTAATTTTAGCCTCAGGATTCTGGTCGCGGTGTAACATATATACTGTGATTCTGGTTCAGCCTAGTGTGCCTCGATGGGCGCGCCCACGCGCATCATGGCACCATAGTTCAGCCGTCTCGTTTCTTCCCTCCGGTGGCATAAGTCCAAGAGCCAAAGCATTCCCACTAGCTCGCGCCACCACGAGCCACGGGACGCTCTTCTTTTAAAGACGATAGTCTTTCCTGGGGAACTTAAACGCAGAAATTTTGGTCTGTCTTTCTGTCTGTCTTTCTGTTTGTCGGCACGTCCCTCGATTCAGTCACTCGGCCAAAGTTGAACCACTTGCCCAAGGGCCAGCCGTCTTGAACTGGTAGGGCTGTTCATGCTTGTGAACGTTGTCGATCAAAAAGTAGATATCATGCATATCTGAGGTGCAACATCACTAGGTAAGTATTAGGTGGCGTGTTCCTTTAATAGAAAATGCTTACACACGTAATTTTAAGGACCCTAGTTTCTTAAGCTGCGCTGAAAATGCATAAGAATGGAAGCTTGAGCGAGTTGGTATGCGTTCATCTTTGTTGAAACAACACTCACTAGACGACGACGAAGTAAAAGAAGGCACAGGACCGGCGCTGCCTGTCCTGTGCCTTCTTTTACTTCGTCGTAGTCTAGTGAGCGCTGTTTCAACAAAGCTGAAAATGCGACTGCGCTGAAATTTGCCTTCCTCCGTGCCCTTCGCACGAGCTCATGGTTGTGTTTCGGTTTCGGTTCTGTATTGCACTGTACGAATGCAATGGGTTGGTGTTGAAAAACTTTAGTTTTGAGAAGGCCAAGAAGGTGAAAAAAAATATTTAAAAAATGAAAAAGCACCGTTGTGGGCGGCCTTCAGGCTGCCGGTTGTGGGCGCCGCTCTGGCGTTCCTGTTTTACCCAGGCGACGTGTAAATAAAAGAGTGTGTGGAGAGTACTCGTTGAGTGCGGACGTTTCTCTGCTTCAGCGCTTCGCGCCAAACCGCGTTTTCGGGCTGGCTGGCGTCCCCGCCGGTCGCGTTGGTCACCGCCGGTCTTCGCCTGCTGCTGCGCCGGGACTACCAGCACGCAACACAGCACTCATGTTTCCCGACGTAATGCCAGATGGCGTCCATATCTCACACAGCGCCTCTTCTATCGTCTTTACACGACATTTGCAGCGAAGCACGCAGATACGCGGCCAATTCTTTCCCTGGCGACTGACCACGAGTGACGTGGTGCTACAACCCCAAAATGGAAATCTATCATGGGTCGGCAGCGATACGACGCAAACGCAGCGCGGGCAACGATGCAACATGACGCGCGTCTCTCATAATTTTCATTTCGGCGTTCCGTGCGTTTCACCCAAGGCTGCGTGCGTTTGTATTCAGTATCCTGGAGAACAAATGAGGCATGGCGTAATTGACTAGGCAGCGAGCTGCGGAGCGAGGTGTCGGAGGTTGAAGCCCCGGTCGAGTGCTACAAATTTTTTTCTTCTGAATTATTATTTGTGGTTTTTATTATATATACATACATATGTATGTGCTGCGTGTGTAAATTCCTCTTCCATGTAGGCGCGTGCTCTGGTGTGTCTGAGGATTCATTCAGTAATAAGAGAGAATCGATAAAGAAAGTTTGAAAATGCATATCATGTAAGCCAGTCGGCAAAAAGGGTGCTAACACCGGCAACGCTGATTCTCTTGAGATGGTCGTTCGCACGCTGCTGCTTGAGATGAACACCAAGCTGAGCTCTCTTTTCTCTTTGCCTGAAAGAGTTGATGGCATCGAGACATCTATTGAAATGCTTTCTGCCGAATTTGACAGGTTCACAGTGCGTCTTGATGCTCAGGAAAAAGAGGCTAAGCATCTAAAAGCGCGTGTGGTTAGCCTAGAGCAGGCGAGCAACGTGAAATTGATAGCTGACATGCAAGAAGTTGATGACTTGGAATGGCGGAGCCGGCGGCTAAACCTCGAGTTTCATGGCATCCCAAAAACGGAAACTGAAGACCTGCTGAGCAAAATGAATGAAATTGTGGCTCAGCTCCAGTTTGACGCCTTAGATACCCAAGACGTCGCTGCAGTGCACAGACTTCCATCAAGGCGAGACAGAATCCCGGGTGTTATCGTGCGATTCACTCGACAGGAAATCAGAGACAAATGGCTAGCAGGGAGGCGAGCACTGCGGATCGCGAATAGCAGTGTTTACATCTCAGAAAACAAAGCGGTCTCGTGATCTGCTCTCGAAGTGTAAAGAGTGGATTAAGCCGTCTGGCTATGCGTTTGCATGACACACTAACGGAAAAATGCGTATCAGAAAGAAAGCGGGCGATGCCGCTGTTGCAGTTTGGTCTGAAGCTGACCTTGCGGCATTAACCGCGTCACAACACTTTCAGCTATGAATTACTTCGAACTTCTTTTACCACACCGCTTGAATTCTTGTCCTGAGATAACAAATGGGTTTTCCGTAACGCACTTAAACATTCGGTCCATCTGTAACAATAGCGACGACGTAGATTATCTTCTGGAAAGGAGGTCTTGCAATTTTGAAGTCATATTACTAACGGAAACATGGACAGTGTATGATGGCGTTTTCAAGAATATTCCTGGATATGCAAATTATCATCTCAATCGCCCTTCACGAGCAGGGGGCGTTAAATTCTATGTGAAGCAAATGTTCAATGTTGAATTGGTCCAAGCGTTTTCTTTGATAACGCCAGATTATGAAATGCTTACCGCAAAAATTATTGGAAAAATTGTGTCGGTGGTCTATAGGCCGCCATCTGGCAATATAAACGTTTTCCTAAGGTTTTTTGAAATGTTTCTTGATTCGTGTTGCTTACAGAACTGTATGGCCGCTACCGGTGAAGATTTCAATATTAATGTTATGGACCTGACAGGCGCTGCTTCCGATTTTGTCTTATTGCAACAAATGGTTTCCAGAACCTTATCAAAACCCCTACGCGAGTCACAGCATCGTTCACTAGTATACTTGACTTATTTATTGTTGATGTGGCTTCTATTGTAAACTGTGCTGGCATGATTGCTTGTGACGTCAGCGATCACTGCGCTATATTTGCCTCTTTTTCGTTTCAAACCGATGACAGAGCTTGCAACCGTTTTGTATATTCTTACCAGTGTATGCGTGAGCAGGCTCTCTGTCTTTTTCGCGACTCTGTGCTAAACGCCGATTGGTCCGCAGTTTTTGTTTGTCCTGAACCTGATCAATCATACGAATCATTTATTACTTCCATAAAATAGGTCTATGACAGGTGTTTCCCGTGGAAAACGAAAGTTAAAAAATGCCCCCACCTCCCCGAAGGGAATCGTGAGGAAATACGAATGCATTTCTTGCGCCGAGAGTACACGGCGTAGTAATTTTAATGGCGTAAAGATGGGCACATCAACTCGCTCAAGTGTCTCCCTTTTGGGCGCCTCTTTCAACGAACGCTTCCTACGTGCGTTCGTAATCAGCTCAGGGGTGTTGCCACCGCCTTCAATGCAGCACAAACGCGTTTAGAACGCGCTGTTTTGAGTCTGTGCAAAGGCAGCACAAACGATAAAAACGCGTTTCAAACGCACTGAATTGAGGCGGTGGCGCAGGGAGGAGAGAGAGCGAGCGGCGAGAGAAGGAGCGGCGAAGCACTGCACCTACCCTGTCCTACACTCTCTCCGCACACGTGGGAGCTCCGCCGAGCTCCCGCGATGCCAGCACCCTCACACGCCAGAGCGCGCTCCTCCTCTCCACTCACTCTACGCTACTCCGCCCGCACCACCTGCTCCGGTTGCTAGGGGCGAAGATAAGCGCGCGCGCCCGCAGCTGTTGCTATGGGAGAGGGAGTGAGAACGGAGAGGCGCGCGGACAACGCCGGACGCCTGACATAGCCCGACTAAGAAATGCATTCGCATTTAAAACGTTTAATTACGTAAGCCATGGATAACTCCTGAACATACCAAGATGATTAAACGCAAGAGTAAGCTTTTCAAACGTTTTATGGTTATCCACGATCCTGTTTACCTGAAGCTTTTTAAAGCTCATCGAAATAAACTGAACAAAGAGCTTCGCAGGTCAAAATCTGCATTTCAAAACTATTTATTTAAAAAAAAAACAACTCGAAATTGTTTTGGAAATATCTAAACGACACATTTCTAAGGAAGAGTAAAGGAAACGCCCTTGGTGAGCTCACCATCGAAGGTAATGCAGCCGCCGGGACTGAACTAGCGGATAAGTTTAACGAATTTTAACATGAAAGTGTTTTATGCCGGGGTCCACCAAGTGACGTATTTCCGCCACGGAAATAACGTCGAAAACATTTACACGATCAGATCGCAAAGAAAAGAAGTTCCGACAACGGGCATCGAACCCACGATAGTGATGCAGAACTATCGATGGCACTATCGATACTATCGACAGTTGAGTCACTATCGAACTATCGATAGTAAAGAATACTATCGATAGCGCTATCGATAGTAAAAAATTCGATATCACTATCGATAGTATAAAACCAACAGCACGAACTCATTGCAGAATAAACTTGGTTCCCCGCGCGCGCGGTACATAGGAGACCCGGAGAAGCAGGCTGAAGGGCAAGAAAGTTGACATGCTTGCGTTCTTCCCCAGAGTTCTTTGCTGACACATGGTCATAAAGTAAAACTCTTCAGCTCTAGCGGAAAGGAAGCCGTTACATGTGGTGGAACTGCACGGCTTCAAATTTGTGTTGCATTTTATGATTTCAAAATAAAAAAAATATGAACTAACTTTGTTAATTGTAAGGTGCAACTGGTAGCTTTTGGATATGACTTCCTTGATGGACATATTATGCCCTTTTCACTACGGAAATAACTTATTTCTCTCGCCTAAAATTGTTTATAAATGATAGTAGGCTATCGAAAATATTTTGACAATATGGCTGGCCAGCAACAGCACACTTATTCACACCACTATTGATAGTATTGTGGTATTGTCGTGTTGTGGCGGTAAAGAATGCTGCAACAAGACTGGGAAATATGGAGCTCTTTATTTGGGCGACCTTGTGACCAGAAAATCAAAACTCAAAATACAAGCGATACAGGCTGCGCACTGAGAGCGGCGAGAACAGTCGTCGGCCGTCGAGTAATCTGATCACCGGTGGAAAGCGTCGTCTTTTATACATCAGTCATCGAACCTTACAGCGTTATCGGTGGGACTCGCGTAAGCTCTCGAATAAACTTGACTATTCGCGTCCGGCGCGTAACCTTAACAGAATGATCTCAAACAATCGTGAAGCTTCTCAAACATTACGGCGCGGCCTGCGTCAAACGTTGCTAACAGTTTTTCTGGGTGAAACCCGAGTACATCAAAACAATGCAATAAACAGGCGTGGCAGTAATATCGCTAGTAATATTTACCATGGTGTTACCGAGTGCACTATCGATAGTTTGTCGATAGTAGTACTATCGATAGTTTGTCTGCACTATCGATAGTTTCAAAAATACTATCGATACTATCGATAGTCAATTTACCGATAGTTCTGCATCACTAACCCACGATCGCTCGGTCTGCAACAACAGATGCCGGGCACGGTATCCACTGCGCCACGGTCACGGACTCTAGAGGCATTGGAAACGCGCCTTTTATATTCACCACTCTCCCGGTCGGCGGGGTAGTGTTGCCCTCTGGGAGCGGTAAAGTAATTCGTCATTAAAGTGGCCTCCGCGATTAACACCTGCAACGCGTTACACGTCCGTCCCATTCGGCGCGTTTTCAATAGAAGTTCAATTTTGTCAATGCCTTAACACACCGCGATGTGGCGATCTTAGCCCAAGCGTCGTAAAAGCGTCGGCCTCGCTCATAGCATCACGCTAATCCAAACCAAAAATAGCTCTGCGACGCGGGCCTGCCTCACCTGGCTGTAACACCGCGTTCCCCGCTCACGCGCTCGCCCCGAGAAAAAAATCACAGCATATCCACGAAGTGAATGATGATGAGTGGGCGAAGCTGCGGAGGTTCATCGGTAAACCGTGAATCTTCCGTGAATTCTGCCCAGTACATCATCACCGACGTGAGATCGGGCGCGTTTATACTAAAGGTTCGATGAGTTATGACGACTTGCAGCTCACTTTATTTAACATGTACGCTGTGAATTATCATTGTTTAGAAAACCATTGCTTTAGAAAACATCTGGCGTCTTTCGTTAAGCAGCTGGCGTCTTTTCGTTTTGCTTTAGAAACATCTGGCGTTCTTTCGTTTTGCTTTTAGAAAACATCTGGCGCCTTTCGTTGGTTTATTTCATCAATCAACGGCGTTTGAACAAAATTTTTATTGTTTAATCACGCACAGGATAAATCTCACCAGACTTTACCTTGGAGGTAAACAATGGCTGCTAATAGGAATGAGAGACAGAAGAAGTCGGCTTTTAGTTAACGCGCACGCTGCGAATTTTTTATTGTTCAACAACGCACAGGAAAAATCTCCCACCGGCACCACCTTGGAGGTCAAGATCTGGTACTAGCGTTACGACTGGTTACGCACTACTACGACTACGAGGGACGAACGGGTGCCGCCTTAAGGAGCTTCGCCCCTAAAATTGCGGCGGGGCTACCGGGGCGGCATGACGCGCTTTGCGTTTCCCTCTAGTCTGGCCGTGGTGCTCAATCACATTTTAGATGCGAAGTATCTTAAGGCGGAGCTCAATCCGGTGGTTGTGGTGGTGGTGGTGGTGGTGTGCGGCGTGACCACCCTTACTGCGCATGCGCATACCCTCCCCACACACCTCCTCTCCCCTACCCCTCACCATTCCCCATGTCCTCTACACCTCTCCCCTTTCCTCTCTCCACTCACCCTCTCCCTTTACCCTTCTCCTCTTCCCCTCTCCCCTCCCCTTTTCCGCTCTTCCTCTGAAACGCGGGCTAGAAATGCCGAAATTCTCTCCTGCGCAACGCCGCGATGAGCTCGAGCGCATGCGCGTCCCCTCCCCTTCTCTCTCCTCTCCTACGCTGCCCCCCTCTCGCCCGGCTGTCGACCGCGTTCTCCGCTCGCCCTGTGAGAATTAACGGCCAGGCTAGATGGAAGATACGACGCGCGTAGCGTCCTTCTTCGCGTTCCACGACGCGAGGTCGTAGCATGCCCAACGAACGCCAACGGAACGCGATCGTGCAAGTGCTCCGGCTTCGCATCGGCTCATGGTCCCCTTAGCGGGAGATGGTGTATTAACATGCCGCGGGATGGCGACCAAGTTCTGCGTCCAATATGCGACGCTCTTTTGGCTATCGCTCCTCGTTCTCTGATTACGCTTTCACCGTTAACTGCTACAGCTACCACAATGGTTTGTTTAAGAATTTAACATGGACGTTAGTCGTCGGGATGGAGATGTACCACCAAGCATCAAAGTGGGTGCATCCACGTTAAACGGTGCTATAGCTGGCAGACATCGATATACATTGTGCAAACTCTTATATCAATGTACAGTAAACATTCAGTTACTTCTGTAAGGGCAAGCTTTACTTTCGTGTTATTCCGATTCCTATGACGGAGGGATCAACCATCTTTTTTGCAAGCTTTACGCCTTCTGGATGCCCACACAGAGCGCTTAGTTTCGTTTCAAACACTGTTAGTCAATCCGTAGTATGTCATGCCACTGACAATGACGAGGTGTTTTCGCACTGAGGAACCTTAAAACGACCTCCACTAAAGATTACAATGGGCTAGAAATAAAGCCAATTAAGTTTGTTGCTGATATTTTAGTTCCTTATCTAGTACATATATTCTATCAATGCATTGCATCGGCTGTTTTCCCCAAAGGAATTAAAACCGCGAACGTTTCTGTTATTTTCAAAGGTGGTGAAAAATATTTTATCTAATTATCTCCAATTTCTGTACTTCCTGTATTTTCTAAAGCCTTTGAAAAAAATTTATTGAAGAAAGTAGAGAGTTTTTGCCACAAGCATTCCTTGATAACCGATTTCCAGTTCGGATTTTGTAAACGGAAGTAAACCGAGTCTGCTTTGCTGTTACAGAAAGAAATTATTTTGCGTAATATTGACTAGAAAAAATTAACGCTTGGAATATTCATAGATTTTACTAAGATGTTTGACCTCTTAAATCACGAGATTTTGATCTATAAGCTGAATAAATATGGTATACGAGGTCCTTGCCTTGATGTTTTTCGGTCGTACTTAAAGTGGCCCTGCAACACTTTTCTTTGTTATATTGGAATAGTCTCATTATTGACGTATGACTCTTTACGAGTCAGATGCCGCAAAAATTTTTCGAATCCGTCAAGTCTAAGTGGTGTTACCAAATTATAGAGATCACGTTTCACAGCTTTCTCCCTCAACTCAACGCCGCGAGCGCGCGGAAAGCTGCGCGCGGCGTGAAGGGAGGGAGGGCGGAGGTGCGAGGAGGCGCCGAAGAGTTACGTCAGCGTCGGCGGCATTTTTTTTTCTTCATTTTTTTCTCTCTGGCATCTGGGCGCAACCACGTGGTCTGTGGCGCCACTTCCGGTCGGCTTGCGTGGTCGTCGTCGAGCGGAGCCCATCGCACCGTGTATCGCGCGTGCTTGAAAACTGCGAGTCGGTTTGGTAATGTTGGGTATGCACCTCGAACTGCCGTAGTGTTTTCATCGCTCTACCAACCATGGACGCAAACCTGCGTGCGCGTTTGGAACGAATGACAGCTGAGATGGGTTTCGACCCACACTCCGATACACCACCTCGTGGCACTGCTCGCGCTTGAATCGTATTCAACACATCTAAGCTGCGTGCACCCTTCTCCCAGTGGCGGTACTTCGATGCTGTTAGCTCTTCGAATGCGGGCGCACAGCGAGTGCGGGCTGACAACAAAGAACTAAACACTAGAAGAAAGGATCGTGGGGCATCGGGCCGGCGCGGACCCATCCCCCGGCTGTCTGCAGCTACCGTGAAAATGCGAGTTTTGCTTGGTTGCTGTGTCGCGCTTTCTCGGGAACCTGAGACTACGGGGAGGATACGCCGAGGTACGGCTCGATGACATACTGAACAGACAGCGAACGGGACTCTCGTCATATAGCGAACACAGGTATCCTAAGCTAGCCGGCGCCAGCATTGTTATCGGAGAAATGCTGCACCGCTGCCTCGGTCGGTCGTGAGAACGTGCCGACCATGCAGTTTCCAGCTGACAAGGCAACACTCGAACGGCTGCCACTCTCAACGGCAACCGGCGATGGGCAAAAGCGCAGAAATATTCACGATTTCGGCACTGCGCATGGTGAAGAAAACGCAACCACGCAACTACGAGCAGACGAGCTGTCGGTGAGAACGGAAGTGCGAATATTAATGTTTGTTCGGTGTTTTAACGGCATAACAAAATATAGACATACATATTATCTACTTATTGAACTCAAAATTAACAACGAAGGTAATAATGAGGGTGTTATTGTGATTATAACATCAGCCAATGGTGGAACTGCCGACAATCGCGTCATACATTGCGGACTAATACATCATTTGTCGAGAGAAGAGGGAGCGATTTTCAGCTGACTTTGAGAATTTATTGTAAATTCCAGGCCGCTCGCTTCGCTATAATATTTGGCTCACGTGTCCTCGAGAGCCTCGACTACCGATTGGCAGCGCTTTTTGACCATGCTGAAAGTGTTGCAGGGCGCCTTTAAATCAACGTGACCAAGCAGTCGCTGTTGATGGTCAGGCAGTGGCGTACCAACTTGTTCACGAGTGGGGGGGCCCTCGAAGCACACACACACACACACACACACACACACACACACACACACACACACACACACACACACACACACACACACACACACACACACACACACACACACACACACACACGCGCGCGCACGCACACACACACACACACACACACACACATATATATATATATATATATATATATATATATATATATATATATATATATATATGTATATATATATGTTGTCACGTGGTCGTGACGTCGAAGAAGGCAGCAGTCAGCACGTCTGAGAGGACACTCTTTATTTGGCCGAACTTGTGGCCGAGAAACTGAAAGACAAACTACAGCAGTACACTGATAGCGGCGAACAGAGCGTCGACCGTAGATCAACTGTCAAGTGCATTGGCTTTTATGCAGGTGCTATCGAACTTCCCAGCGATATCGCTGGTGGCGGCGTTATCTCTCGATAAAGCTGGAACATTCGCGTGCGGCGCGAAATCTTAACAAAACGATCTACTACAATCGAGAAGTTTCTCGAACACTGCTTCGCGGACAGCCTCGAGCGTTGATAACCGTCCTTGCTGGTCAAACCCAAAAAACATCAAAATAAAACAAGTGGGCGTGGCATTGCCCCCCTCTGAAAAAGCATCGTCCCGATGCTTGTGAAAGAACAAAGAAGAGAGAACAAAAAACCAAGTGCATACATAAATAAATTACAATAACAAAGGTAAAAGTAGAGTCCCCAGGTTCGCTAACGTGCAAAACACCCCTATTGCAAAAACCAGCGCCGTTCCAGTACCCCCAGCGTGACACCAGTACGTTTTTTGGCACTGGATCACACTGGGAACACTGGTATACGCTCGAATGCACTGGGACTCCGGTGAAAGCACTGGGAAAGAGCTGGGTCGCACTGGTAGGGGCACTGGCTTTGCCGCTGTGACGCTGGCGCTCAATGGGAAGCGTTGGAGACGCTGGAATTTTCACTGGCGTGCGCTGGCACATACTGGAGCCTGCACTGTTTCTGCCAGTGCCGCGCGCTGCTTTCAGTATCGTGCGCGGCGGAATGCTTTGGTATCGTTGAATATCGAATGTTTGATTCGATGGTACCGATAGATGCTATCCTAACGGGTCCCAAACATGTGCCACAAATTCTAGGTTGGCAGAGCAAGACGATGAGATGCGCACTATTTTCATGATATGCGTGATATTTGAAATCACGGTCACTTTTAGTGTTTCCCTCTCGAATGTAGAGAAAAATATGTTAATAACCAAAAGCAGCCAACACTGATCATTTTGCTTTCTAGCACGCCTTTTTTTATTCATTTAGTGCCAATAACGTCGTTAATGTTTGCGGAGCACGTAGCAGCAATGAATACACATTTGTGCATCGCGCGCATATATACCAGTTTTTCATCCGTCATGTGTTGCGGTAATGACTTCATATTGTAATGTTTATAAGTCCGGAGGAGTCGGTTTGAACACACAGAGCAAATCGTTACATCGCCGTGCAGTTGGCAAGAAGTAAATGAGCTCTGGCTTCGCGACCCCACCCAACGGAGGCCAGAAAAACAGCCGTTGTTCGATATCGCTACACCGAAAACGCATCTCGGTTAATTCTTGTACTTCCACTTACTTCAGCTATTCGTTAGGTAACAGTTAAAAAAGTTCCGAGGCCAAAATGCAGAAACTTCAACCATCGGAACTCATTTGCGCCGAGATCGGTTCTACCCAGTGCGGCTCCCAGCGAGCCTTAGGCCTAGCGTGCCGGCCGAGCCCGTCTACATGCCACCGGCACTTCTTGGTTTAAGCACACGCAATTCCCACGTGTGAGATTTACTGTAAAGTATAGTCTGGGCACCCGTTAACCTAAATTAACGATTTTTTCTTGCGTACGGTCAGGGCCGGATTAACAGTGCGGAGGGCCCGGTTCAAAAATTTAAGGGGGGCCCCTCACCCAGGCCCCCTTTCTTTCCCGCTTTATCATTTGGTCATTCTTGAGACTTGACGCTTTTTAGATTTAGCTGCAAAGAACACAAGCCATATTTATTCTAAGACTCTCCGGAGTGTTTAATATCATCTGGGCGTTTTTTTTCTTGCGGAGCACATGGAGAGATTTTCATCGTAATAATTAACTATATCAGAAGACGAAGACACATGGACAGCATTAAGATTTGTCTGGTTCGTTGGATCATACTGAAAGAAGACTACACTGTGCGAGAAGTTAAGACGAAAAGAAGGAATGCATGCGACACTTAGAAGTGCAGTCCAAGCGCCGTGTGTTTTTGTTACATTCGTCTTAACCTATAGCGTTGTTTACCCTTATTTCAAGAGAGGACATCTTCCTTCGAAAATCAGGGAGCGCCTTTGTGAAAAATAGCTTCCTCTATCTGCTTCAGCTTCACGCTTTGGTTGCCTGCGTGCGAGCACTGCCGAAGTTGACAGGTGGGCCTTTTTCAGAAACTGTTCGCAGGTACTTACAGTAAATACACTACCAATCGTCTAGCTACATTTGATTTCATACAACAACTCACATTTAAGCTCTTCTAAGGCAGCATTTCGATATAGTGATCAGGGGCGTAGCCAGAAATTTTTTTCGGGGGGGGGGGGGTTCAACCATACTTTATGTATGTTCGTGCGTGCGTTTGTATGTGCGCGTGTATATATACGCAAGCAAAACTGAAAAATTTCGGGGGGGTTTGAACCCCGCCCCCAACCCCCCCTTGGCTACGCCCCTGATAGTGATATTATGCATATTGTATATGTCTACTAATCACAACAAGTAATACATATGGTTTAAAATTAAAATATTTTCAATATGGGAAGGGGGTGGGCCAAATCTTTCAGAAAAGGTGGCGCCTATAAAAAATGAGATCCGTGTAGAATTTTCACAAAAACGTTTTTAATAACACTCGAAGATATTCTCATTTATGCACAAATCGTTCAAAGTCAAAGTCAAATTTATTATTAAGTCATTCAGTTGAGGTATATGGTTAGAATATTACAGCAGGAGGTCCCAAAGTTTCAGAGAAACTGACAGGGGGACCTCCTATGGCTACATGAGTAGGGTAATTACAAAAAATACAGCAAAATATGCAGCATAATACACCTAAAATACATGAACCTACAATAAGATACAGAAAAGTACAGCATAATGGTAATACTACTGAAAAAAAAGAAAAAAAATGACAGGAAAAAAACAATCGAAAGCAAGTGATAAAACAGGAGTAACAAAGCAAAATTAATGAGGAGCTCTGCATGACAAATGCAACTAGTTCCCTTATCAATGGTGTCAGTTATACAATAGGAAATCCTGAATGTGAAACAAGCACGGAAATGTTGTGAGCTCTTAACAGTTGATTACACGATCAGATGAGTTGATGAATTCCTGAATAGAATATTTATTACTGCGCGAGGTGAAAATATCAATGTTGTGCGATGATTTTAGTTCGAAAAGCAATAAATTCCAAATGGCTATGCCTGTAAATAAGGTTCTGAACTTGCCGTAGTTTGTCCTTGCGGCTGGTAAACATGTAATAGGGTTACATTTTTGCAGGCAATATTCACTTTCATAGGACTATAGGAGGAGGAAACACATTCATTGCACACATCTCTTCTACGGTTAAACTGCGGAATATCTTGACATTTTTACGAAATATTTCTTCTTAAACAGAGTGTAGATAATTGGTGAACTCTTTCTCAAAAATGCAACCTTGAAATGGGGCGTGTATACCTATTAACGTGTTCTCTGTTTTCATTATTCTTTTATGTAGAGAAAGAAGGTATGTACGTTTCTACAAGCGTTTTCGTGCCTTTTGCTGAGACAGTTTGTTGATGAGTTCTTCAACATTTACCCTCATAAGAACCTCCGTCTCTATGCTTAGCAGTGACAAATCACTGAGGCGGCTGTCGGTCATGGTTGATCGAAGCATGTTTTTGATTTAACATCGTGGTTTAGCGCTAAAGAAAGACAGACACATGTGAGAGACAGACACATGTGGACAGGACAGCGCCTGTCCTGTCTCTCACATGTGTCTGTCTTTCTTTAGCGCTAAACCACGATGTTAAGTACTCACCAACTCGCCCAACAACAAGTTCTTATTATGTTTTTGATCAATTTCAGTTTGCTGAATGATTGTTCACCAGTGCAATTTGTGACCATTAAGCACAAAAAAATTCTAAGAGCTACGTGGACATCAGGAAAGGAACCTTCAAGCTTTTCACGAATTAGAAGTTTGAGCATGTCTGCCACAGAAGAACAACCTTCGTTGCTCGCATATGAAATGAACTGTTCAAGCTCATCGGGAAATGTGTTAGCCAGATGAGAAGGGTACTTTTTCACGAGGTCCATTGCCTGCAGGCGTCTCTGCGCTGGTGAAAAGCAGTTCCAGTCTGTAGTAACAGCAAACTGTGAGCAGACCTCGGTGTAACCATTTAAGCGGGATGTGAGAGCGTGTACGAGATTGTCAATCATGACAAAGAAGCTTTCACAGCGGAATTTTGCGGAAGGATCTTGTGGCTCTGACGTGCTTGTGCCTGCAGTGCTGTCGTACCGTGTAGATTGCTTTCGCTTTCTCTACGAGCTTGCTTTGTACGAAGCGTTGTCGGACGCTTCCTTCGCAAGCTTTTCAATTTCGTCAAACCTCTCTCTTAAGCCGGATACATAATCACACAACGATTTCATCAGGCTGACGGCAGCATTCAATGAAAGTGTGGGACTCTGAAGTGCCTTGCTGGTGACGTTGAAGCGCTGCAAAACTCTATTCCAAAACTCGGCCATCAGCGCGGTTTCTAATGTTGACATTGACTTCAGCAAAGATTTTGCCTCGTGCTTCGTTTCTGCTCGTTCTTGAGGATCTTCGAATAGTTCATTCAAGGTGGCTTTGATTTCCTTAGAACCTGCCACGAGAGCCCTCATTGCACCCGCTCGCGCTGACCACCACGTGTCTGAGATTTGTTTTGGGATTACCGCTGTCGCGTTTTGTTTCAAATGAGCCTGTAGTACAGCCCAACGATGAGGGGACTCGGCAAAGAAAACGTATATACGTTGTACAAGTCCGAAAAAACTAACGGCTTGCCCACAAGAATCTACTGCATGCGCCCCGACCAGATTAAGAGAGTGAGCAGCACAAGGGATGAAATTTGCTTGCGGATTGATTTTCTTCAAATGAGCCTGCATGCCAGAGTATTTTCCAGCCATATTGTTCGCGTTGTCGTATGACTGGCCACGACAATCTTGGAAGTTAACTTCAAGATTTTCTAAGAGGTCGAGCGTTGTCTTCGCGAGATCTTCCCCTTTGTGACTGATTATGGGCAAAAAACCGAGAAAATGTTCTTCAGGCTCATCGTTAGCAACGTAGCGAATGACCACTGTAAGTTGATCCCTGTGACTCGAATCAGGTGTAGAATCAACTGAAAGAGAGAAGTACTTGGCACTCGCAACAGCGCTAGTGATTTTTTTTCGGACTTCATTTCCGAGGGCTTCTACAACCTCTTCCACAATGGTTGAGGAGAGGTAAGATGTTTTTCCACGTCCAATGTTCCCAAAGTTCTTTACATGGGCGGCAAGGAAAGGATCAAATTTGGCGATCAGTTCAAGGCACCCAAGGAAGTTGCCATTTTGGGGAGACCCGAGTAAATCATTCGATCCTCTGAGAGAGAGCCATCGTTCTGCAAGGGACATCACCACTGCAACTACGCGGTGAAGAACATTTCTCCAGGAAGTTGTCCGTTCCGAGCAGTGCTCTTCAAAGAATCGAATGACCGATGTTCTGAGAGAACGTCGCTTGCACAGGTCAAGCACGCATTGGCGATGACACTCACTTTCCTCGTGTGTCTTTAACTTTGCATATGCCTTATTCCATGAACTGAACCCATCTGGTTCCGAAAATTAGTCCTTTCTTGTTGACATCAGAGTACAGGGAAAACAATATGCAGATCCTTTGAAAGGGCTGTACAGCAGCCATTCGCGCAAGACTACTTCGCCGTTGGTGCAGTGAGCATTGAACATTTCCTGCTTGAAGTGGCGGTGGTAGCCCTTCGGTGCCGCGTCAGTTGGCTGAAAGTACCGCTTCGATCGAGAGTAATCACCCTGCATCTTTCTAGCATTTTCACAGACATCCCGAGTTTGAGCCACCCAAAAGTTGACAGTGGCTACGCGCAGGGGAAACCAGTCCGCGGGATCCATAGACAAGCAAGGACGCTCATCAGGCAGGGGCTGATCTGCCTCAGTCGGGCTGCTCGTCCCTGGAGAACTGGGCTTCATCGCAGTGTGTGATGCAGTTGGTTCCCCGACCATGCTCGTTGAGGCTGTTGACTTTAAAGCCATTGAAGAGAGCGCCTCGCTTGCGCCTGCTTCGGAACAAACAGTTTTGCTGAGCGCATGGTCTGCTTGGTCACCTTCACTCGTCTCACTGGTCGACGCATTACTGGCCGAGCTCTTGTCACTGGTAAAATAGCTAGAAAGCTTAGGCGTTTTTTGTAAAGTGTCGCTCAGGCGTTTTTTTTTCTCCGTTGCCAAATGGCGCTTTCGAGCGCCAGAGAACTCTTTTTTCCGTGGCATGGTACAGTAACAGAGCCTGCAAGCCAAAGTTATGAATCTATAAGTTATTCAAAGTATGCTTTTCTAGAATTAATTTTTACTGAGAGCGACAATGAAGAATAAGCTCAAAACAAATTAAGTAACATTACGGTAGTTGAACAAGACAATGAAACGCTACCGAAGAAATCTGATATTGGCGATGAACTCACTGACGAGAGTCAAGGGCGGATCTAGCCGCTCATTTTAGGGGAGGGGGGATGGTTACTGGAAGTTCAACCGAAGAGGGGGAAGGTGGCTTTTGTTGTTAGTAGTTGCTATTATCAAAAGAACCTCATAACAGCATAAATACAGTTAATTTGTGTTCACAGTGGTTCCAATCCTTTGTTCTAATCGGTTTTCTAATCTTAGTGAATTTCAAGAAATACTATGAATATCGGGCTACCATACTTCAGATATATGCACATTTTGCTGCGCTAAGCCTTTGTTAGGAATGGGGTTGCGTGGCCGGTGCGAAAACGGGTTGGTGTCGTGCCGGGCAGTCATCGGGACAAGTTGTTGTAAGAAAGAAAATATACAAGTATTTACATTATTCGGATCACAGTGAACAGGCACGGCGCTTTCCATTCATAATGATGAGCACACATCTGCACTTCAAAAACCAGTGTCTCATTGACAACGAAACTTTACTGCAGATAGAATAGGAGTTCATGTATTAGATTGCAGAAACTGTCCAGTTCACTGTCCAGACTGCGATACAGTCCACACCTAGCAAGCTTCTTTTCTGGGGTGAGGGCGGAACGCTCTTTCTTGTCTAGGTCAGACTGCTGCAGGCGCACCGCGGCGCGTCTCCCATTTCACGATGCTCTAATGTTCTCCGTAACAAGCTCTCGGAGTGCTTGGATGTTGTAGTACTTTTGGTTCCCCTAATGCTTGTGGTATTTTATTACACTCTGGTTTTGCTGTACGCGCTCTCGCGTGCCCGCTGCCGCAACTTTCTAGTAGGTATACAAACATATAGGAGCTCTGAAAACTCTAGCTCGGCTTTCCCGCTACCAAAACAGAGAAAAAAGACACAATCCGGGTCATTCATATTGAGTGCAACCAAAAAAGCGAGATACCAACTAAATGTGTCCGTAATATTTATTTTATCGCAAGAACGCCACGCATCGCTGTTAAGACCGTACATGGGTATTAAAATAGGCTGTTTTCTCACTTAGAAGAATATAATTCAACATATTTTTGTAGTATAATATTCGGCAGTCACGGTAGAGTATTCTTCACTATTTTCATAAAAATCGATGATGATTATTTTCTTTAAAACGACCCTAAATTGTTGCCATTTTTGCTAGTTTCGAAATTATGCCATTTATGAGAATTTATAACGAAAGAAGTATGTAACGAAGTCACATGCTTTCTTGCTTAATTAGCAAACAACCTTTCGTAGACTTGTCAGAAATATTTTCAGCTTCAGCACTTCAGCGAAAACTGTGAAAAATAGCCCCCAAATTCGGAGTCAGCCAGAGGCAGTCGCTCAGAAATCAAAGTTCGGCAATTTTTCAAAAATGCACTGTGTGTCACATAAATTAAAGTTTCCGTAGACCGATAGTAGCATTAGCGTAGACTTATGAAAAATTAACATTGACGTCCACAATGTGTTAATTTTTTAATGACAGGCATCCTAACTGGACAAATCAGTAAGTTGCAGAAGTGCCTTTTTCCACCTGCACTGAAACACGAACTTTTTCCTAGAAATTTGTGGTGATTCTCGCAAAACTAAGGTTCATTCCTTTCTATGGAGACATTTACCCAGCTCATATAAAAATTTCGTGCAAAACAAAAATAGTCGGGACCCCCCTTGGTCTGTCCTTATCTGAACACACCCACAAAAAGAGCATATCACCATCTAAATTAAGAACAGGGGAGCTTACCCATGCAAAGAAACTTCTTTGAATAATAAATGGATACACACATGAGATTGCGCAAGCACTGCTCCACTTGCTCATCTTCAATCGTACGTTGCATCGTTTTAACAAGTAAAACAGAGACAGCAACTTCTAAGTGCAGCAGCATCACAGACGACGAAAATTAGCAAGTGGCGCAATGGTTACGCATATTCACGTAAACCTGCAGGGTACTTTCTGTGGAATACCTTAAAAAATGACTGCGCATCTTGTAATCGAAAGAAGAAATGACAAAGCGCATAGCGGCATGATATCGTACTAAGCTTGAGTGAGATGTCCCTCGTTCCACCAACCGCCAGAGAGGGAGGAGGCCACTGAGTCTCTTTACTCGACGCTAATTACCAGCTCTACTAATTACCAGAACCACCCCTACTCTCGCTTACCCCCTCGTGACCGCACATCTAAACATCTTTCTATGCAAAGAATTCGTGCTGGGGAGGAAGAGAGGCTACGAACTTTCCTTGTTTTCAAACACGTATCATCTAAGTACAGCCGTAACTTGCAGACACCCATGCTCTCCTAATACAACAGTCCATGCGCAAAATTATAACTAAGGAACATGACACATAAGGATACAGTATACATAAAATATCTGCGGCAATACAATGGCGCGAACAGCACAAGAGGATACACTTCTTAAATTCAAATTACAGCGCAGGAACGGTACGTAGCTAAGGAAACACACGAGGACACAGAAAGTGAAATGATCGCGCAATATCTCAAATAGTTGCCTCCTTACCTTCCTGGGGTCGCTGTCCCGTTCGTCTCCTCGGTCGTCGCAGCGGACTTCTTTTTGCTCCAGGCACCTAATGAACTTCTTTCCTAATTTCTCGGGGCTTCAAGCGACCGGACTTCCCCACGGTATCCCTCTCACGCAGCCAAAACAACGCTCCTTTACACAGCGACTCCGTTGATCTCCCCTTCCTCCTCGCATCCTAGTTCCGCGGCCGTTTTTCACGGGTCCCGACTCCGCCATTCCATGGCACCTAACCAATTCTAACTGTCCACCAGACATTTGTTCTTGTCGGTCAGCGTACGTCAGCCCTACGACCGCCCTCGCAGCACACACCAGTGGAAAACCCTCTCTCCGGCAAAGTAGAGAAACCAAAAATGCAGAAGCTCCAAATTCGGAGAAGGCAACCGTGCAACGGGCAAGCTGTCCGATGACGCGTGAATTATAGCGACCAGGACTTCCAGGGCTCAGACAAAACGCGCAGTCTCTAACGCGCAGCAGTGTTTCGAAACGCTGTGCAGAAAAACCTCTGGCCGCCCCATCGCCTCAGTTTCCGGCGCCCGACGACCCGATGTCCAGGTCAGGTTTCAACACCTCCAACCCGGTGGCACTTCTTCTTCCTTGAACACCGCAGGCGGTCAGCCGCGGAGAACGCGATAATGAGCCCGGGAGCCGCGGAGGCTGACGGAATGTCAGGCCCGGCCCGGCTCAGGTGTTACAACGGAGTCGCATGAATGGAACCGACAGAAAGCGTTCCGCTGCGGCCCCCACGCCATAAAACTCAAGGGCGCGCACGGCGCCTCGCTGCTGCGGCGACTGTAGACCAAGAGACGCCGCCACCCGATCCTGGTGTTTGCGCGGTGGGCCCGCGAGGACCGTCGACAGAAGCTTCCAGGAACTCCACTCCGAAATGCGCATTCTCACCCCGGGGGTTCTTCTTTTTGCTGAGACGTGGTAGACAAAATGCACGGAAACGTTTTAAGAAGCCCGTTTTAATAACTGTGGTCATGGGCTACACAGGCATGACTTGTCTAAATCATTTCATTCTTCAGGGAACCCCTGCAGTCAACGTTGTTGATACATAAAACGCAATATTAATAAAATTACACCATCTCCCGCTAAAGGGGACCATGAGGCGATGCGAAGCCGGAGCACTTGCACGATCGCGTTCCGTTGGCGTTCGTTGGGCATGCTACCGACCTCGTGTCGTGGAACGCGAAGAGGGACGCTACGCGCGTCGTGTCTTCCATCTAGCCTGGCCGTTAATTCTCACAGGGCGAGCGGGGAACGCGGTCGACAGGCGGGCGAGAGGGGGGCAGCGTAGGAGAGGAGAGAGAAGGGGAGGGGACGCGCATGCGCTCGAGCTCATCGCGGCGTTGTGCAGGAGAGAATTTCGACGTGTCTAGCCCGCGTTTCAGAGGAAGAGTGGAAAGGGGGATGGGAGAGGGAAGTGGAGAGGGGAGAGGGAAAGTGGAGAGGGGAAGGGGCATGGTGAGGGGAGTGGAGAGGAGGTATGTGGAGAGGGTATGCGCATGCGCAGTGAGGGTGGTCACGCCGCACACCACCACCACCACCACCACCGGATTGAGCTCGACCTTAAGATACTTCACATCTAATACCTGGGGTTTTACGTGTCAAAACCACGACATCATTATGAGGGATGCCGTAGTGGAGGGCTCCGGAAATTTCGACCATCTGGTGTTCTTTAACGTGCACTGACAACGCACTGTACACGGGCCTCTACCAGTTCGCCGCCATCGAAATGCGACCGCTGCGACCGGGATCGAACCCGCGACCTTTGGGTCAGCAGCCGAGCACCCTAGCCACTGATCCACCGCGGCGGACGATACATAAACCGTGACCAAAACTCTGTATTGCAGAATCGTCGTCCAGATTTTAGTCATTTTGGAGGTAGGTATATGTTGTTGCAATCCAGGCGCTAAATTGCTTTCAGAAATGACCCATATATGACACAGGGGAAGGTATTTAAAATGGCAACGTTAGCTATTTGAAACATTAGCCTTTTTTTGTCTTGTGCCTCATCCGGAGTCTATATCGACCAGATGACACTGATACGTACCATCTCATGCAGCCACCATAACCCGTTTACATGAAACTTCAAAGGCAAAATCGTGAGCTGTATTAGCAGAAAATGAAGTGTCGTTGTAGCTTACCGCCTCTTTGAAGCCGACAGTGAAGTCCATGTTCGTGATTCGCCTTCTCATCCGAGGTAGTGGGTGTAACATGAGCGTATAGATCTTTTCTGGTGTAACTTTCTTGCTTGGGCGTCTGATACGCACTGTCAGATAGATTAAACGGTCCCTAATGAGATATTTGAAGTTGAGGCGGAATGAGCCGGGACACTGAAGAATGCATGCAATGCAGTTATGGTTTGTTGTGAAGAGATTAGTTATTACTGGAGATAAAGCGAAGAGCGAATATCTCTTACTCAATTTATCTCGTCCTAGACTCAGTGCCACGAATCTGATTACTCTCAGCGAATTAAGAAGCGCCATCATACGTCACCGTGCACGTGTGCAATTGGCCGCCGCTTGGCCGCGGTACAGTGAAGTCGCGCCTTTCATTTGTGGTTGCATACCTCGAACCTCGCAGCGAAGATCTCAACATGTAAGCAGGATTGCATTTCAGTGAGTCTTCAATGATCCCCCGGGCCCTCGCGGCGGCGGCAGCTCTTTCTGCCAACGAAACCTGGCGCCAACCGACGGAAAGCGAAGCTACGTTTTCGTCGACAGCATGCGAGGCATCCGATCGCCCAATACTGCTTATGTACACGCGTATTTCAGTTTTCGTTTTTATATTGCCGATTTACGTTTGGAGTACTCGAGCAGAGGCGCCGTGCAGTGAAGATAGTCGCGGCAGAGCAGCGAGAGCAGGGCCATGCAGGGACACTCAATCCGCCCGTGGAACGAGGCACGCATTCGAAGTGCAGGTGGGAGGATACCAGTGAGCAGAAACGTGCAACCATCGAAGCCCCATAGTTCTCTGCGAGACAGCGGCAGAACACGTGTGAAATCGGACAAACGACGTCAACATCTCTGGGGTGAGACTATACCTGGCTGCTCTTAATGCCACCGTGGTCAACGGCGGAATACAAAACAAATAAATAAATCAAAACAGAAAGAAACGAAACGAATGAGTAAGATATCAACGTGAATAGCTCTCGGCAAATCGCGGGAGGGGGGGGGGGGTGTTGACACATGCTTAAAATGTACTGATGGGCTAGTTGGTGAGCCATGATTCTCGAATAGGCAGCGCACAAAGGGAACGAACACGTACACAAAAAAAGACGCAAACACAAGCGCTGTGTTTGCGTCTTTTTTTGTGTACGTGTTCGTTGCCTTTGTGCGCTGCCTATTCGAGAATCTTGACACATGCTTTGGGGGGGAACCCGATCGCCCCCCCGCCCCCCCCCCCCTTGGATTTGCCACTGTCGTGAGTTTATCGCGCAGTTTGGGTTTCTGCTGCTTCCTGTCTACCGATTACTCTCTCGACATGATCTGGATCTGTCTACAATATGAAGGAAGTCCATAGAATAAGACGATACAGCCGGAATTGACTTTTCAATAAGATCTCTATATCATTATGGTTCACATATCTTCAGAACGGGATGCATTCTCAAGCGTTCTGATTCAACGGGATGCATTCTCAAGCGTTCTGGTTCAAGTGAATATTACAGCAATGCTCGCTCATTCCATTCCAACAGTCTCCAAAGCTGGCAAAAATAAAGCACAAAATGTCGAAGCTTGGCGAAATCGGCGGCTCTGAATAAGTAAGTAAGAAAAGCTCGTGCTTGCTTATTCATAAAAGTAGTTGATAATGACGGAAGCAACACAAGAGCAAACGCACCCACTTAGACATTGCGTAATAATATATTCGCAGTAAAAGTATTCAAATGCTAATCCGCTGAATATTATTTTATTATTCCCAAGGGTCTCGAAAAGATGTTGGCAGTGCCTCGATCTTTGCAAAGTAACGAAAATAGAAGCTCTTCAACTCTCGCACGAAAGGTGCACACTGTACCTGTGAGCCATCTTAAAGTGCCCAAGTGCCCAAATATAAGAAATGCGCTTGCAGTTGTTTCCAATACTAGCACAAATGTAAAATTTGAATCTCTTACCTCTAAGGTCAGCAGATGATCCGATTGTTCCGCAGTGACAGGCCAACGACGAGTACAAAGAACAGGGAAGGCTCCAGAGCATGAAGGTTTCACTGGTCGTGTGCACACACGAAATTTCTTTAGCCTAAGATTGCGTCATAAGAGCCGTGCTGCCTCGTGGATCGTTGAGCGCGTCAGCGGCGTTATGTGATCACGAACAAGCTGCGCGCATCCGGTCGGCTCGGAGAAGCATCATATTCACCTGAGACGCCCGTGGTTGCATGTGCTTTGCAGGGAATTGCGTAAAAGAAGTTCAAAAGTGATGGTCGGTGGAAGAACCCCACCACAACGCTCAAGCAATAGCGGTGAGGTTCTGCTGGCGGCCAGATAGTGGATATATGTTGTAGATATTTCCTGTGCACAACATTTTACCAAGTGATGATCTCTTAGGTTTCCCTATATAACCACCAAGCAGGAATTAAGACAGAAGGGCAATGACAGAAGCGAAGAATCAAACGGTTACTCCTTCGGAGTCCTTGCATAATCATGGAGTTCCGTACCATACAAATATTTCATGGTGCGTTGTTTACACTATAATGAAAGCATACTATAACATACCTGTATGCGTCAGCTTCATACCGGTTATTTTCATTGAGCGCATTAAACGACATTTCAAACAGGAACCGCTCTCTATGCGCCTTCGCATTGCGTGTTAGACCGTAGCTGCTAAAATCCTCGTCAGGCTGCTCTATGTGTCCATCCGCTGGATCAGCTCCTTCCCTCTACACGATGCATGGTCTTGGGCGAGTAAAAGGTTTTTACTACAGACTGCAGAACCGTGACGTGACTTCAAGATTATGCACGGTATGCAACGAACAACCTCTTAGAAGCATGTATATTGATTATTGAAATAGATAACCTGTTTCTATCAGGGGAATCCAGCAGGAGGGTTAAACTTTTTCGAACAAAACAACGAAGTCGGCCATTTTTTCTGGCCCTTGGGAGGCCCCCTAAAACCGGAGGGCGCGGTTCATTTGAACCCTTTGAACCCTGGATAATCCGCCCCACGACGGTGTCCGCACAAGAAGCGATGACCATCGATGCGACGCGCTTTCAGCAACGAACGCAGGCTCACCGAAAGCAGCCGGCCGCACTCGCCGGCACTTCTTTGACTCATACGTCACATACCATACCTGTCAACTAATACGCGTTAGTGAAGTAACACACCAGCATCTTTCTTCAACGAATTGTATTTGTTTTTGCTGAGCGGTTTTATAGTTGTAGGTATCGATAGAACTGCTAATCAGAATACAGGCACGCCCGCCCGGCAGTTATATCGTCGCTCGCGCGAGAAAACTACTCAGTATGAATTCATGCAGGCGCGCGTTTATCGAACGAGTCATCATAAAGCTTCTGTACATGTTGATCATTAGCAAAGGCGAGAAACGGCTATTAAAAATCAGCAGTAACAGCCACCAAACTGTACCCTGCTCCTCGATCCATTTGATATTTTTCGGTATTAAGACGGGAATTCTTAAAGAAACTTGGCGCCCTTCTCATTTTCGGCATTTCATTCGAAGCCGGCAACCCTTGGTTTGTGTGTAATAAAGAATAAAGTTTGGTTTGCAAAGGAAGATCGCGTCTTTCTTTAATACGCGACATCAAAATATCAAACGAAACGCTGCCTGACTGTATTGACTAGCCCTTTACAGCGACGTCGGCATGTTTCAGCGTGGCGCAGTGGTAGAGAACACGCTTGGAGATTGAGAGGTGGCGGGTTCGAATCCTTGTGGTGGATCTTACTTTTTTTCATACGGCTTTTTTTCTTTTTTTATTGCACTAATGCTTTCTATATGACTTTCTTTACTAATATATTTATCTAGGGAACTTAGGCATCACCATTTTAACGCTGTAGAGCCGTTTTCCGCTTGAGTACCCAGCGCCTCCCAGTAAAACGCCGCTCCAGCGGCCCAGTATCCAGCGCGACGCTGGGCCCTTAATCAGGCATGGCACTGGACGCTGGTACCCAGTGGCGCTGGGTTTTGCAATAGGGACGGCTTAAGGCGCGCGACATGGACGACTTCAGGTCGTGCGCGGCGTCGCTGGGAGTTCGTAATGCCGTCCGGGATGACCTC
Source organism: Rhipicephalus sanguineus (assembly GCF_013339695.2). Taxonomy (NCBI): domain Eukaryota; kingdom Metazoa; phylum Arthropoda; class Arachnida; order Ixodida; family Ixodidae; genus Rhipicephalus; species Rhipicephalus sanguineus. Next base: position 142,242,242 of record NC_051186.1, on the reverse strand, counting down.
GTAGTCAAGAGCGCCGAGACGTCGAAGAACCTTGTATGATCCGAAGTATCGCCGAAGGAGTTTTTCGCTAAGCCCACGTCGGCGTATCGGCGTCCAGACCCAGACACGGTCGCCGGGCTGGTATTCCACGAAGCGTCGTCGAAGATTATAGCGACGGCTGTCGGTGTGCTGCTGGGTCTTTATGCGCAGGCGGGAGAGCTGTCGAGCTTCCTCGGCAGATTGTAAGTAAGCGGCGGCGTCGAGATTTTCTTCGTCGGCGACGTTCGGTAGCATGGCGTCGAGCGTCATCGCCGGGCTCCTTCCGTAGACCAACTTGTACGGCGTCATCTGCGTCGTTTCTTGGACGGCCGTGTTGTAAGCGAAGGTCACGTACGGAAGGACGGCGTCCCACGTCTTGTGCTCAACGTCGACGTACATGGCCAGCATGTCGGCGATGGTCTTATTTAGACGCTCGGTGAGGCCATTGGTCTGCGGGTGGTAGGCGGCGGTGCGGCGGTGGCTCATCTCGCTGTATTTTAAGATCGGCTGAGTTAGGTCTGCAGTAAAGGCGGTACCTCTGTCTGTGATGAGGACCTCTGGGGCGCCATGACGCAAGACTATGTTCTCCACGAAGAACTTGGCTACCTCGGCGGCACTGCCTTTGGGCAAGGCCTTTGTCTCGGCGTAGCGGGTGAGGTAGTCAGTTGCTCCGACGATCCACTTGTTGCCGGAAGTCGACGTCGGGAATGGCCCCTGTAGGTCCATCCCGATTTGCTGGAACGGCCGGTGAGGTGGTTCGATGGGCTGCAGAAGTCCCGCGGGCCTAGTCGGCGGTGTCTTCCGTCGCTGGCGATCTCGGCAAGTCTTAACGTAGTGGGCGAGGAGGGGGGGCGTTGCGTCGGGCTGCAGCAGCATAGCTCATTGCTTGCATATGCGGCGGTGTCGGCTGAGGAACACCCAGTGACTCGTGGATTTCCTCGCGTACAACGTCAGCAATAGACGTCACTTCGGGCTGTCCAAAAGGTGCGAGCTTTCGCAGCTCCTCTCGCACGATGGCTTGGATCGTTTCGCACAAGTCGTCGGATCCGAGGCCATGAACAGCTGCGCTGTCTTGAAATGCGCGGCGATTGTACTGCCGGGTGCGCATCTCCAGCGTCTTCTCGATGGTCGTGGCTTCTGAGACGAATTCCTGGACGGTATTCGGTGGATTCCTCATAAGTCCAGCGAAGAGCTGTTCCTTTACTCCTCGTATGAGGAAACGAACCTTCTTCTCTTCGGGCATGTCAGGGTCAGCATGGCGGAACAGTCGGTTCATCTCTTCCGCGAAGATTGTCACCTTTTCATTCGGGAGCTGCACCCGAGTTTCCAGTAATGCGGCGGCCCGTTCGTTTCGCACGACGCTTGTGAACGTTTCCAGGAAAACGCTGCGAAAGATGTCCGAGGTTCGAAGATTGGATTCCCGATTCTCGAACCAAGTCCTTGCCGCGCCTTCCAGGTAAAAGTACACGTGGCGCAGCTTGTCCTCGGTGTTCCAGTTGTTGAATGCTGAGACCCTTTCGAACGTCTCCAGCCAGGTTTCGGGGTCATCGCTTGGCGATCCATGGAAGATAGGCGGCTCCCTGGGCGGCTGCATCACGACAGCTGCAGGGGACACTGCGGCTGTCATCGTGCCCGTTGTCTTGGTCGCCGTGGTTCTTGGCTTGTCCGGTAGGACATTGAGGGGGTAGTCCTTTGAGTCTCCGGCTTGCTCGACTGTCCCTGATGGTGTCGGTGTCTTCTTCACGAGCGGGGCTGGGTTCACGGCTTGACGGGGGCGTCCGGAACATGAACGTACCCCGCACCTCCACCAGATGTCACGTAGTCGTGACGTCGAAGAAGGCAGCAGTCAGCACGTCCGAAAGGAAAGTCTTTATTTGGCCGAACTTGTGGCCGAGAAACTGAAAGACAAACTACAGCAGTAGACTGATAGCGGCGAACAGAGCGTCGACCGTCGATCAACTGACAAGCGGTCAAGTGCGCCGGCTTTTATACAGGTGCTATTGAACTTTCCAGCGATATCGCTGGTGGCGGCGTTATCTCTCGATAAAGCTGGAACATTCGCGTGCGGCGCGAAATCTTAAGAAAACGATCTACTACAATCGAGAAGTTTCTCAAACACTGGCTTCGCGGACAGCCTCGAGCGTTGATAACCGTCCTTGCTGGTCAAACCCAAAAAACATCAAAATAAAACAAGTGGGCGTGGCAATATATATATATATATATATATATATATATATATATATATATATATATATATATATATATATGTATATACATATATAATTGCTAACAGAATTAATACGACATTAGAGTTCAATCAACCAAAGGACCAGGCAGGATTTCGTACAGGCTTCTCAACAATAGACCATATTGACACTGTCAATCAGGTGATAGAGAAATGCGCGGAATACAACCAACCTCTATACATAGCCTTCATAGATTACGAGAAGGCATTTGATTTGGTGGAGACATCAGCAATCATGCAGGCACTGCGGGATCAGGGCATCGACGAAGCCTATATAAACATAGTGGAAGAAACCTACAGCGGATTCACAGCCACTAGAGTCCTCCATAAAGAAAGCGACAAAATCCCAATAAAGAAGGGCGTACGGCAGGGAGACACGATCTCTCCAATGCTATTCACCGCGTGCTTACAGGAGGTTTTCAGGGCCCTAGATTGCGAAGAATTATGGATGTTAATGGAGAGTATCTAAGTAACCTGCGATTCGCTGATGACATTGAATTGATGAGTAACGCGGGAGACGAATTACAGCTCATGATTACTGAACTGGATACGGAAAAAAGTAGAAGAGCAGGTCTGAAAATTATTATGCATAAAACTAAAGTAGTGTGGAACAATCATTGCAGAGAACAGCGCTTTGCGATAGGTGGCGAGACTGGAAGTTGTAAAGGAGTACGTCTACTTAGGACAGGTAGTAACCGCGGAGCCGAACCATGAGACTGAAATATCTAGAAGAATAAGGATGGGATGGGGCTCATTCGGCAAGCATTATCAAATCCTAAATGGTAGTCTACCACTATCCCTCAAGAGGAAGGTATATAACAGCTGCATCTTACCGGTACTTACCTACGGAGCAGAAAACTGGAGACTTACAAAGGGGGTTCAACTTAAATTGAGGACGACTGCAGCGAGCGATGGAAAGGAAAATGATAAGTCTAACCTTAAGAGACAGGAAGAGAGCAGAGTGGGTCAGGGAACAAACGGGGATTAAGGATATCATAGTTGAAATCAAGAAAAAATGGATATGGGCCGGGCACGTAGCACGTCGGCAGGATAACCGGTGGTCATTAAGGGTAACTGACTGGATTCCAAGAGTCGGCAAACGCGTGAGGGGGAGACTGAAAATTAGGTGGGTAGATGAAATGAAGAAGTTTGTAGGTATAACGTGGCAGCAGAAAGCACAGGACCGGATTGATTGGCGGAACATGGGAGAGGCCTTTGCCCTGCATTGGGCGTAGACAGGCTGATGATAATATATATATATATATATATGTGTGTGTGTGTGTGTGTGTGTGTGTGTGTGTGTGTGTGTGTGTGTTGTGATGACAAAGGGCAGCACCGAGGCTCGGGCGCGCGGGCAGCTAGAGCGAAGTAGAGGAAGAAGAGGTTCAGATTAGAACAGCTTGCCCGACAAACGGGTGTTGTCTCTGTCTGGTTCGTCACAATGGCGCAGCCTACGACGCGAATCGAACCTTGAAGCTGAAGCCACCTGCCTTCGAGGGTCGTCGGCAGCGCGGGTCTCTCCATCCAAGGAACGCCGTCCACTCTTCCTCGATCATGGATTCCACGGCTCGACCGCTGCTGCCGCCACGCATCGAATCATCCGCGGACGGCGTCCATGCCTCTTCGGGTGTTCCAGCGTACGACCTTCCAGGAACCGTGCTGCCACTTTCGCCTGAGAATGCGCACGGGCTCCTGTCATCTGGGAACGTCGCGTACGCTTCCCGTGGCACGCATCCCGTGCCCTTCCAACGCGTGACTCTTTCAACGAGTGAGCATCCAAGGGACGGCGTTCAGGCTTCCTTGGACGTGGATGTTGCCATCGGGAGTACCGCTACCACAGCATATTCTGGGGACCCGAATCCCCGCTCCTTGTGCACCTCATCCGACAGCACCGCGGAGCTGTTGCGTACCATCGCACAACTCCGCGTCGAGATTAACAGCTGGATAGCGCGGTGCTCCGAGCTGTATCCTGCCGCTATCCCATCATTGTGCACAATGAATGCCCTGTTTGCTGCAGCTGCCTTACAAGGCTTGGATCCAGCTCTGTCCAGAGCCGTAGAAAGCTCCGGTGTGTCCTGACGCAGCTTGCATCTCAACTGGGCTCCTTGGCGTCGGCATACTCCAGATTTTCGTCTGCCGCCCCGCCGTCGCCGGCTGTCTGTGAGTTGCCGGAGTTCTGCGGCTGCCAGAACGATGCCGACAATTGGGTGGCGAGCGTGGACGCAATCGGAGCTCGCGAGTGCTGGACGGATCAGCAGAAGTGGTCTGTGGCCATAGAATACCTTCGAAATGGTGCCGCGGCGTGGCACAGGTATGAAGGCGTCAGGCAGCAATCCTGGGCCGAGTGGAGCGCCAGGCTCATAGCTGCCTTTGGACCCATTGACCACCCCCTCGCTGCCACTACCCAGTCCAACCTCACCGCTACCGAGGATAGAGCTCTGAAGGAGCACCACGTCGAGGCTGCAACCGCGCGTTGCAGCTCACCTGCAGACAGTGTCCCAACCTACCCTGGGATAAACACACCACTGAGACCAGGCCTACCACCTCAGGTTACGGACTCGGCGTCAGTATCCAACGCCATAACATCCCTGCCGGTGGCCGATATCGTTTTCCGTCCACATCTGTCGAAAACGCTGCCCCCATGCTCGTCGTCGCTGGAGCACTTGGAGGCACCGGCACTTCCAGTACTGGACGCTCTACCATGCAACGCGCCGTACCTGTCCGTGGATTCCAGCAAGACCCCCCTGAACAGACGAAAGCGGATCAGCGTACCTCACAGCATGCAATGGCAGAACGTGAGAACATTTGCAACTTGCTGCGAGACGTCTATCCCGAAGCCGCCAAGGTGTCTGACACGGCTGAGATCGTTTTGATCGAAGACCTGCCAGTGCAGCACAAGTCTCCGGCTGTTGAGCGGCTTCTGACGAGGATGTCTCGGCTGCTCGCAGCGTCGCTTCAAGAAAAGGTCAGCGTCAAAGGTCAGCGCGTGAACTCAGCTTCCCGTTGCCACAGACGTCTAATAAGAAACCTAGAGGCCCCTCGAACCACTGCAAAAAGCGCAGATGGCCTCGTTCGGTGCAGCAAGTGGCGTTACAGGACCCACAACTTCCTTCCCTATTTTCCCAACTGCGACGGCATAAACGTGCGGGCTACATACGACCACACTATATCACCCAGGGTCGCCCGTTAGAGCACGCTGAGGCGCCTTCTCAAGCCAAGTCGTCGCGTGGCCTGGACCGACCACCGCCATGCAGCCAGTGTCACCCACCAGAGGCACTTCTGGCAGGTCTGCCAACCAACTTGCAGCGTGGTCTGGACCGACCACCGCGATGCAGCCAACACCGCCCACCAGAGACATTGTCGACTGTTCCGCACGCTCGCAGTCATGGCCGAGTGTGATGACGAAGAGCAGCACCGAGGCTCTGGCGCGCGGGCAGCTAGAGCGAAGTAGAGGAAGAAGAGGTTCAGATTAGAACAGCTTGCCCGACAAACGGGTGTTGTCTCTGTCTGGTTCATCACAATATCTATATTGTTGAGGCGTTTATTGGACGGTAGTCGGCGACGATATGCAATGGCGACAGTCAAGGCAAAAACACGGACTCAGAGCGCGAGCGCGAAGAGCCAAAGGGGACGACCCACTAGAAGGCTATAGAGAACGCAACCCATTAATCATTAAAGGCTTCGCTACAATTTCCCAGGGTACGAAAAGGGAGCCGTCCGGCGACCTAACAGCTCGTCACTATGAATGGGTCATATTAGGCCTTGAGGCGCTGCACGTTGACGATGTCGCGCCCTCGACGGCGCATGTCCGAAGATGGTTCGATGGGTTCGATCACGTAGTTGACCGGGGATGTGCGCTCGACGACCCGGTAGGGGCCTTCGTATTTCGGCAGTAGTTTTGTAGAGAGGCCAGTTGCAGTGGTAGGGACCGAGAGCCATACGAGCGCTCCAGGGAGGAACGTGGACTCAGAAGTGGTGGTTCCACCGCGAATGCTCTTCTGCCGCTCTTGTTCCTGAGTTGTAAACGTCTTGGCAAGCTCGCGACACTCTTCCGCAAGCCTGGCTGTGTCAGATATCGGCGCACACTCAGTTGAATCCGGCTTGTATGGGAGTATCGTGTCGATGGTGTGCGACGGGTGCCTTCCGTACAATAGGAAGAAGGGTGAAAAACCAGTAGTGCTCTGAGGGGCGGTAATATAGGCGTAGGTGACAAAGGGCAGAATGGCATCCCAATTCGTGTGATCGGCGGCGACGTACATTGAGAGCATGTCGCCGAGCGTGCGGTTAAAGCGTTCGGTGAGCCCATTCGTCTGCGGGTGGTAAGCAGTAGTTTTGCGGTGAACAGCACGGCACTCTTTTAGAATGGCTTCGACGACTTCCGACAAGAAGACACGGCCTCGATCGCTGAGAAGCTCCTGGGGTGGACCGTGACACAGCATGAATCGGTGTAGCAGGAAGGAGGCAACATCGCGCGCTGTAGCCGCTGGGAGAGCGGCGGTTTCGGCGTATCGCGTTGGATGGTCAACAGCGACGATGGCCCAGTGGTTACCAGCCGATGTCAGAGGAAGTGGTCCGTACAAATCGATGCGCGCCCGAACGGACGGTTCGGGCAAGGTAATGGTTGTAGACCAGCGGGTGACACGTGCGTTGAAGGTTTTCGGCGTTGGCAATCTAGGCAGGAGCGAAGGAACTTCTGCACGTAGCGGTACATCCCTCGCCAGAAGTATCGTTGTCGAATGCGGTGGTAAGTTTTGGATACCCTAGAGTGCGCGCATTGTGGATCAGAGTGGAAAGACTCGCATATTTCAGAACGCAGACTGCGGGGTATCACAAGTAGCCACTGGCGGCCGTCGGCGTTGTAATTGCGTCGGTGCAGTAGGTCGTCACGAATCGTGAAATGGTGGGCTTGACGACGCAACGCGCGAGTGGTTGGTGTTGCCGACGGATCAGTGAGCAAGTCTATCAGCCAGGCGATCCATTTATCCTTGCGTTGTTCGGTAGCGATGGTGTGAACGTCGATGGAAGAAACAACATTGTTAGGTACCGAGCAGGGGGCATCGTCGTCAGGCAAGGGGGAGCGCGAGAGGGCGTCGGCGTCAGCATGCTGGCGTCCGTTGCGGTAGAGCACGCGAATATCGTAGTCCTGTAGGCGAAGTGCCCAGCGGGCGAGGCGGCGTGAGGGATCCTTCAATGACGACAACCAGCATAGTGCATGATGGTCGGTGATGACATCAAATGGGCGGCCATATAAATAGGGTCGGAACTTTGTAAGGACCCATATGATCGCCAGGCATTCCTTTTCGGTGACGGTGTAATTGGTCTCGGCTTTGGTTAGCGTACGACTTGCATATGCCACGACATATTCAGGGAACCCTGGTTTGCGCTGCGCAAGGACAGCGCCAAGGCCAACACCGCTGGCGTCTGTGCGTACCTCTGTAGGGGCCGTAGGGTCGTAGTGGCGTAGTATGGGAGGCGACGTCAACAAACGACGGAGCTTTGCGAAAGCGTCGTCGCACTTCGACGACCACGAATGGAGGAGCCCGTTACTTCCGAGGAGCTTCGTCAGCGGTGATATGAGAGTCGCGAAGTTTCGAACGAAGCGCCGAAAGTAGGAACACAGTCCTACGAAACTGCGCAGTTCTTTGACGGACGTAGCTTTCGGGAACTCGGTCACAGCCCGAAGTTTGGCTGGATCGGGGAGAATTCCGTCCTTGGACACGACGTAGCCGAGTATTGTCAGCTGCCGTGCTGCAAATCGGCACTTCTTTAGATTCAGTTGCAGACCAGCGTCGCTCAAACGCGTCAACACATGCCGGAGGCGTTGAAGATGCGTGGAGAAGTCTGGAGCGAAAACGACGACGTCGTCGACGTAGCACAAGCACGTGTGCCATTTCAGGTTGCGCAGAACAGTATCCATCATGCGCTCGAAGGTGGCGGGTGCATTACACAGCCCAAACGGCAAGACGTTGAATTCGTACAAGCCGTCGGGCGTGACAAAGGCGGTCTTCGGTCGAGCGTCATCAGCCATAGGTACCTGCCAGTACCCTGAGCGCGAATCGATAGATGAAAAGAATTCGGCTCCTTGTAGGCTGTCAATCGCGTCGTCTATTCGCGGTAGTGGATACACGTCCTTACGAGTGATCTTATTGAGTCGTCGGTAGTCCACACAGAACCGCACAGAACCGTCCTTCTTCGCAACAAGTACGACAGGAGACGCCCAGGGGCTGTTAGATGGTCGAATAACATCGCGTCGAAGCATGTCGTCGACTTGCTCGTTGATTACGCGGCGTTCTGTGGGAGATACGCGATATGGACGTTGCCGCAGTGGTGGTTGGGCGCCAGTGTCGATGCGATGCGTAACGGTGGACGTGCGGCCGAGAGAAGTTTGAGCAATATCGAAAGAAGTGCGAAATTCTTCCAAGAGGTCCAGAAGCTGGGAACGCTGGACCGGCTTAAGGTTGTCAGCAATTGAAGAAGCAAATACATCAACGGGCGATGAACCAGACGTGGTAACAGAACTGAGCGTGCCGGAACTGGGGCAGTGCGTGCCATCTGGTTCGTTCATAACTTGTGCGTCTTCGAGGGGTTCCACGCTGCCGAGACATTCTCCTCGCACCAACGTAACACTGTACGGAGATGGGTTGATAACAAAAACTGACGTGCTGCCCTGAGTGACTTGCACGGTCGCGAAGGGCAGCAGCAAGCCTTTCCTCGTGCAAACACGGTCGGATGGCGAGAGGAGCGCGACGGTGTCGGAGAGACTGGCGCAGTAGACGGACACCGTCGTTGAAGAGGATGCAGGCAGTTTGCTGTGGTCTTTGACGAGTACCTTGCTCACAGACTATGGACTGTCAGCCGGCGTCAGGTCAGAGAATGGTGAGAGCTCTATTTCGGCGGGTGCGCAATGAATCGCGGCGTCGTGGTGGGAGAGAAAATCCGATCCTAGGATGACGTCGTGAGAGCATGCTGGAATTATGATCAATTCGACGGCGTACAGAGCATCCTTAATCATGACGCGGGCTGTGCACACCGCTGTAGGGTGGATACTTTGGGCGCTGGCTGTACGGAGGGAGAGCCCGGGAAGTGGCGTCGTCACTTTTCGCAGTAGTCGGCTAAGTTTGGCGTCAATAACGAATACGGCGGCTCCAGTGTCAATAAGGGCAGATGCGCGCACACCGTCCACAAACACGTCTAACACGTTCGATGGGCTTCGCTGAGGGCTTTCGCAGTTCGATAGCGTCGCAGCCCTTGCCTCGTGGACTGCGACTACTAGTTTTCCTGGTCACGTGGGACCGGCCGTGGCCGCATCGGTGACAGTGAGCGGCGTCGTGGTGACGGCGAACGGCGTGTAGATGGAGCTGGGCGATACGACGGTGACATAGGCGGCGGTGAATCGTAATACGGGCGGCTTGACTGGCTGGGGATGGCTGAGGCTACAGGAGGCGGCTGCACGCGATTGCAATAGCGGGCGACATGACCGGCGCAACCACACGCGAAGCAGATCGGTCGGTTGTCAGAAGTGCGCCATTGGTTCGCCGGGGTAGGTCCCACCCATGGAGCAGGACGCGGTGGACGAGGCGTCTGCTGATACGACTGCATGATGGGCTGCATCGGTGGCCTAGGTATGGCGTCGGCAAACGCAGCCGGCCCACTCGCTTCGAAGGCTTGAGGTCTGGCGACGGCTTCGGCGTAAGTAAGTGGGGCAGCCACAGGGATCGCTTGGGGTGACCTGGCTACAACCTGCGCGTAACTGAGCGGCGCAGGTGCCGGAGGGGGCTGGTATGACCTGGAGCATGACCTCCGCGATTTCCTGCTGAATAGCGCGGCGTAAGGGAGCCAGCAGCGTGGTCGACGGCTGTTCAACATGCTGCGGGTGAGGGAAGGCCAGTAGGGAGAACTGGCGGCCAATTTGCTCGCGCACGAATGACTTGATCTCGGCGAGCAAGGCGGACTGATCAGAAATGGCCGACAAGCCTGCGAGATCGGCGTCGCGTGATGGAGGTCGACGGGTCAGCAGACGCTGCCGGCGCAGCTCCTCGTAGCTTTGGCAGAGCGTGATCACCTCGGCCACAGTACGAGGGTTCTTGGTGAGCAGCATAGTGAAGGCATCGTCGTCGATGCCTTTCAGAACGTCGCGGATCTTGTCAGACTCGGGCATGGCCGCGTCAGCCTTCTTGCACAAGTCCAGGACGTCTTCTATGCAGATCGTAAAAGAATCACCGGCCTGCTGAGCTCGTTCACGTAAACGTTGTTCGGCTTGCAGTTTACGAACGGCAGGGCGGCCAAACACATCGATGATGGCGGTCTTGAAAGCAGACCACGTGGGGAACTCGGTGGTGTGGTTGTTGTACCACAGGCCCGCCACACCCGCGAGGTAGAAAACGAGGTTGCTGAGTTTGCCTGCCTCGTCCCATTTGTTTGGTACGCTCACACGCTCGTACATCGCATATATATATATATATATATATATATATATATATATATATATATATATATATATATATATATATATATATATATATATGCAGGCGCCAGCAACATGATAAAAAATTGGCCGCGTGTCTGCGTGCTTCGCTGCAAATGTCGTCTAAAGACGATAGAAGAGGCGCTGCGTGAGATATGGACGCCATCTGGCTGTACGTCGGGACACATGAGTGCTGTGTTGTTTCGGGCTGGTAGTCCCGGCGCAGCAGCAGGCGAGGACCGGCGGTGACCAACGCGACCGGCGGGGACGCCAGCCAGTCCGAATACGCGGTTTGGCGCGAAGCGCTGAAGCAGAAGAAACGTCCGCACTGAACGAGTACTCTCCACGCACTCTTTTATTTACACGTCGCCTGGGTAAAACAGGAATGCCAGACCGGCGCTCCATGGCATTCGTACAGTGCAATACAGAACCGAAACCGAAACGCAACAATGAGCTCGTGCAGAAGGCACGGAGGAAGGCAAGTTTCAGCGCAGTGGCATTTTCAGCGCAGCTTAAGAAACTAGGGTCTTTAGAATTACGTATGTATGCATTTTCTATTAAAGGAACACACCGCCTAATATTTACCTAGTGATGTTGCGCCTCAGATATGCGTAATGTTTGCTTTTTGATCGACAATGTACACAAGTATGAACCTAGTCAGTCAGCCCGGGCGGTGGCCCTGCAAATAACTGCGCTCACTGTCAAATTTCTTATATTTTACTGCCCATTTTGCGTTACTTTTTGAAGCAACACGTAGCAACTGAAGCTAGTTTTAAGAAACAAAGGAAAACCAATACAGCTATAAAAGGTGACAATAAGAATAAAAGCCCACTACCTACAGCTGCGATTCGAACCCGGGCCTTTTGAGTGGGAAGCGGCCATTCTACCCCTGCACCACTTCGGCGGAGCCGCGAGCAACTCTTAAACGACGACACATTGCAGACTACCGATCGCACATATGCAGCTTTTCTGGACACCAGTGGCCTAGTTCGCGTGAACGACACCACGTGGCGTATCGACCTTAAAGTTCAGCAAAACGGCTGTTTGGCCTAGTTGGAAATGGTTCATCATTTAAGAAGCGCAAAATGACACGGGGACGAAGCATAGACACACACAGGACCTAGCATTGCACTACAACAAATGTGAGTGCAACCCTAACATAGATAATACCGTCACTTTGTTCACTCATCAGAACCAGAGATCTAGAGAAATTGCTGAAGCCTTTTTCATTTCACAACACAAGGAAGATTGCATTAGTCATCCTTCAATAGCCCTATCAGACAAAGAGATACAACTGCTTTCTGCTTTTTTTGTGAACGTCTTTTTATGTTGTTTTAGCGATGTGCGCTAAGGCATTAGCAGATGTGATTTGCGCAGTTCCGTATGGGTTAAAAGTCTGAGTTGTTTCGATAATAAAATCAGTTGTTAGAAAGCGCTTGTCCTGTGTGTGTCTATGCTTCGTCCCCGTGTCATTTTGCGCTTCTTAAATGACGACCTTAAAGAATTCAAAAGTCTCGCCATGACGTATGCAGTGACGCGGCACTAAATAAAAGAGAATCAAATGAAACAGTACACATGCCCCGAGACTGTCGCTTCACCTCGGTGCGCAGAAAAGAGAGCGCTGTTTGTCGGCGTTATCTCGACGGCGACGACTGGCAATTAATTGGCAGTTTTTCTAGACGTGCCATGCCAAATGTCTGGCCGTTATAGACGCGCCCGCGATGCATGAAGAGCATCGTGTTTTTATTTGTTTGTTTCTTTGTTTGTTTGTTTGTTTGTTTGTTTGTTTAGTTTCTTGCGCTGCCGTACCGGTGGGATTTTGGAGCAGCATGCTGCTTTCCGAGTTTCTTTTTTTCAGCTAGCGGGAACCATTGTGTTTGGGTACGAACAGGATATTGTGGTTGCATAATAAACCGAATTTCCTTTGATGTACCACTTGGGTGACGCTCGTTTGCTCCTTGCGTTACCTCAAGTTAGAACTGGATAAGTTTGAGAACGCTAGGAATGAGAGTGAAAAAAAAAAGGAAGTTAAAGATAGTTTTTATTTGTTTTCATTTAGTTCTTATTTAAATGTGGCTGCCACCGCAATCTTGGCGCCGTCTAAGCGGGTGTGCAAAAATGATACAGTCATTGAAAGATCTTGTACATTGGAAAATGTGAACTTGGTTAGTTTTTTTGTTAGGAATGAACGTATAGTAGAACATATACGACTGACGTGATGTGTAATAATCTCTAGATCTGCCGTCTATCCCGCTAAAAAAGGCACTTATCTATCCTAATTGCATTTCTTCTTTTTCTTTCTTTTTTTCCTTTTTTTTGCTGGGGGTGATTGTCTTGAATCCTGTTGGCGCAGATAGACCAATAGGTTACTCTAATGGGCTGGAAGTTCTCCTGAAGCTCTCCTTTCATGTTCTGTAGGCGCAGTCTCTTTCAACTCTGCACTGCAGCAAGCACAAAGTCGATCATGAATCACCTACTGGCCCAATCGTCCACTTTGATCAGCACAAAGAAATTCAGAAGAGCGAAGTTTGGCGTTTTTGCGCTGACAACAACGATTGTTAATGCAACATAATATAGTAACTATTCCTACAATCTCTCAAAATCACTTCTTTATTGTGTATCAATCCTGATCTAGAATACAAAATGCATTTGACTTGCTCAACAACGGGTCACAAGACACATCAGAGAAAAGCGAACCCTTTAATTCCTCCTTCTTTCGTTCACTCAGCATATGAAAATTTCTTCAGTTGTGAGTGGAGCTCCTTCTGTTGCCCCGAAGATGTGCAGGCGTTCCAAAGGAAATCTTAAGCCTTTCTTTCCAGGAGGTTTCCTTAAGAGAACGATGGTGTTTATGCGCACAGGAATTTTGATTAGTAGTTTTTCGCTCGCAGCAATGACTGAAAAATACCAGTCTTCAGCCAGATAAAGCCTAGCGAAATCTGCTTTTTTCCTTAATATCTACTGCTTTTCAAGCAGTAGTCTTCTTCCTCTGAAAGCCCAACGGAAAATGACCCATGTTGAATAGAATGAGTGATAACGTAGTTCAGCGCAAAAAACAGGCAACAGACGAGTGAGAGGACAAGGACACAGCGCAGAGGACAAGGATGCGCTGTGTCCTTGTCCTCTCACTCGTCTGTTGCCTGTTTTTTGCGCTGAACTACGTTATGACTGACTCGTTCCAACTCGCCCAACAAGCAACGCTGAATAGAATGACTACAGCTCCACTCGAGGGCCTTCAAAACCGGAGCTTTTTTTTGCACTTCATGATGCAAAATATCAGCCGCGTATTGAATCCTGGAATCTTCTGGCTTGATAGGAATGTCAAAGCTGCGAAGACATTCCTGGTTGGGATTCTTTTTTGGCTCAAACGTGTAGGCCCACCTTGAAAGTCCTTTCCACTGTATCGGGTAGGTTTGTCTCCATTGTAGATAAGGAAATCATAGTAAAATAGATAGTAACAAATATATAATTCAATATTAAATTTTGCTGCAACATAAAACTTGCAATAGAAATACGCGCAAAAGCGACTAATTAATAATATTTCAGAAGACACGATAACTGGCATGTAGCCTCGACTTTAATAATAGGGATATCTGCACACAGGTGTGAAGTCAGCTTAATGCGCATCTATAGCACAGTGCTGTCATAGATGCACGCGTTTTAGATAACACCCTCTAGACATGGTACTCCCTCTCAGCTCTGTCTGAGTGGAAATAGCTCAAAGAATTGAATTCCTGTCAATCTGATAACATGTTATTTTTTTTCTTAGATTAGGCCCTAAATCTGCCCTAAATGGTGGATCTGCGCTGTACAGCACACACGTGTGCTGTACAGCGCAGAGCCACCATTTAGGGCAGATCTTGTAGTGACGCGAAAATTACCTGCTTGATAGTGAGAAAGTTCAAATATGTATACACAATAACCTTCTCGATATTTACTTATGGACAAATATTTGGATCGTGGAACATGAGGTGAGCATGAGTGAGGTCACGCCTTTTTAGAGTAAATACTTACTCTATCACTATATATTCGCGATGTGCTTTCTTAAAGGGGCTGACAACCGACCGAAATGTGTCACAAGACCCTGGCTGTGAATTACAGTGACATAAACGAGCTTTTTTTTTTCACCATATGATTAGGATTTGTATTGTTGAATTGCGCTTTGAAAGTCACAACGGCATATCGCGTTGCCTGACGGGCAAGCCTTCATAGTGCACGAATGAGATGTGCTGAATGCTGTACGCAGTCCGCTGCTATTTACTAAAGAAAAAAAAATGCGTTTAAAAATAATCTGCACGGTATTAGGCATTCTCGATTTAATCTGTGCTTATAAAAGAGTAAAAGGAGTTGACGTTGAGAGGTGGCGTTGCCTTCGCGACTACTAGTGAACGCATGTCGAGCAACGGCGCATGCGCGCGGCGCTTTCTACATTGAATGAACTTCCACTTCCAGGTAGCGCACATCAAAAACCGAAAAAAAAATGCATTTCATAACGTTTGGGCTGTGGCATGGGCTTTGCAAGACACTGACCTACGTAGGCGGTGTCACGGCTGAAACGTTAGTAAAGGCATCTTTTCTTTTTTTAGCGAGTGCTACCCGCAAGGCAAGCATTCTCTACACACACACACACTCCCACACTCACACACATATATATATATATATATATATATATATATATATACATATATATATATATATATATATATATATATATATATATATATATATATATATTATATATATATAGTGCATTACCGCCACGTTAGTCATAAACCTGAGGCGAACAAGCAAGGCAAGCTTGATCTGTTCATTAGTTTGATGAACCGTAATTAGGCTTGGCTCGGGAACCCAGTGCGGAGGGCAATCTAGTGAGCGTCGAATACTTGGCTCATTGGATCGGTAAGCAGAACTGTAAAGCGAAAAGCGCTTGTTAGTTTTGAAGTCTTCTTCCTCGCTGTTTTCATTCACTCTGTTGTACATTGCTGCTAACATGGGTACCTGTTAAGGGAAAGTCATCAGTAAAGACAACATGCATGTGTCCATGCCTGGACTTCCCTCTTAGTTACTCCCTCTTATTACTCTTTCAACGGCGTGAAGTGGCGTTGCGGCAACAAAGGCAGTGTGTAATCGGCTAATATTCCCTATGAAATTACCTATGCTTTTCAGGAAAGCAGCGTACACTAAAGAACGTGTTGAAAGGGTGTCGTTTCGCCTCACAGAAACAGTCCTGATACCGTGCATGCCTCTCGATTGCATTATCGCCGCGCGCCCGGCACTTCCAGGTCACAAATGGCATGCACGTTATGAGCGTGAGTCAGCATTCTTCATAGGAAAGTGGCGAGTGCCAAGAATTCAAGAAAGGAAACGCAAGCCAGCAGCAAAGCATCCGGTTGAAGATCTCTCCGTCGTTGCTATGGCAGCGGCGCGCGCGGCCGCGCTCGCTTCCGAGTCTGCTTGCCTACCGTTCCCGCCGCCGGCCTGCGCCAGTCAGCGGGGAGGGGGGGGGGTGGGTAAAGGGAGGGGGCACTTGCTGAAGGCCTTGACAGTTTGAGAGAAACACCTATTCTCATTATTCTTGTCGGTAAAACACCTCCTCCGTTAAACTTTTGGGAGGGGAGGCGGGCCCTTGGGGCATACCCCTTAGCTACGGGCCTGGCCTCTGGACTTCTAGGTGGCCCCGGTCGCTCTACGAAACTTCTTCCGAAGGCCCGTACTGTGTGGTCTAGCAAGCCTCGTACTTCATATACGCTGTCAAGTCGCTTGAGACTTACTGTAATCAAACAATGTCGAGGCATCAGATTGTGCATATGGACCTGCTAAAGCCCCACTGTCACTGTGCAGCTGTCCGTAAATAGCCAGGATGGCTCTTTTTCGGAGGGGAAGTAAATGTAATGCAAAAGAGCAGCACTACTTGCAGAAGCAGAGAACGCTGCTCCCGTAGAAAAAAGGCTACGATTCAACAATACAAGCTTTGCATTGGTTCTACTTTTACTGGTTACGTTTCTGCGTCGTATCTAATAGTAGAGTACTTCTTTAAAACGCTTCATTATGTTACAAATGACAGCCCTCATGCGTGCCTTGGTTTCGTTTTGTATTGCCTTCTTATGGTTGAGGTTAACTAAAATCTGGGTTCCTTTTCTTCGTTATTAAGTAATGGGTTGCGTGGTAATAAAAAATAAAACATTAGAAGTTTACTTACTCCATTTCCAAAAGCGAAACCAAAACTGCAACAAATATCTTGGGTGAAATGGTCCAGCGAGAAAACAAGCAACTAAATCTTCAGCAGCGTTGCACTAGTAATAATAATTGCTGGAGTTCTACGTGCCCAAACCATAATATGCTTATGAGGCATGCCGTAGATGAGGGCTGCGGAAAGTTCGACCACTTCAGGTTCGTAACGTGCATCTAAAACCAAGTACACGGGCCTCTAGCATTTTCGCCTTGTTCAAAAATGCTGGAGCCGCCGTCAAACCTGTCCCCTTTGGGTCAGCAGCCGAGCACCGTAACCGCTGTACCAGCGCGGCAAACATAAGCAATTCTGAGATAGACAAAAAAAGAAGAAAAAACCGCATTGGGATTCGAATCAAGGCCCCCCGATTGCGCTCAAACAGCCAGCACGGATGATCAACCCATTCAGCCACAGCACGCGGCGGCTAGCCCGTGATACGATAGCTATTATAAAGATACTACGGTCAAACTCTCCTTGCAACGCTCCTTGCAAGTGTCCCCACCTTCCAAAGAGCAGGAACGGAATGCAAAAGTGAAAACAGCTGCTTTCTGTTTGCAAAAATGCTCCGTAGACCATAATTCGATGTTTCACAGCGCAAGGAACGAGGACGACATTGGAAAACACACACAGCGCTGAACTTACCACTAACTATATTTTCAAACTTACAGCAATATATATGCGCTCTTCACCAGGAAAGAAAAAAGAATAGAGCAAATGAAGCATACAAAAAATTCCAGAAAAAATCGTAGAAGCCCAAACAATTTTGAAACGTGATAAAAAGTGCACGAGTGCAGCTTTGCTTGCTCTTTCGAGCAACGGAAGTGAATTTCTCGTGATCGTAAAATACATGTGATATCGATGATGGGTTGTCGTTTACTGCAACTACAATTTTTTGTACACCAGGCCTGCAATTGTCGCGTGACCGAAATCTCGTAACATCGCACATCTACTTATGTGACTACAATCACGTAACAACTAGCCACGTGACTAAAAATCACGTAAAATCAAGTAATTAGTCTCGCCACTAAAACCCCGTAACGTCACGTAACTATTGACGTGACGTGTTGGCGCCAAAAACTTCGGAACAACCGGGTGGAGCGGGGCAACCTCAGCGTCTGCACTAAACTCTAATAAACATGTACTTTTTCTCTCACGTGACTAAAATCCCATCACGTTACTAGTGACGCGACATTTCCCCTTCAAAACCACGCAACAAGTGCGTAGTCTGGGGAACCGACCGAAACCTGAGAAGAATAGATTATGCAAGCCTAGCCATATCCTATAATACTATACTAGCAAAAACTTTCCACCTCTAGCAATAGCTTGGTATTACTAGCAAAACTTTAGAAGAGGCTAGGTCGAACGCTAGCTCCGCTTTCGGTTCCAGCCTTGCGCAACCAGTACATGCTGCGCACATTTTCATTTCCAGATGTTTAAAATGGCATCTTATTGCGGTACGTTGAGGTGGGCTGCGAGTGCGTGCGAAAAGCTGCTGAATCACAGGATTTTCGTTTTGTAACTGGGAGCACCAGTCCCTGGACTTTCCGAAAACTTTGATCCACACACGTCATATCACACGGACCTATCCGTTGCAGTGCACAGTGCTTCGTGATGTTAAAGGAGAAGGCATGCTGGTTTTTTTCTGTTCACGTAGGGCGATAGATATGACAAGAGATGAATAAAAATTTCAGTTTCACCACAAGGACGATGCAATGAGTGCGATAGCAACAAATGAAGTAAAGCCGGCAGCTAACTCTTCTAGATCCAGCCTCGCGTAACTCTACAAAATGGTGCTGTAAGAGAACACAGCCACTCCAGGTAGGAAAGGGGATTTCGCACAGTCTCTTCGAGTTGAGAGCGCAGCATATAGAAGGGTATATGAGCCGTCCACTGATGTTTGTCGAGATAGAAATTTTGATTTCATTTAAGTTAGGGCGAAATCATTGCACTGCTGTTTGAAAAAGAACAAATAATGTTTCCTATTCTTTGATTGGCTTAATTATCGGTTGGTTTCATTAGTAGTGTCTAACAACAAAAAAAAAAGAACCCCTCGAAAAATTCCCCTTCGTTCGTTAAGATTACGACATACACTTGCGTTAGCCCTAAAGTAAAAAGCAACTGCAAAAACGTCTAACTTTTCATTTAATTACCATGCCTCGCTTGTCTAAGCTTAGTTCGCTTCCTTTACGTTGCTGAATTGTAGGTACCTGAGAAGATCGTAACGAAATCATTGAGAAGGGAGAAATAAGTTTCCACCACAACACCAGAATACGCGTACAAAAGTTCCAAAGAGCTTTGTTCACCATAACTTGATCGGGCGTTCTGTTCCTTAGGACGTTTATAAAAGAATAAAGTAAGAATTACAAATGTAGATCTGAACGATGTGATACGCGTGGAGTGTTTAAACATACACTAAAAAAGTCATATAATAAAGAGAAAAAGAAACGGCAGCTCAAGTTTACAGTCAAGAACCGAAACCGAAACGAAAGCTCTTTTTTGTTTCGGCGGCGACATCCTGTGCGAAGCTGTGGAACTAATTCACGGGCTGAAAAAAAATGCTGATCCATCGCCAGGAATCGAACCGGTGACGGCGCGGTCATGGCGTGCTCTGAACTTGAGCGATTAGCACGCTCGGCCACGGTGGACGCTTTGTCGCCAGTGGTAAGCAAGGGTTTATCAATTTTACCACAAACATTTGAACGACCGCACTTCAAAAAACGCGTTAGGGAACAATGTCATGCTAATTGCAGCAAGTTGAGAATGGCTTCAAACGAAGGCTGAGTGTCAGTGCTACATGTGATTTCCTGACCATTAACATAACTTGCTTAGTTTTACGACAGTGACCGTTTTTGTCTCGAAAAACAGGCCACATTTTTCGCCGTTTCCATAGACTCCCATTGTACAATCTTTAACTGCTCTGGGAACAAAATGGAAGCTTACTGCAACATGATCGCTGCAGTCCTCTCGTGCGTTTAGGTTCCCAGAAGCGCTCTGTGGTCTGCGTTTTAGGGGCGAAGCTCCTTAAGGCGGCAACCGTTCGTCCCTCGTAGTCGTAGTAGTCGTAGTGCGTAACCAGTCGTAACGCTAGTACCAGATCTTGACCTCCAAGGTGGTGCCGGTGGGAGATTTTTCCTGTGCGTTGTTGAACAATAAAAAATTCGCAGCGTGCGCGTTAACTAAAAGCGGAATTCTTCTGTCTCTCATTCCCCATTAGCAGCCATTGGCATGTTCCAGTAGGAAACGTTAGTAGAAGTGTAAGTGTTAGCTAAAAGCCGACTTCTTCTGTCTCTCATTCCCATTAGCAGTCATTGTTTACCTCCAAGGTAGTGCCTGGTGAGATTTCTCCTGTGCGTGATTAAACAATAAAAATTTTGTTCAAAACGCCGTTGATTGATGAAATAAACCAACGAAAGACGCCAGATGTTTTCTAAAAGCAAAACGAAGAACGCCAGATGTTTCTAAAGCAAAACGAAAAGACGCCAGCTGCTTAACGAAAGACGCCAGATGTTTTCTAAAGCAATGGTTTTCTAAACAATGAAAATTCACAGCGTACATGTAAAATTAAAGTGAGCTGCAAGTCGTCATAACTCATCGAACCTTTAGTATAAACGCGCCCGATCTCACGTCGGTGATGATGTACTGGGCAGAATTCACGGAAGATTCACGGTTTACCGATGAACCTCCGCAGCTTCGCCCACTCATCATCATTCACTCCGTGGATATGCTGTGATTTTTTTCAACATTCACCCTCTACACTCAATTATTCGGGAAAAACTCGCCAGTTCCATTGAAAACACGCTAGCTTCTCGCCGGGGCCGCCAGGGGCGCTGGCTGTGATGCGTCCACCAGGGGTGGACACATCACAGTTTTTTTTATGCATGATTCGAGCTTGTTTTTTTAGTTATATGAGTGCATAAGCCACTAGATTGAAGCTTTGAAGCATAATAGGGCTTACAATTTTGTACTGTTTCCTGTGTGACAGTCGCCTGGGGTTTTTTTCCCGTTCGGTCACCACGTGTCTGAAAGGCACACATGTGCTTTGAAGTATAGCATACTTGCGGAGTTTTGTGATACCATTTGACTTTAAGTGTATGTAATCCGCCGTGTGAACGATCTAGACATGGTCAAAAAGACCGTAAAGTGTTCAGGGTGCGGAATGGGATGGAAAATAGAGGTTTGTACGGATGAGAAGACAGAGGGAGCTGACGCCAAGTGTAAGCAATGCGAGCTAGAGGCGAAAATGGAAATAATAATGGCTGCCCAGAATAAGCTCATGGTAAGAATCGCCGAGCTGGAGATTGCGTTGGCGACAGAGCGGGAAAAAACGATGGCTATGGGGGAAAGGCTTAAGTCAGCCGAGGAGGGCGTAGCGAAGGTAGTCATGATGAACAAAGAAGCAAGCGACAGCGGGAACAGCGGGGCATCGACCCCCACAGTGGTAGACTCGAAGGGGGAAACAGGTTTGGAAAAGACAGGTGCAAGGGTCACAGGACCCAGCTTCCGCGAAGTAGTTTTGGGAAGGGGAGGGGACAAAGCAACAGTGGCACGCGCTAGTAACCGAGGCAGTGGCCAGGTGCGGGACGGTCCAGCAGAAGAGTCGGAGCACGTGATAATCGCCGGGGACTCGAATTTAGTTAGATGCGAAGAAGCAGTCAAGGAAAGGGTGAGAGGCGACAAACGAGTTTTAATAGGGAAGTTCCCGGGACATAGGCTGGGATCAGTGATGAGACAAGCTAGCGCAAAACTCGCAACTAAGGCTAATGGATGTAACCTCGTGATAATCGCGGGAGGTCTAAACGACGTCTTGAATGAAGAATCAGCCGAACTAGCGACCACATTGGCGAAAGGGGTCGAGGACATGCGCGCCATTTCCTCTCAGGTGCAGATAGTGGTATGCACAATACCGGAAGTACCAGTGAGAAATATCAACTTGCAAAGAGCGGTTGTCGACGCAAACAAAGAGATATGGCGAATTAGTCGAGAGAAGGGCTTCGAGGTAGTGGATATAAACAGGGAGGTGCACAGGTGGGGCGGTTTCCAAAGAGACAGAATTCACTTCGATAAGAGGCTTGGTCATGAGGTGGGCTGGCGACTGGCAGGACGCACAGTAGCTTTTTTGGGGGCACGCGGGCCCTTCGGTGCCCACGGTAGCTTGTAATGAGGAAAACAACCAGGGGGACTCTTTGACAGGCAGTATAGCGAAAAACCAGAGAAAAAGTAAAAGAAGGGAGAAGGCGCGTGTTGCAATTAGTTACATAAACATGCAGGGTGGCAGAAAAAAGGCAAAATGGTTAGAGATTGAGGAGCAGTTAAGCAAGGAACAGATAGGTGTTTATGCGGTTACAGAAACACACCTTAGAGACTTGGAAGAGCCACCACATATTGACAATTATATTTGGGAAGGATGTAACAGGATCACCTCAGAAAGGAGAGGTGGGGGTGTTGGAATGCTAATTCATAGCAAAACAAAATTGGATAGAGTGAAACAAACGTGTTCAGAGCACATGTGGGTTTCGGGCACAGTAGGTGGAAAGAAAACGTGGCTAGGTGTAGCTTACTTGTGGACAGGCAATAACTGCAGAGAAAAGAATCTGGAGATAGTGAAATGCATAAGCACCGATATTAAAGAATTTGGTCATGATGCCGAAATAATCCTTCTAGGGCACATGAACGCTCACATTCATGACCTTGACGGATATTCAGACACCAATGGCAAGTTATTGCTAGATCTCTGGGAGCAACGTAGTCTTGAGATAGTTAACGTGGGGCCTCAGTGTGAGGGGCAGATCACGTGGGAAGTCGGAAACCGGCAATCGAGCATTGATTATTGTCTCATGACAGAAGGAATATGTGACAAACTCAGAGAGATGAGAATAGACGAGGAAGGCATTAACAGCTTGGGTAGTGATCGTAAACGCATAATATTACAAATGGGATATAAAACTGAAAATAAGAACATAGAATCAAAGTTTGGCAGCTTGTATCTAAATGACAAACAGATAACAAATATAGCCGCAAGAGTCGAGGAAAAAGTAGACGAACTACCAGGCAAAGACTGGAAGTATAGTGAGCTGCTACATGTAATCACGAAAGAAATGGAAAAAGAGAAGAAAACCATTTGTTGGAAAGGAAAGAGAAAGCCAAAACTTTGGTGGAACAAAGAAATCCGGGAGGCGATCGAGAAGCGACGTGAGGTATCACGGGAGCACAGACAAGCAAAAAAGGAGAAGCGGCCACAGGACGAGGTCAACCGAATATGGGAAATATATTTAGAGCAAAAATCCATTGTGCAGAAATTAGTCGAGGCAAAAATTAAAGGTGAAAGTGAACGCTGGATGACAGAGATTCGCGAAAAGAAGAAGGCCGCGCCTAGGATATTTTGGAGCCACCTAAAAGCGCTGGGTAGGAAGTCTGTCACAATGCAACAACATATGGTAGATGAAGGAGGAAATCAATTGGAAAGGTATGAAGCGCTAGGTTACATCCGAAAGGTAACAGCTGATTCGTTTAAAAAGGTCGCCCAGGGGATTCCCCGAGTGAGTAAAAGTACGCAAAGGAGTGCAACCGACGAAGATGTAGTACTAGAGAATTTCAATTGGAAGAAGGCCGAAGGAAAATTCCTAAGCGCACTACTCCGGGCTTAGATGGGGTTCCCGTCAGCCTCATTAACAAACTCGGACATAAAACTAAAGAAGCACTGCTGAAAGCCGTAGAAAAGTGCTTACAGGAGAGGGAAATACCAGACAGTTGGCGAAAAAGTAGAATGAACTTAATCTATAAAGGCAGGGGAGAAAAGGATAACATTCGCTCGTATAGACCGCTAACCATTACATCGGTGCTATACAGGTTGGCGATGCAGGCAGTAAAATTAAAAATAGAAGCGTAGGTAGAACAAAATGATATTTTGGGAGAACTTCAGAATGGATTTCGAATTGACAGGCGGTTAGACGATAATCTGTTTGTTCTTACCCAGTGTATAGAAATATCGAAAATAGAAAACAGGCCCTTATACGTAGCTTATCTAGATATTACCGGGGCGTATGACAACGTTAATCAGGAAATTTTGTGGGATTACTGAAAGAAGTGGGCATAGGTGACGACTGTATACAGCTTTTGAGGGAAATATACCGAGAAAATACAGTTTGTATAGAATGGGAAGGAATAAGTAGTAAGGACAGCGTTGAAATTAGCAAGGGGCTGAGACAGGGATGTCCTTTGTCCCCGCTGTTATTCATGCTGTAATGGAAAAAGCGCTAGAAGGTAGCAACATTGGATTTAATTTGTCACACAAGCAGGTCGGCACGATGGTTGAGCAGAAGCTTCCAGGTCTATTTTGTGCTGATGATATTGTCTTATCTGCGGACAGTCAAGATGATATACAGCGACTGGCAGATATATGCGGAAGGGAATGTGAGGCTCTAGGAATAGGATTTAGTGCAACAAAATGTGGATTGATGGTATTCAATGATCACGAGGACCATGCGGTCTTTATACAGGGCCAAAAAATACCGAGGGTAAGCGAGTACAAGTACCTCGGAGTATGGGTAAATGAGGGGGATAGATATATGGAGGTACAAGAGAAAGCATCGGTAGCAAAGGGAAAGAGGAATGCTGCAATTATGAAGCACAGAGCTTTATGGGGATACAATAGGTACGAGGTGCTTCGAGGGCTGTGGAAGGGTGTGATGGTCCCGGGGCTTACATTTGGGAACTCAGTAGTGTGCATGAAGTCAGAGGTACAATCAGGAATCGATGTAAATCAAAGGACGGTGGGCGTTGGGCGCTCACGGGAAGACGACAAATGAGGCTGTAAAGGGTGATATGGGATGGACAGGCTTTGAAGTGAGGGAAGCTCAGAGCAAAATGAGATTTGAAGAGAGGCTGAGGAAAATGAAGAACAATAGATGGTCAGAGAAGGTTTTCAGGTATTTGTATAGAAAAAGCGTTGACACGCAGTGGAGAAAAAGAACTAGGAGGCTCATCAGTAAATATACGGCTAGCAGTGCGGGCGATATGGCAACAAGGAGCATTAAGCGGAAGGTCAGAGAGGCGGAGAGGACTTATTGGATGGCAGCGATGGAAAAGAAGCCGGCTCTGAGTAACTACCGAAAGGGAAAAAACGAAATAAGGAGGGAAAGGTTTTATGATAATTCAAGGGGAAGCGCTTTACTGTTTGAAGCAAGGTCGGGCTGCCTTAGAACGCGTAGTTATAAAGCGAGATTCAGTAACGAAGAAGAACAATGTACATGCTGCGGGGGAACTAAGGAAACGATGGAACATGTACTGATTGAATGTGGCGATATTCACCCAGGTATACGTGTGGGCACGAGTCTACATGAAGCCTTGGGTTTTAGGGACAACAATGGAAAGCTGCACACGTCCGCGATAGAAATAAGTAAGAGACGATTAGAGTATTGGTGGCAGAAAAGTAGAGATAAAGAACAAAAATAAATAATGAGGGAAAAATAAGGTCATTCTGCCTTAAGAGGCAGAGAGATGGACCGTGAATTTATATTTTTTTGGTATAATAAAATAGATTTAATCAATGTAGATAAGGTATTAGGCCAACATGAAACAAGGAAGCTTTTTTTTTTTATTCGAGCCTGGTGGCAGACATGTCACCACCCCGTTTTAAAGGGGACGCTCATAGCATCCATTCATCCAGAAATTTTTGCCATTCATCCAGAATTTTTGCTGTGTCTCTCTTCGTATTGGTTTTTTGTTGATACGTGCTATTTATTTTCGTGGCGTATGAGCAATAAACTTCAGTTGTTAGTCAGCGCCTGTGTCTGTGCCTTTTCTTGTGTCTGTTCGTACTCGTCTGTACGCGCTGTTTTCGCCTCGGTATGAACAACCAACTAGCTCGAAACGTGTTATTCCATCCAGAAAAGCTGGATATGGCGCCGCAAGCGGATTGACCCTCCTTGGGCTTCACTTTTCGAGGCTCGTTCCGGGCACTCCCCTGTTCTAGTACACTCTAGTTAAGCGGTATTTCAGGTCAAATCTGTCCGGCTTATATACGGCTCAATATGCGGTCGAAATATATGTGGTACTTTTCGCAAATTTCTAGAAAAAGAAAGAAATTCTTCTACATTGTAGTTGATCCTGCAGTGTTCCTTAATTTTCTTTTGTTCTTTTTCAACCTTCCAACTCATGAATATGCAGTTACATATCACAAGAACACTGCACAGAGAGTCACAAACCATGTATCAACACACACACTCCACGACGGGGATTTGAACCCAGGCCAACCGCGTGACAAGCAGACACTGTAACCACTACGCCACCGCACCACACGATCTGGGTGGACTTCCGCGGCTTTATATATGCACTTCACGTTATCAATTGGACGATTTTACGATCGGCTACAACGCTATAATTTTGCATATATGAGAGGCATCGTTCGCGTATAATGCATGTGTATACGAGTGCACAATCTTAAGCGAACGCTCGCGGGCAGTCATAGTCAGTTTGTATGTGGAATTATGTTTCTCGTCCGACGGCTTGCGCATCCCGCACGGGGACAGAGGTGAACAATGAACGATGCGTTTCCGAGTGCATTTCTATTTGCCGGCATCATACAGCAGCCGAACGTGCCCTGATGTGCAACCAGCCGCCAAAGAAAAGTTTTCTGCGATGTTTGACGCAGTACAGGTGGTGGAAGTCAACTGATCTCATCTCCACTCGGCGAAGTACAGTCTCCCACGTCCTTCGCGAGCATCGCGTTGATGTCGGTGCGTTTATACGGACAGTATTGTGTAGAGGTTCATCTCAGGGAATCGGATTAAAACACATAATCGCTTATTCGCGCAACAGATGGGTTTGGTGTAGTGCAGCGCGTACGGGGCGACCGACCAGCTTTCAGAACGGGCGTGATAAAGAAACGTCGTTGTTGAGCCGAAAGAACAACGAGCCTTCGCAGAAAAAGAATGCAGCCTCCCGAGCTCGAGGCTGACGGCGCCGACGAGCGATGCCGTGGAATCGTCATGCTGGGGAGGACGGCGGGTCTGAGGTTGGTCGTTCTCGTGGTTCGTTCGTTGTTGACAGTTGCAAGTGTGCTCCCCTTGGCTTCCACAAACGATGAAACGTAGTGCATGACTGGCGCGGAAAGAGCACGCATGAAATCGCTTGCATCACCCGTTAGAACATGTTTCCTGCCAGGCGTCGCATCAAAAGAAGCTAGCAATGCTTGAAATCGAATAAAGCCACAATATGATCCAGCTTTCAAGGATAAAACCATGATATTTCTTCAAAAGTCAGAAGTGGCCTGAAGGATTCAGAAGGATCATGTGAGCAACTATGGTGAATAATGCAAAGATTAACTTGAAACATTCTAATATTTAATGGGCGCTGTTAAATCTAAATAACAACCCGAAATTAAATATGCACTTCTTTTGCACCTTGAAGGTTCATGAACGTTAAGCTCTACAACATGCCTCAGTTGACCGCATATCAGCGCCGAAGAGCGATCTGGTGGAGGCCCTCTTGTGGGGAACATGGCAGGTTGAAGGTTGTTTTCGTATTCCACCCGTTGTCGACGAGTGAAAGTGGTTCTTTCCTTGGCTACGACGACTACGAGATGTGATTGGAGCGAAAGGGGCCAGTATAACTTCACTCCACATCATCCAGTCGAGTATGCTTTCAGCCTAACGACACTTTAATGTATAAAATAACAAAATGCTGAAAGTGGCTGAACTCAGGCAGTAATCTTGACTTCTAGGAATAAATATTCACCTGTCTTAAAAATGTGCTGTCAGTAGCAACCTGCTTGATTCGGATCATGGGACACGACATGTAAACGTATAATACTAAATACATAGTAGATATAGAGAAACAATTCTTATACTCAATAAGTGTCATAATTGCAAATAACAGCTGCAAATAAAAAGCATGCTTTCACACTAATAGCACACCCATAAATGTTGAGCTTTACGTGTCCCAGTCAACCTCCCTCATGTTCGATACCAGGGGCGTAGCCAGAAATTTTTTTCGGGGTGGGGGGTGGGGGTGTCAACCATGCTTTGTGTGTGTTTGTGCATGCGTTTGCATGTCTGTGTGTATATATACACAAGCAAAACTGAAAATTTTCGGTGGGGGGTGGTTGACCCCCCCTCCCCAACCCCCTTGGCTACGCCCCTGTTCCATACCATGTAGCTTTATGTGCACCTTTATTTAAATGTCAGCTGTCATGCAACATCCTTAGCTTTGGATAGTACAGCAGCTAATACAAACTGTGCTTGAGAATTCAAGATTTATTGCCAGTACCAACACTAGCTATACACAAAAACATTCTGTAGTAGTTCAAGCACAAGTGTTGCAGCTTTTTTTCAGAATTAGCAGCTCATATAGCGCTCACATAAGCATGCAGACATACACGTCTAAATGTGCAGCTATTATTCTTTTTTACGAAGAACTGCGCGAAATAAACTGGCACAAGGAGAGACGCACGGACAAGCGTCTTCCTTGGCCAGTTTATTTCGCGCAGTTCTTTGTAGTCATGAATTACCAACTTGCCCAGCGATCTATTCGATATTATCCTTTACATGCAGCCCACTTCCATGGCAGTTACCACGGCACACCATCTGTCAGACAACGTGCCACATGAAGGGTATTCGCATAAGTACTAGATTTGTCCTTCACTAAATGTTGAGACCTGAAATGTATTTGTTCTTTTTCTGGCATCATTTCAAAACATGACCTTTCCCTTGCAGTGTTGAGACATATCTTTGCAGTAAGTTAGGCATTGTGTCCAAATCCATCACTGTGCCAGACTGGCACTTATTTATGTATGCATGGGTCCCTTATTTCCATTCTGTGCTCCAAGCCCTTTCCTTCACCCATTACTGTAGAACTGTGGCATTTAGGTGTTTCATCTGGCAACGTTAATTGTTGTTAATATTTGTGTCATTTCTTCGAGTACCCATGTCATTACTTAGTGCAATAAGTGAATGAAGGAACATGTTATGCTGCTGCACAGCTGCACACTGAGCAGAACAATGAGATGCAGAGCCATTAGAGAAATTATAGAGAACATTGTCATGGTACAACGCAAACACAAGACAGTGAAAAGTTCTACAAGAGTAGGACAGCTTGTTGACACAAAAAATGACTGGCTAACAAGACTGAAACTTGGGCTAGTTGGATGTCCTTCATGATGAACCAGTAGCACAACCACACACGGACAGAGGAAAGGTACACGAAACACAGGACTCTGTTGTGTGCCTTCTTTCCTATGTCCGTGTGTGGTTGCACTGCCGGTTCATCATGAAGGACAAACATGATGTCTTCGGCAAAATCCCAAAGACCCACTGGGCATTGATGTTCATTGATGTCGCCATTGTCTTTCTCACCTGCAGAGCACACACGTCAACACATATACAATAGGATGTATCATAAGGATTTTTCACCTATATGCTCTGTTGTTGGAGTAATAGGGCATTGTGTGAACAAAATAATGAATGTAAAAATGAAATCACCCTAATATATATGCCATATTCCTTATTGCTCAATTCTCAACCTCCACTTGTTCCACTTCAGCACCTGTGCACATAATGGCCCCCTAAAGGATCTCGGCAGTAGTTTCCCTGAAATGGTTTTGAAAGGTTATATGTTGGGCGAGTTGGTTTCTAGCTTCCATATGTCACAGCGGAAGACGACAACACAGTAAGGAACACAAGACACACGGAGCGCTGACCACTGGTGGCGAGGAGAAATGGGCAAGGTACATGCGCGGAAGGGTCATTAGTGCCGGGTGAAAACAGACATGCGTCAAACTTCACAGTCAAGATATTTGATTTCTTTTTGGGACAATGCTACTGAGGGAAAGCTGCTACTCCGGTGAAAGCTGCTATTTGATCAGATTAAGCTAACTGGATCTCATGAACGTATCCTTTCAAAACAAATAAGGGGGCAGTCCACTTGTTAGTCTCTAGGACGCTACCTTAGCAATTTGGCCTTGAACGTGTGCACTTTCCTTGCAGTTGTGTCCCAAACAGCAGTCAGTGGCCTATTGGGTATCAGTAAAATTTTTCTTTATGAACAGTCTTACAAGTTCAGTAATGCAGCACTGTAATTGATGTATCATTCTGACCTATAGATTATGCATTCAAAACTCTTCAGTTGAAATTCCTAACCAGTTTCTCTATGAGTATTGACCACAATTGCTAGCAACTCTCGGTACCATCATCTGCGTGCATGTATTGATGCATTCTGCAATGCTTTAATCATGCATCTTATCACTGGCGTTGTGATCTCACAAGTCACCTGTGTCCTTCTCTCGACAGTAACAGCTATAAATATTTTGCATGACTTACCTAGTTTTTTTTTTCAAACAGCATGACATACCTCTATTTGCACAGTCAGTAAGCCTGAACACACAGTGCAAACTTTTGTAGTTTGACATATTTTATTTTCAATTACAAACAAAACTGTGCAACAATGTATACACCAATACAGCGTTTGTGAACTAATAAGTGAATCTTACACTTTTACAGAAACAAGGTAAAAAACAACTGCGAAAGAGGTGATCAAACAATTGAACAGAACGATTGTTGTTTTTTTACGCTTTAGGGTTTTCAGGACTTCTCATCTGACGAGAATTAATTGATAATGACCTAGCTTGAGTTTCAGCACGCCTATACGTAGAAAAAACTCTACTTTCTTGCAGAGTGCAGGTCAATACATACATGGAAAATTGCACCACATAAATGGCAGGAGCTACCTAAATACCTTCAGTTATAATTACTTTACTTAAACACAATAACACAGAATTGACTAGAGTAACAAAGAAGTATTGCAAATAAGTGGGCCTTGATCGACGCCATATATGTAGCCTTGGAAACAGACGAAGGGCTTGAGGTGTGCTTCCTGCCTGTTTCTGGCACTTAGTTTGCAATATATGAGTAGAAGGCACAGTGAAAAAAATTCTGTTCTTCTGTTCTATATCATGAGCTGTGTAGTGCACGTAGGTACTATGATTTATCACAAATGCATGACTAAACTAGATACCCTCTATATTAGTAGGCCTGAAATTTGAGGACGCAGCTTTTCTGTAGGTAGTGGCTAATAAAATTTCAAAACATGGGCATCAGCTGTGCATGAACGACAAGTGATATGCTAATATAATGCCCTAATAAATAGGGCTTTTCATAGTACATGCATCAGAAATATTACGATGACTGTGTATGTTATACTCCGAGGAAACCTAGAAAATGAACAATGAATATGTATATATGAACACACACACACACACACACACACACACACACACACACACACACACACACACACACACACACACACACACACACACACACACACACACACACACACACACACACACACACACACACACACACACACACACACACACACACACACACACACACACACAATTGCACATGATGTCTGCCGCAGATTCCAATGCTAGTGTACCTGCTACTCAGGTATCCTCAAAAGAAAGAGCATTGAAAAGTGCATGAACATAAAACAAACTTAAATGTCTCTAAAGTTTGTTAAAATTCAGCTAGCCAGCAGCCTTATCTACCCAGCCTAACAATGTAACTAAAAACACACAAACGAAATAAAACTGCACAAAAAAGAACATAAGTTAGACGTTGTCCTTGAGCTTGTCGAGAATCTTCAGCAGTTTACTGCTTGCCCAGCAACGTGGAAAACTCTACTCCTTGTGGAGCAAATTTTGAATCAGTCCCAATGTTTGGACGAAAGCAGACGGGTAGGTAACAGCCTTTATGTAATGTACGGTCAAACACAAGAAAAGTGTCTTTTCAAGCGTGCAGTCATCTTTCAGGGTAACACGCTCGTCCTCGGCACAAAAAATAAGCTTTGTTGCCGAGCTCCAAACAATCATGGGCCCTGGACACCCATGGACATCTGCAAGATATGGGAAAAAGTAATAAAAACTAATATATGTTTAATGTACTGCACAGCACATCTTCATACGAAAAGCTAACAATTCAGAGGTAGTGGATGGATGAATGCCAGACTAAAATATTGCAAGCTTTAGATGCAAAACCGTGCATAAATTGAGATTGTTATGGGCGTGGTTTATGCCACAGTAAATAAATCAGTTTCAGCCACCCCGATACACAGCTATAGGTGTCACTACTTGAAATTTTGCTAATGCATTCAAAGCAGCCACAAGTACAATGTCAGACCTCACAAGTGTATAAGCAAGCGTTTCTTTGGGTTTCGCACGCAATGTTCATATCATGTATCTGTTCCATGAAAATGGGTAAAAACAGCAGCCAAATGAGTGTACTGAGACCATAAGTTACGGAAAGCAGAGCCTTGGCTTGCTTCAATAGTAGGCTGAAGCCACCTCTCAGTGATGACATATCATAGGTGGTGACAGATGGCATGTGTGTTGGGCATGTCCTTTTGCACTAAACATGAGAGCTGTAGTGTCACGCTCATAGGGCAAACCGGAAAATACCTGGTTTCTGTTTCTGTTGGGAAATGGAAGTACCACAGGACAATCAAAAAGGCCCGAATGGATTGCCTACATTGACTTACATGATTGCTTATGTGTGTACACCTTTGTGCATACAGATGTACTTAAACTATCTTAAACTATTTTAAACAAAGGAATTGACTGGGCCCTATTCAATTGCAGAAAAGGAACTCTGCTACAAACAAGGTGGACGTATAGCGACAGGGTCCACATCGAAAAACTAAAGGCCATGTCCACACTAGGATACATAGCAGTTCCAACTCATCATGTAAGGTGGCTACGCATGTAAGGTGGCTATGCATAGGCTAGTATCAATATTCTTTGCAGCACCATGGAAACAAACTTCAATCTACATGGATGTTCAAATACTGAAATTTGACATATAATCTTTCGTTGAGTGAATGATACAAATTACATTCAAAGTCAATGGCATAGTACTTTAGCAGACTCAAAGGGCCCACTTTGTGTACAGAGATGCATGCAGTGAATGGTGCTGTTGTATATAGACTAATATCACAACTTTGCAGGTCCTTTCGGCTGTCAATGCACACGTCTGAGAGTGGTGCCACCAGCTGCTTATTGAATATTGTCTTTCTTTGATTGAAAATAAAGCTCTTTTGCAGAAAAAACATTCTTGTATCCAAAAGTATTTTGTGTTTGCGTATAGCATAATTGGGCATAAAATTACCCTGAATATCTCCTTTCAACGTGGTCTTGACAAACATGTATTTGTCGTCTGGTCAGTCATAGAATAGCTTTTTTTTAATTTCATATGCTGCGCCGAAAATTGCTGCATAATTGGGACAAAATTGTCGGGCGAAAGAAAATTCTCCAATGGAATGAGCTAGCTACATACTTAATTGGAATTTACGAACTCTTCACCAGAAACAAATATCTAAGTTATATCTGTTGCAGTACCTAAACGCAGATAAATAGTTGCATTGTTTACGAACGTTTTACGGTAGTCATGCACGTACAATACTGATTCCGTTTTTGAGCAATATATGAGAGATAGATCCGCTTCAGGTGCACATTTGTAGATGCTGCTTGATATTGTTCTTGATTCGCGAACCACAAAATAGTGAGCAACAGTGTTTCGCTTTCTGACAAATTGCGACCTTCATGCATTTCGAAGAAAAGGTCCGAGCAAGAGGCTCTACCGAAGCGCCTTTCACAGATCTATAGAGACTCGTTAGGAGCGGTGCTTTGTTTCTAACAGCACAACACAAAATTGGGAGCATCGAAATAAACTCACCCAGTCGTGCATGGTTCAGGGGGCAGTGCCCGCAGTAGGAGCACCAGGCAACTTGATGTGGCATGCCTGGTTCCCCTGGCTGGCGGCTGTACGCGAGCAATCCAATCTGATGCACTCACACTCACATCGCACTCAAACGTGCAATCATAACTGCATGCTCTTCTCTGAATGCCTTTGACGTCGGTCGAGGTGTACATCCCACGGAGCAGGGCTTGATCGGCACTGCCGAAATGTTGAAGCACGCCAAGACGATCGCGGGACCGAATTCTCAACGAAAACAGAGAGACCACGCAAGGAGCGGGCGCAAAAGAGACATACACCGCTCGACGCGCATGGGAAAGAGAACTGTAGGGGGAATAAGTCAGCAGCGTGAGCAGGGAGAGAACGCGATCAAAGGTGAAAACTTCCTTCGCACGTTGAGTTTGTAGATGTCGCGGGCGTTGTTTGCGTGATAATTTTGTGTATTCACGAGTAAACAGAAACAAAGGCACGTCTACAATACGAATTTGTATACTTTAAACAAAAACGTTGTGAGGCAAACGAGGCGACTGACGTAACTCGGCACGGCCGCTGTCTTTCCAACGCACGTGCTTCGCACGTAATTAGATACGATCGGCGAAGATCAGGGAGGCGCTGGCTTTATCTCGAGTTCATCGGCCGCATTCGGCGCCAACACAGGAAACACTACACGACGTCAACGTGGACTTCGAGCCTTGAGCACGCTCGCTCGGCGCTGTTGATACATAAGTTTCTCTCTCGCTTCTCGCCGCGGCGCCATCTCAATTTCCCGCATAAAACAACGGGCCCTGTATAAGCGTTGCGTCCGCTCGAGACATTTCCGCGTCAATAAACACCGGGCCCCATATAAGCGTTGCGTCCGCTCACGGCCGCATATAGCGGGTCCAGCCTGTCACCGCGGAATTTGTCACGCTTAATGGCGGTTGAAGGGCCGCTTATATGGAGTACCTTGTGGTGGAATAAAAATGGACCGTTTATGTGCCGGACGTTATACGGGACTTGAATAAGAGTGTAGTGTCGACGCAGGTCGAGGACGCGTAGACCCTGCACTGTGTAGCGCCCTGGTGAAATTCCAAAGGAGCGTCACCAGGGTGCTACATTGACCCGGGCTATAATGCCATCATTACAACTGAGCACACCATCAAGAGTGCAAATCTTCAACGTTTGATGTTCCAGGAAAACATTTTTTGAGCACGCTGCCACACGACATGATTGAATGACTCGGGGTTTTGAGTTTTCTCATGGAGGCATTTAGCAAGTAATTCTGTATTAGCTAGCTGCTGATAAGTTAGCTTCACAGCCTGAAAAATGAACGTGTGGTTCACCATTCAATTGGGCTCTGTTAAATTTGAACCAGGTGTCAGCGTCGTTCGGGCAAAGGCCGTGGGATGGATTGGTATCCGTTTATGCCGTGTGAAAATATGTGGCCCAGAGAGCTTTTTGCATGTCCTCTAAGCTGCCTATATTTCTTTTAATGGCCAAACGATAATAGTTTTGAAGCTTGTTAATGATGGCATCACTAAGACGTCCCCGGGCCAGATATAGATTTCCCGTCGGAAAGCTTGATGCCTCTGCTTTTTTTAGTTTTCGCAGTCTTGTGCCCATTCTTTCCTGAAAGTGCCCAATGCACTCCAGCTTGCAAACTGTAACCTCTCCATACGGCTTTGATGCTTGAACCGCAAGGAATCCCTTGCTACGTAAGAAATGGGGGCGCGGTAGGCCGCCGCAGAAGTTTTGAAATATGTAATTTTTAGACAAAAAGTAGTCGGCACTCAGACAAACAAAGACCGGCCACGGTCCATGTCCTTTCCTCCGTTGACGTTGACGACGCCATTTGCCGAGCAAATAGCGAGTGATTTCTAGATGTCTTTGAAACAAAATATTAAATTGGCTGCCCCGTGCAGTGTTCTAACACTAGACTCAAGGGTTCACAGCAGGCTCGACCCGGGACAGAGGAGCCTCGAGTTGGAGATACTGACAAGCACCGTTGCTTTGGTATTGATGACATATCTGCGATATAACTGCTGTTTTTTCCCCGTCAGAAGCATGTGGGTGCACTTGGAATCATAGAGATGCATATCCCAAGTGACGCACCAGGTAGCCACGACTCGAAAGTTTCGACAGAGCTTTTCCATAGGCATGCATAACAAAAAGATGGCTGATCCCTCCGTCATAGGAATCGGTATAACATGAAAGTGAAACGCGTCGTCACAGAAGTAGTTGATTTCTTATAGGGCATTCTTATAAGAGGACTTGTACAATGTGTACTGTTGTCTGGCAGATATAGCACCGCTTGATGTGCACGCACCCACGTTGACGCATAGTGGAACACCTCCGTACCGACACTCACGCCCGTGATTATGACTTAACACTTGCGGTAGCTGAAGTTGTCAATATATACCTGGACACAGCATATGGTGAATACCGCGCAAAGATGGCATCAACAAGCACATAGTAAGCACTGATACTAGATATGGGCTCAGTGGGCTCAACGCCCGCCAGCCATCGTCGCGGACCTAGAGATCCTGGGTTCGACTCCTGTAAACGGATTTTTTTCTTGTACTTTTTTTTGCCATCTGATGGCGTTCATTTTGCTTGCGTATTTCCGTGGCGGAAATGCGTCATGAAAGTCTTGGTGGACCCCGGCATAAAACACTTTCGCTTTCGTGTTAAAAACGACCGGCAAGTATTCTTGAGACAGTGGTAAAACTAACTTCAATCAGGACGCGGAAGTGAGCGCATTACAGAGAGAATATCGAAGTGTTCGCAATTGGTACGTCTGCCCATATGTACCCGTAATGGTGATTCTGCTGCCACTGCGAGGGCAGCGGTGAGAGTGTGACCGAAGCGGCCATAAAGCTTAAAGGGGCCCTGCAACACTTGTTCAGCAAGGTCAGAAAACGCTGCCGATCGGTAGCCGAGGCTCCCGAGAACACGCGAGCCAAACACTATAGCGCAGCACGCGGCCTGGGATTTACAATAAGTTCGGAAAATTAGTTAATAGTCACTTCCTCTTCTCTCGACAAATGATGTTGTCGACTCGAAATCACTGCGTCACTGACACAAGTTCCACGCCATTGGCTCATTTGAACATGGCCCGCTCGGTAGTTACCGCGGCCGCCGTGGGAGGCCGTCACATGCCCCTGCCGCGTAAAGGCCATGAAAAATATCTAAAGTAGCGCCATTCGTATCAGCGTGCAGGCACCTCCTGACTCGTGCGCTTTGTAGATTGCAATTGAAGTTAGTTGAGCTGCGAAGGTCGCAGTGCATGGCTCTTGGTCGGAAAGAGAGGCTTGTGTAATTCTTCCGCTGAGCGTCCGAGGGCGCTGCAGTTCTAAGTGACGCAGTTGGAAAAGTCCGCGAAATAAACAGAATGAAAAAACAATCACGCCATATCCACGAAGTGAAAGATGATTGAGGAGCTGGCTAGGAGAAGATCAGGAAAACCCGTGAATCTTCCATACAAGTCCTCTACAATCATATGAAGACGCGACACACGTTGTTATATATATATATATATATATATATATATACAAGGTTTGATTAATTTACAATTTTGATGAACTATACACAATTTACAATTATATACATATTGATGAAGTATATATACAAAAAAGATAGTGGATCCCTCCATCATAGGAATCGGAATAACACGAAAGTAGTGCGTGCCCTTACAGAGGTAACTGAATGTTTACTGTACATTGATATAAGAGAGTTTGCACAATGTATATTGCCACGTGAGTTTCTTTATCGCTTTTGCTGTATTCGGTTTTCGGCCACAAAGATTGTCAGCAACGCTCAGCGCGAACCGCGCCTCATTGTTCGAGAACCTTCGCGATCATTGTAGATCGTTTTGTTAAGATTGCGCGCAAGACGCGCACACTCGAGCTTATTCTAGAATTTGCACGACAGCCAGCGATAACGCTGGAATATTCGACGGCACATGTTTAAATAACGACGCGCTTCACCGCCTGTCAGTTGATCGACGGTCGACGCTCTGTTCGCCGCTATCAGTTTATTGCTGTAAGCTGGAGTTTCATTTTCCTGGCCACAAGTTCGGCCTAATAAAGAGTTTCATCTCGGACGTGCTGACTGCTGCCTTCCTCAACGTCAACACCGCGTGACATCTGGTGTAGGTGCTGTTCCTTCATGATCCGGACGCCCCCGTCAAGCCGTGAACCCAGCCCACAGCGCGGAGAAGACATTGCAGCCAGCTACGACCAACGAGCTAGCCGTAGGCAACAAGGTCTACCACCGGAGTACGGGCCTCTACCTGACAAGACCAGGAACACCCCGACCATGCCCACCACATCAACGACGGCGACAGCACCCATGGCGCCTGCACCTGTGCTCCTACATCAACCGAGGGAGCCACCTACCTTCCACGGGTCACCGCTCGAAGACCCGGAAAGTTGGCTTGAAAGGTACGACCGCGTCGCTCGTTTCAACAACTGGACTGATCCAGATAAGCTACGGCACTTGTACTTCGCCTTGGAAGACGCCGCTCGAACATGGTTCGAGAACCGAGAGGCCACGCTCACAACCTGGGACCTTTTTCGTGCCGCTTTCCTGGACACCTTCACGAGCGTCGTCCGGCAGGAAAGAGCCGAAGCTCTGCTAGAGACTCGTGTACAGCTGCCGAACGAGAACATCGGCATGTACACTGAAGAAATGGTCCGCCTTTTTCGCCATGCTGACCCCGCTATGTCCGAGGAGAAGAAGATCCGCTTTTTAATGCGAGGAGTCAAGCAGGAACTCTTTGCCGGCCTTGTTCGTAACCCACCTAAGACGATCGCGGAATTCTTCTCGGAAGTCTCAACGATCGAAAAGGCGCTTGAAATGCGCACGAGGCAGTACAACCGCCGGATTCCCACGACTACCTACGGGGAGGTTCAAGCGCTGCAATATGAAGACCTGCAAGACACGATCAGAGCGATCGTGCGGGAGGAGCTGCGAAAACTGTTGCCGTCCTCGCAGCCTCAAGTAGACTCGATTACTGACGTGGTACGCCAGGAAATACAGCAATCCCTGGGAGCACCTCAACTAATGCAGCCTGAGCCACAAGGGATCAGCTACGCCGCTGCAGTCCGCCGCAACACTCCTCCTCGCTCGCGTCAAGACGCCGCGCCACCGCAGCAGTTCCGCCGCCAGGCACCGCCACCACCGCCACCACCACCACCGACGCCATACCGCCCGCCGACAGGACAACGCTGCGCCCCCCGAAAGACCGACGTTTGGCGTGCCCCTGACAACCGACCGCTCTGCTATCACTGCGGGGAAGCCGGCCACACTACCGCCGCTACAGTACCGTCAGATGGGCCTACGTGGCTTCGCCGTCAACGCACCGCCCCCACATCATGGTGAGCTGCCACGTGACATCGCCGACTACTTGGCCACCACTGAATGGGCCCCTCGACGTACCTCGCGTTCGCCGTCCCCTGGACGCTACCGTTCCCCACAGCGACGACAGATGTACAGCGGCCCGAACCGGGGCCGGTCTCCTTGCCCGTATCCGGGAAACTAAAGGCAGCAACCGATGGAGGTGCGGTTGCTGTACGACGAAATGCCGAAGATCCTCTGCGGCCGCCGCCGACGACCACCCGACGAGACCTGCAGAACACGACGCGAAGCAGACGAAGCCCTGCCGGCGAAACCTCGCGGACCGAAGAAGACCCGACGACGCAACATGGAAGCAGCGGAACATACCGACTTATCCGTGACCCGACGCCGCGACCCAACCGCAACGCAAGACGACGAACTAGCGACCTCGATGTTATCATCGACGGCCACAACGTCACCGCTCTCGTCGACACTGGGGCCGACTATTGCGTCGTCAGTGGGCCATTCGCCACCAAGCTGAAGAAAGTAAAGACCGCTTGGAGTGGACCCGAAATCCGGACAGCTGGAGGCCACTTGATAACGCCGATTGGTGTCTGCACGGCGAGAGTCACCATCAATAACCGCACTTATCCTGCGAGCTTTGTAATCCTACAAAATTGCTCCAGGGATGTGATACTTGGAATGGACTTCCTAAGTGACCACGGCGCCGTCATCGACCTTAGGCCTGAGTCGATAACACTAGCCTCAGACAAAGCGCTCCCGCCCCGTGCGACGCCAGGGAACCATGCATTGAATGTGATAGAAGAGCAGGTGACCATTCCGCCACGTTCCAGCGTCATTATTTCCGTCGGCACCGAAAAATCTGCGTACCTTGAAGGCGTCATCGAGGGCGATCAGCACCTACTCCTGAACCGTCAAATTTGCGTCGCACGAGGTATAGCCGAGCTGCGTGACGGTAAAGCAAAGGTAGTGCTGACAAACTTCAGCCACGAATATAGGCACCTCAACATTGGTACGGGGGTCGCCTACATCGAAGAATGTGTAGCCGCCAGCGATGCTTTCGCCCTCTTCGATGCTGCCGAAGCTGCTTCGACGAGTCGAGGTCCCGAACCACATTTCGACGTCAACCCGAGCCTTCCGAAGGTGAAGCAAAACCAGCTCAAAACCCTGCTCCTGCAATACAAGGACTGCTTTTCATCGTCTTCCAGACTTCGGCAGACACCGATCGCAAGACATCGTATCATAACAGAAGAAAGTACCAGGCCACTTCGTCAGAGCCCGTACAGAGTTTCGACGCGAGAACGTGAGGCCACAAGGAAACAAGTCGACGAAATGCTACGCGACGACATCATCCAGCCTTCGAAGAGTCCGTGGGCGTCACCCGTGGTGTTAGTGAAGAAGAAGGACGAGACCCTACGTTTCTGCGTCGATTATCGTCGCCTGAACAAAATCACGAAAAAGGACGTGTACCCTCTCCCACGTATAGACGACTCCCTAGATCGACTCCACAACGCGAAGTACTTTTCTTCGATGGATCTCAAGACCGGCTACTAGCAAATCGAAGTCGACGAGAGGGACCGAGAAAAGACTGCCTTCATAACACCGGACGGCCTGTTCGAGTTCGAGGTCATGTCCTTTGGTCTTTGCTCTGCACCTGCGACTTTCCAACCAGTCATGGATACTGTATTAGCTGGCTTGAAGTGGCAGACTTGCCTTGTTTACTTGGACGACGTCGTTGTGTTTTCCTCGAACTTCGTCGAGCACCTCCAGAGACTTCAATCCGCACTTCAAGCAATCAAGAACTCCGGGCTCACCTTGAAGCCAGAAATGTGCCGCTTGGCGTACCAAGAGCTCTTGTTTTTGGGTCACGTGATCAGCAAGACTGGAGTGCTCCCAGACCCGCAGAAAAGAGCTGCCATCGCCGCTTTCCCGCCACCCACCGACAAGAAGGCCGTGCGCCGA
This sequence comes from Rhipicephalus sanguineus, assembly GCF_013339695.2. Classification (NCBI taxonomy): domain Eukaryota; kingdom Metazoa; phylum Arthropoda; class Arachnida; order Ixodida; family Ixodidae; genus Rhipicephalus; species Rhipicephalus sanguineus. The sequence continues at coordinate 142,201,239 of NC_051186.1, read as the reverse complement.
TTTCTCGGCTTGTGCGCCTATTACAGACGCTTTGTCAAAGACTTTTCACGGATAACCGAGCCACTAACGCAGCTCACGAAGACCGACGTCGAATTCAGGTGGCAAACAGCGCAAGTCGAAGCATTTCATGAACTCAAACGACGCCTGCAGACACATCCGATACTTGCGCATTTCGACGAATACGCCGATACGGAGATTCACACCGATGCAAGCAGCGTAGGCTCGGCACCGTCCTTGTGCAGCGGACGGGTGGACTGGAAAGGGTTATCAGTTATGCTAGCCGGTCGCTGTCTAAGGCAGAGGCAAACTATTCCACAACAGGAAAGGAGTGCCTCGCCATCATCTGGGCTACGTCAAAGTTTCGCCCCTACCTCTACGGCAGGCCCTTCAAAGTTGTGAGCGACCATATCGCCTTGTGTTGGCTAACTAACTTGAAGGACCCTTCAGGTCGCCTCGCACGGTGGAGCCTAAGACTTCAAGAGTTTGACATTACCGTCGTGTACAAGTCCGGAAGGAAACACTCAGACGCCGACTGCCTGTCTCGTGCCCCCGTCAACCCACCACCGCCCGACGACCCGGATGATGACAGCTTCTTGGGAGCCATAAGTGCCGACGACTTCACCGAACGACAGCGAGCCGACCCGGAACTGAAGGGCCTTGTGGATTCCCTCGAGGGCAGGACCACCGTTATTCCGAAGGTATTCACGCGGGGAGTGACGTCGTTTTTCTTGCGCAACGGTGTTCTCCTAAAGAAGAACTTCTCACCGCATCGAGCCGATTGCCTTCTCGTGGTACCCTTGACATTGCGGCCGGAGGTCCTCCAGGCTCTCCACGACGACCCGACGTCTGGACACCTGGGTGTTTGTCGCACGCTGGCAAGAATACAGGAGAAGTACTACTGGCCGCGCCTTTCTGCCGACGTCACCCGTTACGTAAAGACCTGCCGGGACTGTCAGCGACGCAAGACACCGCCCACTAGGCCAGCCGGACTTCTGCAGCCTATCGAGCCACCTCGACGGCCGTTCCAGCAAATCGGGATGGACTTACTGGGGCCGTTCCCGACGTCCAATACCGGAAACAAGTGGATCGTCGTGGCAACTGACTACCTCACCCGCTACGCCGAGACAAAGGCCTTGCCCAAAGGCAGTGCCGCCGAGGTAGCAAGTTCTTCGTGGAACACATCGTCTTGCGTCATGGCGCCCCAGAGGTCCTCATCACAGACAGAGGTACCGCCTTTACTGCGGACCTAACTCAGGCGATCTTCAAGTACAGCGAGGCGAGCCACCGCCGCACCACCGCCTACCACCCGCAGACCAATGGCCTCACCGAGCGTCTAAATAAGACCATCGCCGACATGCTGGTCATGTACGTCGACGTCGAACACAAGACATGGGACGCCATCCTTTCGTACGTGACCTTCGCGTACAACACGGCCGTACAAGAAACGACACAGATGACGCCATACAAGTTGGTCTACGGACGGAGCCCGGCAACGACGCTTGACGCCATGTTACCAAACGTCACCGACGAGGAAAACATCGACGTGACCACCTACCTACAGCGCGCCGAAGAAGCACGACAGCTCGCCCGCCTACGGATCAAGTACCAGCAGACGACTGACAGCCGCCAATACAACCTTCGACGACGCCATATGCCAACCCGGTGACCGTGTATGGGTATCGACGCCAATACGCCGACGGGGACTTAGTGAGAAGCTTCTTCGACGATACTTCGGACCGTACAGGGTACTTCGACGCCTCGGCGCCCTCGACTACGAGGTTGTCCCTGAAGGCATTACGAACTCTCAGAGGCGCCGAGCTCGACCTGAAGTCGTCCATGTCGTGCGCCTCAAGCCATATTACGCGCGTTAGTGAATGTGAGGACTGTACTTTTGCTTATTGTTTATTGTACTTTCTTGCTTTACTCCTGTTGTTTATTGTTACATGTATTGGCCACCCCCCCCTACCCGTGTTCTGTTTTAAGCATCGGGACGATGCTTTTTCAGAGGGGGGCATTGCCACGTGAGTTTCTTTATCGCTTTTCTGTATTCGGTTTTCGGCCACAAAGATTGTCAGCAACGCTCAGCGCGAACCGCGCCTCATTGTTCGAGAACCTTCGCGATCATTTTAGATTGTTTGGTTAAGATTGCGCGCAAGACGCGCACACTCGAGCTTATTCTAGAATTTGCACCACAGCCAGCGATAACGCTGCAATATTCGACGGCACATGTTTAAATAACGACACGCTTCACCGCCTGTCAGTTGATCGACGGTCGACGCTCTGTTCGCCGCTATCAGTTTATTGCTGTAAGCTGGAGTTTCATTTTCGCGGCCACAAGTTCGGCCTAATAAAGAGTTTCATCTCGAACGTGCTGACTGCTGCCTTCGTCGACGTCACGACCACGTGACAATATTGATGTCTGGCAGCTATAGCACCGTTTAACGCGGACGCACCGACTTTGATGATTGGTGATACATCTCTATCCCGACGACTAACGTCCATGTTAAATTCTTTCACAAACCCTTGTGGTAGCTGTAGTAGTTAATGGTGAAAGCGTAATCAGAGAACGAGGTGTGATAGCCAGAAGAGCGTCACATATCGGACGCAGAGCTTGGTCGCCATCCAGCGGCATGGTAAAATTTGATTGAACACCCACGGCCGGACTAGAGGGAAAGGCAAAGCACGTCGTGCAACCACGGTATCCCGGCCGCGATTTTTTTTCGGGGTGAGCGCGACAGCGGGGAACGTGGGGTTACAGCCAGGTGAGGCAGGCGCCAGTGGCAGAGCTATTTTTGGTTTGGATTAGCGTGATGCTATGAGCGAGGCTGACGCTTTTACGACGCTTGGGGTAAGGTTGCCACCTCGCGGTGTGTTAGGGCATTGACAAAATTGAGTATCTATTGAAAACGCGCCGAATGGGACGGACGTGTAACGCGTTGCAGGTGCTAATCGCGGAGGCCACAGTAATGACGAATTACTTTACCGCTCCCAGAGGACAACACCCCCCGCGGACCGGGAGAATGGTAGATATAAAAGGCGCGTTTGTAAATCTTCTAGAGTCTGTGACCATGGCGCAGTGGATAGCGTGGCCAGCATCTCTTGCTGCGGACCGAGTGATCGCGGGTTCGATGCCCGTTGACGGAACTTTTTTTCTTTGCCATCTGATCGTGTAAATTTTTTCGACGTTATTTCCGCGACGGAAATACGTCATTGACGTCTCAGTGGACCCCGGCATAAAACACTTTCGTGTTAAAATATTTAAGAGCGTCTGATTGTCCATCGTCGACACTTGCAGACGTAACGCTCTTAATGTTCTTTCAATTTGAAAACTGCCCTCGAGACGCGCACGACAAAGTGGCCCTAAAAATAGCTGTCCGACGCTCGCCTGGATGTCGACCGCGTTCCCCGCTCGCCGTGTGAGAATTAACGGCCAGGCTAGAGGGAAGACACGACGCGCGTAGCGTTCCTCTTCGCGTTCCACGACGTTTTAAATGGATGGACGGAGGTTACGGCGCGGAAGTTCGCCCCAGCGTAGGAACCTGGCGAGTCAGCTCCTAATAGCGATAAATGCTGCAATGTCATGTATACTGAAGCAAGTGGCGTCTTTTCATGGTGTCCAACAGCATAAAATTGTACGTTACACAATCTTTTAGTACGCAAAAGTTCTCGCTCCTGATGGCAGCGCCACTGCAAACTCGTCGGCGCTAAGAAATCGCTAGAGTGGCGCACTAACTTTTTAGAAGGTTGTCCGAGCGCCATCTTCTTCGTGCTCGTCTGGGTTGTTTACTTGATCTGTGCACGGTGCGTGGTCGACCGCGCTTCAGTCAATTCGTACAGTGGTTCTGGGTGCTACAGGATGCCGACCTGCTGTGCCAGTGGTACCAACCACCGCTACAACAGCAAAAAGAAGAGGTTTTCACTACAGCGTGTAAAATCTGTAGCTTCCCGGAGGACACCCTAGGGGCGTTGCTGCAGCTGCTAGGAGAGGAGGCCGAGGCGAAGGGACGCAGTTGGCGCTACTTTATATTTTTCAGGGACTTTACTGCCGCGCTGTAGCCGCGCGTTATAAGAAAAACAAAGAAAAAGTGCTCAAGGTCACGAGGCGCTCGTGACGTACCCTTTTCCCCGTGCCACCCCTCCTTGCTCAGCTTCCGGCGCTTTTGTCGGGACGAGAGAAGCAATTACAGCGTGCGAGAAATCTTTGTAACTCCGCTGGTACTGAACGGATCAGAAAAATTTTTGCGGAGGTCGATTCGTGAAAAAAATTAGCTCCTTTAGTGAAGCCATTCCAAGACAACTTGGAAAAGTGTTGCAGGGCCTCTTTAACCTTTGTAGTTGCGGCACTGCATGCACATACTAATTCTTTAAGTATTCGCTCATTATTTGAATGCGTGCGTGCATTTTCAAGTAGAAAAATTTGAAAAGCCCTAGCCTTACAGAAAAAAGTGTGCGTGCTTGACGAAATACGCTTTCTTTCTCTCTTCCTTCCTTTATTTCTTTCCTTCCTTCCTCCTTTATTTCTCTCCTTGCAACTTTCTTTCTTTCCTTCCTTCTTTCTTTTTTTGTTTCCTTCCTTCCTTCCTTGCTTCTTTCCATCGTTCTTGGCTTCTTTCTTTCTTTCTTTCTTTGTTTCTTTCTTTCTTTCCTTCCTCATTATTTCTCTCCTTCCTTCTTCCTTTCTTTCTTTCCTCCTTTCTTTCTCGCTTTGTTTCCTGCAGTGTTTCTCTCCTTCTCTCTTCCCTGCTTCCTTTGTTTCTTTTAATCTTTGTTTCTTTCCTTCCTTCTTCCTTTCCATCTTTCTTGATTTTTCTTTCCTTCTTCTTCCTGCTTTATTGCTCTCCTTCTTTCTTCCTTTTTCGTTCTAACGTTCTTGATTTCTTTTTTCTTCCGTTCTTTCTTTCTTTGTTTCTATATTTCTTTTTTCCTTCCTTCTTGCTTTCCTTCTTTCTCTCTTTGTTTCTATCTTTCTTTCTTTCCACCCTCCTTCCTTCTTTCTTTCTTTCCTTCCTTGTTTTGTTTCTTTTTATCTTTGTTTCTTCCTTCCTTCCTTCTTTCTTTCCTTATTTTTTGCTGCCCACCTTTCTTGATTTTTCCTTCCTTCTTTCTTTCCATCTTTCTTTATTTACTTCTTCGTATTTTCTCTTTCCTTCTTTTTTGTTTCCTTCTTTCTTTCTTTCTTTCTTTCTTTCTTTCCATCTTTCTTTATTGCCTTCTTTCTTTTTTCCTTCGTTCTTTCTTTCTCCCCTTCTTTCTTTCTTGCCTTGTTTCTGTCTCTCCTTTCTTGTTTCTTTCTTTGTTTCCTTCCTTCCTTGTTTCTTCCTTTCTTTCTTTAGTTACTTCTTTCCTTCCTTGTTTCTTTCTTTTTATCTTTGTTTCTTCCTTCATTCTTTCTTCCTTCTTTCTTTCCTTCTTTTTTCCTGCCCACCTTTCTTGTTTTTTTCCTTCCTTCTTTCTTTCCATCATTCTTTATTTACTTCTTCGTATTTTTCTCTTTCCTTTTTTTGTTTCCTTCTCTCTTTCCTTCTTTCTTTCTTTCTTTCTTTCTTTTTTCTTTCCATGTTTCTTTATTTCCTTCTTTCTTTCTTTCTTTCCTTCTTTTTTCCTTTCTTCTATCTTTCTCTCCTTCTTTCTTTTCTTCCTTGTTTATTTCTCTCCTTTCTTGTTTCTTTCTTTGTTTCCTTCCTTCCTTGTTTCTTCCTTTCTTTCTTTAGTTACTTCTTTCCTTCCTTGTTTGTTTCTTTTTAACTTCGTTTCCTTCCGTGTTGCTTTCTGTAGTTCCTTCTTTCTTTCTGCCCATTTTTGTTTATTTTTTCCTTCCTTCTTTTTTCTTTCTATCTTTCTTTATTTTCATCTTCCTATGTTTCTTTCTTTCCTTCTTACTTTTTCCTTTCTGTGTTTTGTTCTCGATTCGTTCCTTCTTCCTTCCTTTCTTTCCCTCTTCCTTTCTTCCTCTCCATCTTTCTTTCCTTTCTTGGTTTCTTTCCTTCCTTCTTCCGTTCTTCCTTTTTATCTTCCTTTCTTTCCTTCCTTGTTTCTTTCTTTCCTTTCTTTCTTTCTTTCTTTTAATTTTTGTTTGTTTTCTTCCTTCCTCCTTTCTTTTTCTTTTGCCGCCACGGTGGTCTAGTGGTTGTGGTGCTCGATTGCTGTCCCGCAGGTCGCGGGATCGAATCCCGGCGGTGGCAGCCGCATTTTTGATGGAGGCGAAACGACATAAGGCCCGTGTGCTTAGGTTTAGGTGCACATTATAGAACCCCAGGTGGTAGATATCACGGTGATAGAATACGACAGGTGGCCAAACGCGCGGCTTCGCCAATGCACCGCGCGTGTTATGAAACTACTCGAGTTGCCGCAACTTCTCCGCAAGGTGGCAGCAGGGATACTCTGGGCCTAGGTTGCGTTGGTGGGCGTTTGGTCCGCTGAGGGCACACACATCGAGGCACACTATCTGGGCCGATTTCCCCACTCCGGCGCGTTTGAATGTGTGTTGCCGGCGTGCGTCGCGAGCATTCAAACTGCATTTTTACGTCTCTCACTTCTCATAAAGACCTTCGCGGCATAGTGCTGTACAACGGAGAGGTCTGAAATAACACCCAAGTGTTGCCGTCACTTAAAATGGGCTTTTCGCGTAGACTTGCGCTTACAGTACGTGTCCCTTGAGGCACATACTTCGTTCCTCGTTAGTTTATTGATTCATTTATTTATTTTTCTGGATACGGATTGGTTCTCAAACCTTACGGTCACTAATGCGTCAATGCCAAATAAATCACGTTTGAAACAATAATCTTTTTGATATGTTAACGATCAGGTTCACCTGTCTGTTCTGCCTCATTGCAATATGGATCATAGATTCTTTATGAAATGTACGAATATGAAGGAACAGTATTTCTTTTCAAAACACACGCAAACACACACACCTATATCAGGATATAGGTGACCGTGCGTAACAGTTAAGTTTCGTTGCAGCCACGAGATCATAAGTTAACGACGTCCATAAGCCCAGCTCTACGTAAGATAATGTGAAAGCCAAGTATTTTTTGCTCTGTACACCCACCGGTAGGAATTTTCACGCTTGCGGATATAGTATCGGCACTCTGTGTCAGCCTTATCGAGACTACCAATTTTAAATTCAATGAAGCTTGGTACACCTATTTTATGGGCGAAGTTGCCAGACAGCCACTACAAGCTATTAAAAACAAAAACAACGTTTTAAAATATAGCCACAGAAATAGCTATAATAACCGGCCTTTACAGCACAGTAAAAGCTTGCGATGCGTGTTTTTCGGCCCAGAAAGCTTGCGATGCGCGTTTTCGGCCCGGAGCCCTCCTCTGCGGCGTCCTTCATAATCATATGGTAGTTTTGAGACGTTAGACCCCTAAAATTATTATTATTATTATTCTTTCTTACTTTCCTTATTTTTCCTTCCTTCTTTCTTTCCTTCCTTTCGTTCTTTTTTTTCTTATTTCTTTCCTTTTTTCTTCTTTCTTTCTTTTGTTCGGTCGTTGCATCCTTCCTTCTTCTTCTTTCCTCTCTCTCTTTCTTTCCTGACTTCGTTCGTTCTTTCTGTCTTTCCTTCTTCCTTCTTGTTCCCTTCCTCGTTTTTTCATTCTTTCCTGCCTTCTTTGTTGTTTTCTTTGGTTCGTTCCTTGCTTCTTTTTGTCGTTCTTCCTTTCTTTCTTTCCTTCCTTCCTTCTTTCTTTTTTCTTGACTGCCTTCCTTCTTTTCTTCTTTCTTTCGTTCTTTCCTTGTTTCTTTCCTTCCTTGTTTCTTTCGTTCTTTCTTTCATTCCTTCTTTTCTTTCCTGCCTTCTCTCTTTCTTTCTTTCTTTCGTTTGTTCCTTCTTTCTTTCCGTCTTTTATTGCGATAGCAATGATATGGATACTCTCGGCGGATTTATGCCGTCGCAGTTGCCGTCATGTCCCGTACATGTATTTATATGGGTAATTCCACGCCAACTGTCCCAGCCTTGGCGCTCGACCATCTGCGATTTGAATGAAAAAAAATCCTGGACTATCTGTCCAAAGCCAGAAGCCTTCCGCCAAAATATTTTTGGCAAAAAAATTTTTCAGTGCCGCAAACCCTATGTGAAGTTTTTCGGAAAGCTCGAAACTATGGCTCGGAAAATGCGTTTTCAAAAAATCTCTTCTTCATATATTAGGCTAGGACAAATTTTTACCTACATAACGATCGTAGGCTTCTCACTTAAAATAAGTTTCACGAACGTTTGGGCTTTCGTGGATTTTTCATGCGACCTTAAATGTTGACAGTATGACCCATATTGGGGATTTTTTCATAGAAAGGCGACATTCAGTGAAATGTAATATTTTGATTTAACTGATTGCCAGAAAGTTTCACTGTAGCCCAAAAATAGTTTGAGACGTATATGGCGTGAAATGGTGTGTAGAGCTGGCAACAAAGTTGCAAGAAAGTTCATTTTTGCACATGTTTAGTCGTAAATTTAACATTGAGGTGCTCCTAGTAAAATTATGCTAAATAGCGCATTTACTAGCAACGTTAGTTGTATACTGACTGAGAAAGTTTTATCAAATTACTTTTTGTTTTAAGGAAGAAAAAAATTTTTGAAGTTGTGTTCTGCCGATGTCTATTTTTGCTCGGGTTTTCTCTTCGCAGAAACGCGTCCAGCGGTTAGTACAACCTACATGGGCGCGAGGTTCGCCACGGAACAGCTAGACAACATAATAATCTCTGCTCGTGCTTATTTGAATGCTTTACTAGTGAGTATTGGCCTGAGTAAAAGAGAAATACGAACTCCGCTAGAGTGAATTTAACCACATGCAGCTGTCTATTGAAGGTCGGCATAGTGAGCTTACGCAACAGCGGGAAGTGACACCGATGCGTGCAACAACCTGTTGCCTGCGCAAATGTTTAAAAGTGGCAAAAGGAACAGATTAGTTGCTTTAACAAAGCAGATCAGTTGCACTTGTGACGAACACAATAGTATATAAGCATAGGCGTGCGCAGGGTTCCCCATCAGGGAGGGGGGGGGGATGCGAAGGTTCATCCCAGCGCACCACCCCCCCCCCTACTAAGTGAATGTACGAGGCAGTTTTTGCGCCCCCCTCCCTCTTGGGTGACAAGGGGGTCAATGTATGCGGCAGAATTTGCGCCCGTTCTCTTAGGTGATTGGGGGGGGGGGCGGCCGCCCCCCTGCCCCCCCCCCCCCCCTGTGCGCACGCCTATGCATATAAGTGATGATGTTTGACCAGGAACCGTGAATTGGTGCAAAAGTACAACATACGTTTCATATTACAGCAACTGAATATTTCCTTAATCGTAGTGTTCTCCCCACTTTTATATCTGTGCGCAGGCAACGGAGCGTTGCACGCATCGGTGTCACTTCCCGCTGTTGCGTAAGCTCACCATGCCGACCTTCAATAGACAGTAGAGTGAACTTGGGCGTGTTGGTTAAGCATGATGAACCACACAGCGCGAGTAAACAACGGGGACACAGGAAGGGAACACACACAGCGCTGACTTACAACAAAATTTATTGGAGCAACATTTCACATATATACAGGGGATCAGCCAACCACTGCGCATGTCATAGCAGATAACTTTCTAATCAACTTGGAAAAGCCGACCGGAGAAATTGCAATTCTTTATCTGATAAAAATATTGACGGCGAACTAACACATTTGTCACCCAACCTTTGAATCATCTCTGCTTCAATTATTTCACGGACATATTTATTTCTATGTTTACAAACCACGTCAGCTTCCTGAAAGACTGGTTTGCACGTGCAGTCATTACAGTGCAGAGCGAGAAGGCCTCCCTGTCCTTTCGCTCTGCACTGTAATGACTGCACGTGCAAACCAGTCTTTCAGGAAGCTGACGTGGTTTGTAAACATAGAAATAAATATGTCCGTGAAATAATTGAAGCAGAGATGATTCAAAGGTTGGGTGACAAATGTGTTAGTTCGCCGTCAATATTTTTATCAGATAAAGAATTGCAATTTCTCCGGTCGGCTTTTCCAAGTTGATTAGAAAGTTATCTGCTATGACATGCGCAGTGGTTGGCTGATCCCCTGTATATATGTGAAATGTTGCTCCAATAAATTTTGTTGTAAGTCAGCGCTGTGTGTGTTCCCTTCCTGTGTCCCCGTTGTTTACTCGCGCTGTGTGGTTCATCATTCAATAGACAGCTGCATGTGATTAAATTCACTCTAGCGAAGTTCGTATTTCTCTTTTACTCAGGCCAATACTCACTAGTAAAGCATTCAAATAAGCACGAGCAGAGATTATTATGTTGTCTAGCTGTTCCGTGGCGAACCTCGCGCCCATGTAGGTTGTACTAACCGCTGGACGCGTTTCTGCGAAGAGAAAACCCGAGCAAAAATAGACATCGGCAGAACACAACTTCAAAAATTTTTTTCTTCCTTAAAACAAAAAGTAATTTGATAAAACTTTCTCAGTCAGTATACAACTAACGTTGCTAGTAAATGCGCTATTTAGCATAATTTTACTAGGAGCACCTCAATGTTAAATTTACGACTAAACATGTGCAAAAATGAACTTTCTTGCAACTTTGTTGCCAGCTCTACACACCATTTCACGCCATATACGTCTCAAACTATTTTTGGGCTACAGTGAAACTTTCTGGCAATCAGTTAAATCAAAATATTACATTTCACTGAATGTCGCCTTTCTATGAAAAAATCCCCAATATGGGTCATATTGTCAATATTTAAGGTCGCATGAAAAATCCACGAAAGCCCAAACGTTCGTGAAACTTATTTTAAGTGAGAAGCCTACGATCGTTATGTAGGTAAAAATTTGTCCTAGCCTAATATATGAAGAAGAGATTTTTTGAAAACGCATTTTCCGAGCCATAGTGTCGAGGTTTCCGAAAAACTTCACATAGGGTTTGCGGCACTGAAAAATTTTTTTTGCCAAAAATATTTTGGCGGAAGGCTTCTGGCTTTGGATAGATAGTCCTCGATTTTTTTCATTCAAATCGCAGATGGTCGAGCGCCAAGGCTGGGACAGTTGGCGTGGAATGACCCATATATAAATAAAATCCACAAATAAAAACAATTCAGAAGAAGAAAACTCGGAAGTGCTCGGCCAGGGATTTGAAGCTGTGACCCCTCGCTCTGCAGTGTGCTGCCTTAGACAATTACGCCATGCCTTATTTTTCTTTCTTTATTACCTGTACGCCATTGCTCATTCGTGCAGCAGGATACTAACGGCAGAGTACAAACGCACACGGCGTTGGGTAAAGCGCACGAGACGCCACACGTAGCGAAATTATGCGAGACGCGGGCCATGCTGCCTGGTTGCCCGCGCGGCGTTTGTGTCCTTCAGTTTTGGGGTTGTAGCGCCGCGCCACTTGTGGTCACTCGGCCAGGGAAAAATTGACCGCGTATCTGCGTGCTTCGCTGCAGATGTCGAAAGACGATAGTGTTCTGCCGGCCGTACTACATGAGTCCTGGTCTCGCCTGCGGCTCATCCACTCGGATGTTTTTCGTGCATAGCGCGGCATATTCAGCACAGCCTAAGAAACACTGGGGTGTTTAGAATTACGTATCTATGTATTTTCTAGTAAAAGAACACACCACCTTATACTTACGTATTGATGTTGCGCCTCAGATATGCGTAATATTTGCTCTTTGATCGAAAATTTTCACAAGTAGGAACACAGCTACCAGTTCAAGATGGCTGGGCGTTCTGGAAGTGCTTCAACTTTGGCTGGGTGGCTGAATCGTGTGACAGACAGACCAAAATTTCTGCGTTCAAATATCCCAAGAAAGACTATCGTCGTTAAAGAAGAGCATCCCGTGGTTCGTGGTGGCGCGAGCTGTTTGGAAAGCTTTGGCTCTTGTAGGCTTATACCACAGGAACGAAGAAACGAGACAGCCGAACAAGAATTACAGTATATATGTTACACCGCGACCTGAATTCCCAGGCTAAAATTACAGCGCAAACGCACAGGGCACCCACGAAGAAGAGAAGCGTACGACACAAGCACTGACTGACACCAGCTTTATTATTTTCATACGCCAATGCATATATAAGCCCAAGGCAACCTTACCGCATATGCGCACACAACAACTCGCAAATTTCTTGAGTCCCCAATTCTAAAACTCTCTAGTGTTTCGTCGGAGTTGGGTTGCGCGGCTCCGACTTGTACATTGACATGCAGGGCGTGGTCGACCGTGCTCGCGCGATTATCTCTTGAGGGGGAGTTTTGTACGTCTTGTGCTTTCACCGTAAAGCTTGTGTTGAATCTATAGACCGTACGAATGCCACTTTGCTCGTTGCAGCGGCCACTTTTGCGAAAGGAGTGATCTGATAGCTAAAAGAGCCAAAGTTGGGGCTAGTTGAAGTAACAACGGTGACAATTCGCGCTCGTCGTATGTATACTTGTGCGTCCTTTTCGTGCGTCCTTCTTTGTGTTTGAGCAGCTCGCTGCCAGTGTCAAGCTGTGACAGTTCGCACTCGCCTTGTGTGTTTCCTTGCGTCCTTTGTGCTTGAGCAACGCGCAGCAAGTTAAGAAATGCTTGCCGTTCTTCCTGTGACCGATCACCTAAGCGCGCGCAAACAAGGACAAAGGGAGGGGACAACACAAGCGCTTACTTCCAACTGACATTTATTTTCGAAAATGCATGATATGAACTCTTTTTTTTTCATGACGTCACAAAATCGCAATGCTGATATTACGTGAACGTGCTGAGGAACTGTGCTTCTTTAGACAACGAGATAATGGAAGGTGCACTTACGCATGACTGACCCACCTGTGCAATCAAATCCGCCTCTATTATATCCCTCACATCTTGGCTTCTATTTCTAGCTACCAACCTACAGAAATCATAGAATGGTTTACAAGGCCTTCCATTCTTCAACCCACACTCATGAGAATGCACCGAAAGATTGCCATCACTATAGTTCCCCACCTTCTTTTTGTGTTCCATAAGTCTTTGGTTCAGACATCTACCAGTCTGGCCTGATGTAGCTGAAGCCGCATGATAATGGGACCTCGTATACTAATTCTGATACACACAGAATGGGTGCCGATGCTTGGTATTACATGGCTCTTTCTTTTCCTTAAATGGGTTCGTCATTTGGCAAAGCCGTTCTAGCGTCGCAACGGTCTCGTTAACAGTTGCGTCACGCTATTGCTGACTAGTAGTGCTGTGGGCCGAATGAGGAGCGCATGCGCGCACGTGTCCTTGCCGCCACCGCTGGCAAATGTGGCGCAAACCGCCTTCGCGGTCAGCGTCTGCCCCCAGTAACGCATAGCTCAGCCGCGTGAGCGTCGCCCAAACTTGAGCTTGGGTTCCCTATACTAATGCCCTCCCATGAAAACTTTGGTACGTGCCAAGTTAAGGAGACGACCACGAGATCGCCAAGACCAGGGTTGGGCAAAGATACTTTTAAATTGTATCGCGATACGATACAAGATTCGCAGGAAAGAAGTATTTGAGATACAGATTCAAAATACCGCAACACTGATTGTATCCGATACGACACATTGCAATTTTATCTTAAGATACTTCGATACATTCGCAGATTTGTTATTGTATAAATATATAATGTAGCACTGAACGCCTATGCACAAAATTGTTAGGCTGAAAATTTATTAACTGTGACCAATTTTGCCTTATTAGAGCGAAATGTCTGTTATTATCTGAAAAGATTTGTAATTCTTACTCAAGGTATTTAGTTTCATTCGGAAAAACCTCATGGCGTTGCTATAGGTGCTTAACATGACAGGTCTTTACACACATCGCTGACAGCAGTTTTTGCTTGTCGCTTTTGTAATTGATAGGAGTAGCTGCTCTGCTTGCCGACCAGTAAGCGGGTTGTCAACTAATCACAAGAACTTTAATAAGAAGCCTGCGCACGATGGTGCAAATACCGCTGTGGAGTTCTACCTTGCCCGTAAACGTACGCGTATTGCGGTTTTCGCAATAAGGGATCACCGGACAGGTCTACGTCACTAAGCACATGTACAGCCCAGAAACGTTTAAGACGTATTGTACAGTTGCATAAAGCACCGCAGGGCACCCCACTATTCACACTATTCCCACTTCTAGCTCCGCATACCTGGTGATTAGTAACAGTAAAATCATTTAGGAAAGCCTAAACGAGGAAAACAGCTATATCTAAGTAACATAGAAAAGCCGTCCCGTTTCAAACACAGCGAAAAAGTATAGAAATAAGATACAGGCGACACCTCCAAGAGCTAATAATAATTGTTGCGTTTTACGTTCCAAAATCACGATACGATTATGAGAGACGCTGTAATAGAGGGCGCCGGAAATTTCTACCACCTGGGGTTCTAAAACCTAAATATAAGCACACGGGCCTCTAGCATTTTGCTTACAACGAAATGCGGCCGCCGTGACCTTCGAGTCAGCAGTCCAGCACCTCAACCACTAGACCACCGCGACGGGTAACCCTTAATAGCTACGACAACTAAATTCAGTGCCTATGGAAAATAAAGTAAAACGGCTCGTTAGGACGCTCGTGAGAAAAACGGAGCATTTAGTATAAGAATGTTTCTGAATGCCTTTGCTAAGATATTTAAGATGGCTCATAATAATTTACGTTATTATAATGCAAATTCAATTTCGCTATTTTGCTTAGCAGTAATTAGAATTTTGTTATTGTATACTCCAGGCGCGCCCGTATTATTATATATTTGTTCTCATCATCGCCTTTACATAACAGTAAATTCAAGTGGAACATAAGTATGCAAACAATAGCAGAAATGACGCAAACAGTTAAAAGTAAAAATAAAGCAGACAGCTTGCAATTGACAGCACATTTAAGACATAGTGCAGTCAGCAGACCGAAAAAAAAAACAATATAGAGACATAGGTAATGTATGGGATAGAAAAGAAAGACAGCTAAGAGAGAACTACAGCTAACAATCAAATTATGATATTAAAAACTGTTTTAATAAAAGGAAAAAAGAGACGTATTCACAGATAGCGTCTGTTAAGTGAACGCTTGTTCTGTTAGATTGAGCATCGGTTCCGTGGTGCTATAGCTGTTAGAATCTTATTTGCACGTAGTCAATCTCATTACATGTATGTCAAACTTACATCCACAATATCCTTGAAATCACCGTTGTGTGAAAACCACGAGAAGCAAAGCAACCCTCCATTCTTGCATTTTTAGACTTCGCAACGAAGCACCACGCAAGAGAAACTTCGATAACGGCACTACAACGGCATCAGATTGTGTGCGAAAGACGCCGCACGCATTGGAGTACGCGGCACAGGACAGTAACAGAGAGCTGAGCTAGTTGGTAAGTATTCATTCTAAAAAGACAGGGCGTGCAAACAAGGACACAAGAAAGAAGTCAGGATACCACAAACGCCGTTTGTGGTGTCCTGACTTCTTTCTTGTGTCCTTGTTTGCACGCCCTGTCTTTTTAGAATGAACAGGACAGTAACTAAGTGCCAGGTGTCATGGCACTGGCACAACTAAAAAGAAAGAAAAAACTAGAAAATAAATGGTCGGCTGGGCGTAGACGTTCGCGCGCGCGCTTGTCTGTCGGGCCGACGCGAGCGCCACCACGTGACTCTGCTCCACCAATAGGGACCAGTGGCGTAGCCGGGGGGGGGGGGAGAGGGGCACACAGGACCCGTGACCCCCCCCCCCCCAAATTTCCAAATATTTTTCCCCATGGTATACAGAGCACAAAATGACATTCGACCCCACTTATCTGCCCAGACCCAATGTCGGATCAAGAAGGTGCCAACTCTGGCGGAAAGATATGTCATTGTCACTATCTTGAGTTCTATTCTGGTGAATTAGTGGCAGCAGTATCAGCTTGATAAGCAGAGTTCCGCAAACGTTTCTTGGTTCGCACGGTGGTGCTGCGATCTCAGTACTGCCACGAGCGCTTCTTTTGGTCATTTTTATCTAACTAGTTCGTTGCACGCGTAGCCGCCGCCTTGGACAAGCCGCGCCCTAATGTCTGGGAACCTTCCAGATTATTTTAGAATCTTCTTATAGGCTTGAGCGCGCAAACGCGAACAGTTGAGATTACTCTGGAACTAACGCAGCCAGCAGCGATAAGGCTCCAATGTTCGATGCCTCATGTATAAATGCCGACGCGCCTTACCACAGAGCAGTTCATCGACGGCCGACGCTCTCTTCACCGCTATCAGTGTACAGTGCGTATTGCTGTAGTTTGACTTTCCGTTTCCCGGCCACAAATTCAGCTAAATAGTTTCATCTTGGACACGCCGACTGCTGCCTTCGTCGATGTCACGACCCCGTGACAGTATCTTGTATCTTAAGATACACGATACATTCTTCAATGTATCGGAAATACAGATACTGATACATGTCTTGCGAGACGTATCGCGATACAGATACAAGATACCCAAGGAGTATCTAAAATAGTATCTAAGATGCATGTATCTGCGATACTGCCCAGCACTGGCCCAGACGCATAGTAATGATATCATTGTTGGGTTTTTACGTCCCAAAACGACGATACCATTATGAGAGACGCCGTAGTGGAGGGCTCCGGACAATTCGACCACCTGGAGTTCATTAACGTGCACTTAAATCTAAGCACATGGGCATCAAGCATTTTCGCCTCCTTCGAAAATGTGGCCGCCGCGGCCGGGATTTCATCCCGCGACCTTCGTGCCAGTATTCGAGCACCATAACAACTAGACCACCGTGGCGGGTCCCAGACGTAGACAGACAGACAGACAGACAGACAGACAGACAGACAGACAGACAGAGATAGATAGATAGATAGATAGATAGATAGATAGATAGATAGATAGATAGATAGATAGATAGACAGACAGACAGACAGACAGACAGACAGACAGACAGACAGACAGACAGACAGAGATAGATAGATAGATAGATAGATAGATAGATAGATAGATAGATAGATAGATAGATAGATAGATAGATAGATAGACAGACAGACAGACAGACAGACAGACAGACAGACAGACAGACAGACAGACAGACAGACAGACAGAGATAGATAGATAGATAGATAGATAGATAGATAGATAGATAGATAGATAGATAGATAGATAGATAGATAGATAGATAGATAGATAGATAGATAGATAGAAACGCTAAAAATATCTTCGGTTCGCTAAGAAATGCTTCGCATTTAAAACGGCTGGTCGCCGACAAGCCCAATATCGAGAGGGCATCAAATACTGGAAAACCGCGCGCACAAATACGCGCATAGGAACGGCGCGCCTTCAGGGGCCGCATTTCTTTGCGCTCGCGGGAGGCGGGTTTCCTTGTGGTCAAATATACAACACCACCGACTTTTGTGAGGCAATACAGGCTTCGATTGTAAGAAATACGAGGCTTACAACATCCAAATTTTTATTGCCAGGTTTATCCATGGATGCACTGATCCCAACAGCTACCGGTTTCACCATTGGCAAATACTGGACACCTTCGTCTACTATTCGCACCACCTGGTTACGATTCCTCCTGCGTGCTGGATCTCCGCCGGCCACCTACACGGAGTCAAAGTCTTAGGTGAGGCGCCAGCAGGTGTGTTCTTGTAAGCGTCAGCGGTTTGAGAGGGTTGTCACTGCGTTCGGAGAAGATTGTACTGGTTCAAGTGGCCGCTGTCCAGTATTACGAAAAAATATCGTGCAAGTGTCTGGTGCTGTTGGTGCATAATTCTAAAGGTCGACGAACCCAGCCATGAGAGACGCGTACGCAGCAGTAGAAAATCCCAGCATGTGAGTTGGTGAAATTTTCTCCTTTTACGCGCACGTCCTTCGAGGCTGGGTTCGTCGATCTTTCAAAATATACGTATACGTGCGGATGAAAGGCTACCTGCGATATCAACAGCTCAGCTGGCGTAAACGGTGGTCGGCAGACGAGAGGGCGAACGAGCGCACTATACCTACGCACGCATTCTGAGCGCCGCAGTACTGGCGGAGAGACACAACGCTTCGGCTGCTACAGTGAGAGATGACGGCTCAAATGGCAACAGATGAACCGCGCAGCTCCAAACACATGCGTAATCCTGCTTGGTGTTTGTGTGGTCCTAAGGAGCACAGCACGCCTGCACCCTCTATAACCAGAAGTTTGCAAGGGCTATTCGTTCGGCTGCACACCGAGCCGTGATGATGTGCCGTTAACGTTCAAGCGATACGTAAAGACCTTATCCGCAATGATGCTCTCTCTTTTGGTGTCGAAGCTTGGTTTCAATCCACGGCTTCGTACAAATCTGCAGACTAGCAGATATCCACTGAGGCACTGAGGTGGGATTCGTCCGTTCATTCGATTTCGTTTCGTTTTCAGACACACTGAGAAGAAAGGCGAGGATGGACTGTAAAGTGTGTACAGTGCTTAAGAACAAAAGTTATTTAGGGTGTGCTTTATTACGAGTTTGAGAAACTAAAGCAACGCGGTTGAAACTGAGGCGCCCTAATTAAAACGCTTCACGGAAGGTTGCTGAATATTAATCCATTTTTAAATAAATTTGTGCTGCCACTTATTGATCACTAAAAAGCGAAGTCTTTGTCAGCGGCTGTAGCACACGCCTTGGCGCTTTCACCCAATTGTGCAATATAATGGCTTTGTAAACTGACACCAACAAAAATTAGGAAAGTCAAGCCCGAGTATGCATATTCCGAAACACGCGACCATTATCATAGTTTAAGAGAGTATTATTTCTCAAAATTAGCTTCTGAGATTCAAAACACTGCAGCGACAAAAGGCGTTCTCGCAAACTTTAAAAGGAACCAGGGGAGGCCAGCAGCAGTGCGACCGGCCACGGTGGGCCGGACCAGAAATATTGAAGCTGCCGGAGACGAGCGGAAGGGCAGGACGCTCTTTCCAAATTACTTCGTCTTAAGAAGGACCAAGCCGCCATGCCACAAAACTGCTGACTCACAGTTCAGCAGTCGCCCGCTTGTCGTATGCGTTGCTGTTATCAGTCGGCGAATGCAGGTTCACACGCGGTGGTGAAAGCCGATATTGTCGTCTGTCTCTGTCCGCAACGCTGTCGGCGTCAAGGCCCAACCGCATGCACGCGATTTTCGAGCGACGGCGACGAGCGACAGCGACGAGCAACGTGATTTGCTGTCGCGGAGGGCCATCCATCGCCGTCGCTTGTCGCGTCGCAGCTTTCTGGAAAACTAGAAAAAATCGCTTGTCGTCCGGAAGTGAGCGTGACGATTTCCGGCAACATGGCAGCATCGCCGATCCTCGCTTCGGATGCAATTTGCTCTTGATGCTTCTAATCGGCGCGTACTTCAAGGAATGCAAGCTATAGCCTACCTTCTTTACTTCCCCATCTCACGCGGAGAGCGAGGCAGCGGCCGTATTTTGTCGTTAATTTTGATCGACGGCTTGTTTTCATGTTTCGGTGGTAGCTTGCTGCAATGTCAACATTGTCGTACGGTCGTCGTGTGAGGTGGCCCTTCTCCTTGCGAGCAGCGATATGAGTCTCTGCTGCTTTTCTTAAATGTTGCACGACAGGAAGAGGAAATGTTGTGGAGATGCGCCTCATGGACTAACCCTAACATAACGCAGTTTCCAAAGTGCGACGTATTTGCCTAGGTAGCGTACGCTTCCGGGCGCCCCCTCGAGACCACAGCAGATACTGCTGTCGCGGTTAAATATAAGATTGCGAAAAAAGAGTCACGAAACGCTTCTATGTCTTCCTTATATCACACAAGACAATTATAAATTTGGCATGTTGTCATTCATCTCCTTTGTAATTCTTTTTCGCAACTTACTTGCGTGTACGCAGTAGTTTTCAATCGAGCAACCGTGACACTTTGTCGCGAACATGTGGGTGCTCCCGTCGCGACGCGACAGCGCGACGGAGCCCGTTTGTCGCTGTCGCTCGTCGCCGTCGCTCGAAAATCGCGTGCATGCGGTTGGGCCTTCATCGCGCGAATTTTGAATCTTTAAGATCCGTACGCAAAGTGGTGTGAAAAACGGCGAACTAAAAGCGATGTCCGGAATTGCTGGGTGTGAAGCCACTGATATCCGCTTTAACGCCCATCAGTGGCGCGATGCTGTACGCGTTCTTAAAACGGACGGAGGCGGTCCGTTTTTTCCAACCGCACGCGAATGGTCAATGTGAACCGTGACAGACCTCCGTCCGTTTTAAGGACGCGTACAAAATCGCGCCACAGTTCTTCCTACGCACCCCGCGAAATCAGACAGCTCGCCTTAATCTCTGAATACACGAGCGACATTCACCACGTCAGTGGAAAAGCCAACCCTGCTGCCGATACGCTTTCACGCGCCGCTATCCATGCAACACAACACAGCCGAATTAGCATCGACTTCACAGGCATGGCTGCCGCCCAGAAGAGTGACGAGGAGCTTCAGCTGCTACACAAGCGCGGCGCATCTCTCGTCCTTTGTTTTGATGGGGTTTAACGTCCAAACACCGCGACATGATTATGACTGATGCCGTAGTGAATGGCTCCGGAAATTGTGACCACCTGGGATTCTTTAACGTGCACCAAAATGTAAGTACACCGGCCTCAAGCATTTTCGCCTCCACCGAAAATGCGGCCGCCGCAGCCGGGATTCGATCCCGCGACCTTCGGACCAGCACTCGAGCACTATACCCGCTCGACCACAGCGGCAGGTACATCTCTCGTCTTGGCTGATGTCTTGCTGCCTGACTGTGACGTGCCTCTGGTTTTTGATACATCGACAGGACTTCCTCGTCCCTACGTAACTCTCCCATTCCGTCGAACACTCTTCGATGCTCTGCTTTCCTGCGCTCACCCTGGCATTCGCGCTACACAGCGACTGATCACTTCTCGTCAGGAGTGGCCGAGTATTAACGTAGACATTCGTCGTTGGTAACGTGCGTGCCTCGGGTGTCAACAGTCTAAAGTGCATCGCCATACTGTTGTTGTTGTAGTGGTTCTGGGGGGGGGAGGGGGAAAGACGCTAATTTCTGCAGCCCTTGAGGGAGCACGGCACAGCGTCTTGGGGAAAGGGAAAAAAAGAAGGAGATGGGTAGGTAGGTGTACTCAGCAGGCGAAGGCAGCATCGTAGGCAGGACGCGTCCAAGGGCAAGGAATCCGTCAGCGGGGGCCGATCGTCATCAGTGGTAGAGCAGCCCGTTAGAGTTAACGAACTCCAGCAGGCTGTGGAAGGCCGGAACGTGAGGACGGACCGGGTGAAGCAGTTGGTTGGTGGTAGAGTTCGGGAGCCCGTAGCGCCTGTAAGCCGCTGTGACTGCGGCACGCTCTTGAGCAAGGGCAGGGCAGGAGCATAGCAGATGGTCCGTCTCGACATCGCCGCAACGACTGCAGGATGGCGAGGAGATGCGGCCTTTGGCGTGTAGCCTGGCTGGTGTCCATACTGAGCCAGTGCGGAGACGGAGAAGTGTGCAGCGGTCGCGACGGGATAGACCCTTCTCAGGAAGGAGCTTGGGCGGTCGGCTGGCAGCCACCCTGGCGTCGGGGTGAGTGGCAGCAAGGATCTGTTTAAGCCTGGGCTTGGAATAGTCCGAGGGGGCAACCGATCTGGTGAAAGGGACGGCCGGGTAGTGGGCTTCTCTTGCTAGGGCATCGGCCTCCTCGTTCCCAGCAATCCCTACATGTGAGGGCAGCCAGTGGAACGTGATAGGTACCACTGCCGTATCAAGTGCTGCAAACTTGGACTTGAGGATGGCAGCTGTGAGGCCCTGAGGGTGGAGGTCCGCCAGGATCTGGAGGGCTGGCCTTGAGTCGCACAAAACCTCCACTGGAGTCTGCGGGGGGTCCTCGGCCAAGAGGTCTGCTGCCAGGTGCAGGCCCGCCAATTCAGCTGCTGTGGAGCTTGCCTTGAAGGGGAGCCTGCTCTGTCTGCTGCTGCCCCGAGCCGGAATGGTGCAGGCGGCCGCCGCAGAGCCACCTGAGAGCACGGAGCCATCCGTGAAGACGAGCAGCCTGCCGTCGAGTTGCTCCTCAAGTTTGCAGGCGGCAGCCTGCTGTAGCGCCGCCGCTGGTGTGTGGCGCTTCGATGCTCCGCCGAGTGTCAGGTGCACCTCCGGAGATGGTAGATGTGGGAGCGGAGCTGGTACTGGGACTGGTCGGTCCGTGATCACCTCCGAGTACAGCTGGCAGAGGGCCCCCATGCGGGACCGTGGCATGTTGCGCAGTCGAGTTAGCAGCGCCTCTCCGTCTGGTGCTCGGTGAAGGCGATCAATGTGACCAAGAGCTCGTTGCATCATGAGCAGTGACAGTGGCCACTCGCCCGCCTCCGCCAGTGTTGCGGTAATAGTAGAGGTCTTGGGGAGTCCCAGGATGCTTCTCACCACACGCCTGTGCAGCACCTCCAGTTGGCGCAGCCTGACCGGGGACAGCAGGACATACTGTGACCCCTCTTGGTACGTTCCTTGCCCCGGACGGTCGCTTCATCCACCACGTCGATATTGCAGGCCCCCTTCCTTCATGCGGGAACCATCGCTACCAGTAAACCTGCTTTGACAGGTTCACCAGATGGCCTGAAGCAATGGCTCTTCAAAACATAACTGCCGAGTCGCCAGCTCCAGCACTTGTCACTGTGTGGATTAGCCGCTACGATGTCCCTTCTACTGTTACGACTGACCATGGTCGCCAGTGTGACTCAACATTATTCGCATGTGGTGTCAACCACATCAAGACTGCCTCGTACCACCCCATCGCCAATGGAGTAATTGACCTTTGCTGGCAGGCTAGTTGGTGATGCATAGTTCATGGGTAAAATACAGCACAAACCAGACGATTAACACAAGGAAGACACGGGACAGAGTGCTGTCCCGTGTCTGTCCCGTGTCAGCACTCTGTCCCGTGTCTTCCTTGTGTTAATCGTCTGGTTTGTGCTGTATTTTACCCAGGAGTCATTGAACGTTTTCATCGCCCCCATCGTCACTCTTGGCTTCCACTCTTCCTTCATCATGGATCGAACGCCTTCCTTTCGTTATGCGTGGCATCCGCACGTCTCTTCGTAGTGGGGGGGAGTGGTTCTTATAAAATTTGGGATATGAAGATAAAAGTGCACCCCGCAACTGTCTCTCTAGATGAGGACACCTCAGCAGTAGTGCACAGGGGAAGGGAGTGGGAATGAAAGAAAGAGTAAGAGAGAAGGGAGGGATAAAATAAAAAAAAAATAAAATAAAATACATGCCTGTATATAAATATACACACATATATTATGGGGTAGCGCTCTGCTCCCGTGATGAAGGGGAGAGGAAAGAGCGGGAAGGAGGCCGGCAAGGAGAAAGGATGTAAATAAACATCTTGTGCGAAACAGCGGACAGAAGAGAGTTCAACGCCGAAGGGAGTTGAGTAAACGGTCCGTGAGGAGCGTAGGGTTAGGCGCGTATGGCGCTTGCTTAAAGAGCACTTGCAGGGAAAAAAAAAAAAGAGTAAGCAGAGGTGATCAGCACTCACAAGGTAAGTGCGTAATCCTCGATGATTGCGCCGGTCGGAGAGTTATCCCGTGGGCGCGATGACATCATGCGCGGCGAGAGCCGCGGCGCACAACGCACGAACAGGTGAGTCGTCGGGAACGAAGGGCAGGACTGCACGAATGGCTGCGGCGAGGGCGGCCAGCACAACGTCCTTGGGGTCGGTCTGAGGAGCCGGCGCACTCGTTGTAGAGGGCGTAGGTTCGGTGGTGGTAGAGGCACAGCCGCCGGTAAGGGCATCGCGGAAGGAACGGCCCTTGGTTACAACAGAAGTGCCCTGCTTGTTGCGTACAACGTTCCCGGCGCGCTCCAGAGCTTGGCGGCGAGTCAGGGAGCCATCGGATGAGGCGAGGATGACGGCGGCCTTGCGCTGAAGCTGCCAGGAAGAGCAGCGCGGGTCTGTTGAGGCGTGGTGGCCGTTGCAATTGATGCAACGTGGTTGTTCTGCTGTACAGGGTTCTGCGGCGTGGCTGGCACCGCAGCGAAGACAGCGCTCGTCAAGCGAGCAGGTGGCCGTGGCGTGTCCGTAGCGGCCGCATCGGGTGCATTGGAGAGGCCTGGGGAGGCGAGGACGAACGAGGCGCCTTTGTTTATACAGGAAAATTTCCTTGGGGACCGTGGTGCCCTCGAAAGTGATGGTAAGGCATTTGCCTCGTCTCACGCAAGAAGTCACTGGGATTGATGAGCAGATGTTGGCCGAAATTGCTTCGGCGTCGAAGCGAGGATCAACTCCGAAGACCAATCCGACGCATGTGTTCGGGGTGAGAATCTTGCTTCTGACCTTGACATCGCAGATGACGGCCACCTGTAGTAGGGAGGTGGGGTCAGAAGCTTGGTGTGTATCGACGGCGACGAGGTTGCGCCGGTAGTTGACACGAACTCGCCGCGTAGCGGGGAATCCGGAGAGGAAGCTGGCAATGTTGTCCCTCGAAAGAGCGAGGAAGTGTGTTTTCTTCCCGACAGGGCGGAAGATGATGGTGTGCCCGGAAGTGTTTGGGCACGGCATAGGAGTGGCTTGGTCGCATGGTTGACTCAGGAAGGGACGTGACGAGGTGGTAGGTTGCTCGAAGCCCTGGGGAGCGGAAGTTGCAGCGGGCGTGTTTGGCCCAGTTACGGCCGCGGCAGGGAGAACGGGCGCCGCTGTTACGGCAGCCGAGAGAGACGAGAGAGAAGGAGATGCGGTGAACGAGCGGGACGAGCCAGCTTCGCTTGAGGCCACGGGGGTGGCAGGAGAGGAGGGAGGCGTGGCGTGCTCCCAAGAGGAAGACGAGGCAGTGGACGCATCCGTTTCCTCAGTTGCTGCAGGAGAGGAGGTACTTGTTTGGGAAGACTCTCTCTCATGTATGGGCTTGTTTGGTTGTGCAGGGGTTGCGGGCTCGTGGCTTTGTTGTCGGAGCGCCGTGCTAGTCAACGACGCGAAGGTCGCCGAAGGGGGGGTGCCTGCTTGCTGTGCTGATGTATCCCCTGTTGTAGAGGGGTCGGAGACCGCGCGAGGCTGCGCAGCAGCGCCAGCGGGGCGGGGCCGCTGTCTCAAGACGGGTCCCATGTGTCGTGGTAGCCCTTAGAAGGGCTGCGCGCGGAGGCGCCGAGCGACGGATGGCATTAAATTGCGGAGCGAAAAAGGGCGCGTCCGATCAGTATAAAATCTCAATCGAAACTCCCTCTCTTCGTAGTGACTCCTCCATAAGCGCCGCCGAGCTGACATTTGAGACCACTCTTGGAGTTCCTGGTGAATTCTTAAGCGATGCACCCACGGTACCTGCCGACGTTTCCGACTACGCATACCATCTACGCAACGCTATGCGTACCTTAGTTCCTCCCCGACAACCACCAACATCCCGTAATGTGTATGTCGGTCTTGACCTACAAAACTGCACGCACGTTTTTGTGCGACACGATGCCGTGCGACCTCCCATGCAGCCCCGTATGATGGCCCGAAGATCATCAACCGCACACCTAAATACTACCTCCTTCCTGCTCATCAACGGCCGGGAAGATACGGTTTCCGTCGACAGCCTCAAACCTGCGTACTTGGATAGTGACGCTTCAGCAACGTCTCATAATACAATCACTCCAGACTGCCATACTCGGCGCGTGCATTTCACAGCTCCGCCGTCTGCTCCTGGCCACTTGTAACATACTCGCGACTTCCTCACTAGAAGGGGGGCCCTGTAGCGCGCTAGTGCGTGCCACAAGGATCCGACCAGGAGAAGACGACGACGACGCGCCAAGCACGAGAAGGCTGCGCCTGTTCTTGTTCGCGATAGCCTAAATGGTTTCTGACAAAATATATCATTTGTGGTCTCACTGCATCGGCCTCTTTCCACACATGATTGGAGATTCTCTGACAAGAGTCAGCAAACCAGGACCGTCCTTATTAAATTTCACAGCATATTTAGGCCCACGCTGTAAGACCTGAAGCGCGGATTGAGGTAGCTCCACGTTGTGGCGGTTGTGCGAGCTGTTCCTTGCGACGAGGCCCTTGGCTGGACGGAGGCTCCGCAGCTGTGTACGTAGCAAACCATGCCAGTTCGTAAGTGCCAGGATACGTCCCTTCTCATATCGTGTGCGCTGTTGCTGCCAAGCAGTGCTTGAAGAAGCGAGCTTGTCTCCTCCAATCGGCTCGGAGTATTTTCGTTATCCGTTTAGCGTGGCTAGCAGAAGGGCCATGATGACCCAGAAGGACCCTGATTTCTGGCAGAAGGACATCGAACCGCAGACAGCACGAGGCGGCGCGCGAGCGACATTCGGCCAAAGAAACGACAGTGACGAGAGAGCAAGGATCCATGCTGCTACAAAAAATAAAGCACCAGCAGACATGCTAAACACTAGACATGACATTGAATTAGAAAGCAAAGTGCTGCTTGATTTGTTCTTAGATGTGATGAGCCCAGTTGGCCTAACGCACGAACTCCCAGTTAGTGGACAAATTAGATTTCTACATATCCGGTTTCGTTTCAACGGCGTTGGCGTCTGCCGGTGCTATGAACGACGCGCTAACAAACCACTCCTGCCTTTGAATTCCGCCTGCTCTAAGCTCGTTGAACGAGCTATTGCTACGTCGTGTCTCAAGAACGCTATTGGCAAATCTTGCCTCCACAGTACATCACAAGCTCTCAAGCGTCGAGCTTAAATACCGCTAAGCTCTGGGTAAACCCAGCCCCTTCTCATTGCCGTCGCAGGGAGCCTTCTCAAGAAAATGCGCCATCGCCCGCCAAGTTGTAAAGCCCGCGCACCGCCCAGGCAGAAGGTAGCTGTAAAACCTGCCTGCACAAGCTTTCATAGAAACTGGAAAAGGCGACCCAGTGGTACGACGTGAAAGTCGTCTTCACTGCACCAGATAGGCTGTCTAAGCCCTGCAGAATGACCGACCCTGAGGCAAGGAAGTTCTTTGGCACAAAGCACAGGCGGCCGTTTGTTGAATTCGCAGAACGGGTGGTGTACGAAATTCCCTTGAAGTGCGGAAAACTGTACGTTGGGTAAACTGGGAGATGCGCCAACGATAGGTGAGGAGAGCATGCCAACAACGTGAAAAATGCTTGTGACGGAAAAGACTGAAAGTTTCCGGGCTGGCCATTGCGTAACCTGTCACGATTGCTCACCCGACGTCAGTAGGCGTTCGTTCATGTCGCTTCTTGTGTTCGTCTCGTTTACGCCTGATTCCTTTCGTTAGACTTAAACAGCACGTCTGTCATTAAAAAAGAGCAGAACGCGATTCACTACAGAGATCGTAGAACTGCTAAGTGGTTATTAAAGTAAATAAAAGAAGAGAAGATAAAAGCACCGCCCGTAACTGTCTGCCCAGTCGGCGACACCTCAACAGATCGGTGCGGGGGATGGGGAGATGGGAATTAAAGGTAGAGAGCAGAGAAGAAAATTGAGAGTGAGTGTGACGTTGTCGGAGCGGTAGTCGTAACGTGTCCGCTGCACACAGTCAAGGCCGCCATGTAGGCCAGGAGGAGAAGGAGCGCCGCACCAAGGACAGCCGTTGTCGGGCAAAAAAAAAAAAAAAAAAAGCACCACACACAACGCGAGTGCGAAGCACTTGCCACAGCACGTAGCCGCGGCTCAGTAGAAATCAAAGTCCGTTGAATTCAGGGTGAAGTCGGAGGACCTTGTCGGTATTCATGAGCTCCTCTTGTCTAGATGCGCTCGGAGAGCGCGCAGGACACGAGGAACTCCAGCAGCGCACTGTGGGCACGTTTGACGATAGTTCCGTGCGCCTTCGGGAATAGAAACTCGTCGACACTGTTGGTGGCGAGTCCCTGCTCTCGGTAGCTTCCGAGGAGGATGCGACGCTCGTCGGAGTATTGCGCGCATTGCAAGAGGATGTGTTCCAGCGTTTCAGGCTGCGAGCAATGCGTGCAATTCGGGTCACCAGCCCCCGATAACCGGTAAAGGCGCTCGCCGGTCTGTTCCGCGCCGACCCGCAGACGGAGGAGGAGGGCGCGCTCCCTTTTCGTCAAGACGGTTCTCGGGAGTGGGCGTGGTGGTTTGCCGGCAGCAACGCGCGCATCCGGGTGGCGGGCAGCAACCGAGCGGCGGATGCGTGCTCGTGCGACGTCATACGCGTTCACAGCTGATGTCAGGGGTGTGTCCGCGCTGTGCGCCGCTTTCGCCAGCTCGTCGGCTGCCTCGTTGCCCGCAATTCCGACGTGTGCCGGAATCCATTGCAGCACGAGATCACATCCAAGGTCCTGAATCGCCTCCAGCTTTCGGACGATGCGGGTGGCAACCGGTGGTCCCCGGAAGCTCTTCGCGAGCAGCTGGAGAGCGGCACGGCAGTCGGAGAGAACGGCAGCCGACGGAACTTTGAGCTCGATGAGGGCATCGGCCACGACGTCGAGTGCGGCGAGCTCGGCGATCGTCGACGATGCCTCACACATGACCCGGCACTGGTTTTGCAGCTCCAGCGAAGGCACGAAGCACGCGGCTAGCAGAACACATTTCCTATCTGGGGCATGGGTGTGTAAGCGTGCCGTCCATGCAACTTTCAGATAAAGAGATGGTGTATCTGCGCATGCGTAAATGATGACGTATATATATATATATATATATATATATATATATATATATATATATATATATATATATATATATATATATATATATATATATATATATATATATTCGTCGTCGTTTGTGTTATGTCCGTATCTTTTCTGCGCCGGAGTGTGTCAGCATTATGTACCAACAAGCCCAACACGTCACTGTAATCATGCTCAGTAAAGCAAGGCATCCTTGTCGAATAGAATACGCCACACGCGCTTGCATGCCGCAACTCTTCTCGCCCATCCTCCACTGTTCGCAGGTACTCTAAACGCAGAGTTTCTGACTGGGGTCAAATTCTTTGACAAGATCAGGGGCTCGAAAATAGAGCAGCTGGTTGCTTCTCAACTGGCCCGCGTTGCTGCCCTCCAAAGATTCGACGGATGGCTCGTCAGCGTCGCCTGCAAGCTGGTGAGTGTGATATTAATCAATCATGGTCTCGTTATTTGCGAGCAGGAAAACTATAAGATCGAAAGGATGATATTTACTCACACGAAGACTATTCCCATCGCGCTTCAACTCACCTATTATGCAATGTGTCTTGAAAGAAGGAGCTTTAGAACGTCGGGCTTAGCGACCCTAGTTTGCGATCTTGTACGCGTATAGCGGGTTTTAACACTGATTCACATCAGGCAAGCTCATCAAGTGATTTCTTTTTCCAGGCATGCTTACATGCAATAGCATATTTTGTTGTCGCAATATCTGGTGTCATATGGCGGTAGTGTGGCATTATGCCGCCATCCGTAATTCGACTCTATGTCGGTTGTTGACATTTAGGACGTCGTTATTCTTAGAAATGCTACAGCGTATGCAGACGTGCACACAGTGAAGAAACAAGAGAAAGCGTGATACTTTATTTGAAGGAGCAAAATACGTGCAGGCTGAACCAGCCAATGACAAGGCGCTCAAAGCCAAACACCATAAAAAAAGGTACGGTGCTCGTCATTTGCGCTCTGATACGTAGCGGCGTTCAATTCATCAATCTGCTTTTTAATGGCGTCACGGAGGGAGTGCTTAAGGAATTCTTTTTAGCACGATGGATTTCGTAAGCTTCGATCACTTTTCGTGTCGGCTTGTCCTTGTCTCTCCAAATCACCAAACACTTCCCGAAGAGCGCGCGCTCTTGAACAAGGTAAGGACAAGTGGGTGGTATAAGCAGTCTTTCCAAGATTGTTCTTGTGCTCTCTAAGCCTGCCGTTCACACATATGCCTGACTGCGCAATATACCTTTTCTCACAGGCTAAAGTGAGAGTAAATTACGCAGTGTTCGCAATTAACAAGCTGCTTCCTGTGTTTGTTGGAGCATCCGGCTTTCTTTCTCGCATCATAATTGACACACGAACAAAGCTTAGACAGTTCGTTAGGGGCGGAAAGAAAAACGTCTACGCCAGAGTGCATGCCTGCTACAGCTCTACGACACTATCCCTCCCAAGGTCATTCATCGCGTCGCAAGGGCCCTGAGCCGCCGCAGCGCAAGCATGGCAGGCGTGACGTGACGCGATCCGCTGTGCGGTACCACGTCAGTCATAACGTAGTTCAGCGCAAAAAACAGGCAACAGACGAGTGAGAGGGCAAGGACACAGCGCATTCTTCCAACTAAAGTTTATTGGATTGGGACGCATGTATATATACACACAGGGAAAGCAAGAAAAGAAAAAAACAAAAAAGAAAAAAGAGAGAAGAAAAAACCAGGAAGTAAAATCCGAAAGGTGAAAAGAAGAAAAGTGCCGATAAGTCACACACGTGTGCCAACACCGTCCCCCTTCCCATGTCTCGCCAAAAACAAAAGCGCTTTGTCAGAAAAACTCGTCTGTTGCCTGTTTTTTGCGCTGAACTACGTTATGACTGACTCGTTCCAACTCGCCCAACAAGCAACGTTGCTACGGTACCACGTGACTGGGTGAACGTAAACCACCAGCAGACGTTCCCATACTCTTCTTCATGCCTTTCCGCTATCTGCAGCAGCCGTCGTAGGGTCACCTGTCCGATTAGGGATGTCACCAGGAACAGACGTTGCCGAGTGGGCGAACAAGAACCTGTTTGTCTGCTAGCAGGTGCGCTGACTGTCTACTGTTTCACCATGCACGGCAAGGCGGTGCCCTTGGAGAGGTGGAGAGACTAGGCGACGAACGGAGCGTAGCGAAGAAAAGAGCGAAAGAGAAAGCACCGCCTTTCGATTATATAACACGTACTATAGCGCTCAGTATGGGCTACATCACGGGAGCGCGTGGCCGAACGCTCTGCAAAGTTGTACAGTGGCGCCAATCATGGCATATTTTTGAGTTATCGGGAGAGGGTTTGGCTGCCTCTGCGAGCGCGCATCGTCTGCACTTGCTTTGACTCTCACCCTCGTTTAGCCGTGCGGTGATATCAGCTTCTAAAATCACAACTTCGAGGGTGCAAGCAATCAAGCGGGGGCGATGCTCGCTCGCACCCGCTGCAACTACCGCGCGTCCATCACTACCCGGTAGCTACTACCGCGCGAGCAGACAACGGAAGGGCAAGGTTCTCCCTGTGCAAGTATTAGAAGAAGCGAGCGAGCTGGCCGACGCCTTTCAGTGCGCCCGTTGCGCTCCTCGCGCCATCTCGCTGGTAATGAAGAAGCGCTTATAAGCGCCTGCCGAATCTGAGTACTGCTGTAAAGGGTGCGTATATAACGCTCGCCGTTAGCTATCTGAAATATTTGCGTTTCGTGGCGTAGTGGTTAGCGCCACGCGCTGCGGAACGAGAGGTCGCTGGTTCGATTCCGCGCTTCGGAAGCATTTTTCTGAATTATTTTTCTTTTGGACTTTTATATATATTGTAATGAGAGAAAGTAAAAAAAGTAAAGAAATTAAAAAGCCGCAATGTGAAAAGGGACACCTGAAGTTTGTTGAGTGCAGCATAGGGGTAGTCTACAAGATTCCACCAAGGTCGATTCAAATAGGTCGCGAAGCTTCGGGCGAAAAACGGTTCAGAACCTATTGCCAATGACACCAGCAAGGGGAGTTATGGGTGCTGCGACTGAAGCGCGACTATGTTTGGAGGGAACAAACAGTAATAGCGAAAAACCAAGTTTTATTCAAAGGTAAATCGATCTTTATGTTTTAGAAATTACATTTATTTCCCGAACAATATTATGTAGGCGCAATGTGCCAAGAATGTACGACAGTGTTTAATTCTTACGAAAAATCTTTTTCTTAGCGCCCCCTGAAGAGAGGCGCACGTCATTGTCATTCAGTGCAGCCCTTGCGGTGCATGGAAAGGCGCGCTCGTAAGTTCGTCTGCGGCGACACGCCCCCTCAGGTGTTGTGGTGTTTCGCACTTGAATGCGTTCTGTGAATTATTGTGGTGAGAATTTGATTTTGGTGTGCGCGAAGTTGCGAGGTGCATTTCATCGTTGGTGAACGTGTTGGCTACGGTGTTGAACGGACAACGGCACGAGGCGGCTAACATTTCACGCCTAACGCTTTCCTCGGTACTCGCGGAAACGATGTGGTGTTCCAAGGATGCAATAGCAACACGCGTACGCCTGGCGAGCCCTCTCTTCTAGATAAGACACCGGGGCGACGGTTCGGAGGAGTGTGTAGTGTGCTTGCTGGATTTTCATGGATCAGTATTCCTGCTGCCCGGTTTCCTTCGTGAACACGCGGTGCCTACTATATTTCCTATTATCGGTGAGCAGATTGCTAAGTTTTCTGTCGCGCTACAATCACTACAATTCGCATGTCTTGATACCTTACACGTAAGGTTAATTTATCGGAACAAAAGGCAAAACACAGTGCACGTAGTGTACGCACTTCTTGTACTTATGACATTTGTTGCTCATTGTGTAGGGTATGTTAAATTGCGTTAGTGTGACCACTGAATAAAACTGAAATATCATTATTTTGGCGTGACCAGGCGTTATTTCTTCTCGCTATAACTGATGTACACAAGCAATGCGCTCCCTGCGCATGTGCGAAGCAAATAAGCAACGCTGCAAATATGAGAGGTACGCCTTTGCCTACTTTATTCACGCTGTGGAAGATGACACGAACGCAGAATAAAAGCTCAAAGAATAAAGTTTCCAGGTAAAACCAAGGCGAATTGCATGACGGTACACTTAAACACCGCTGTTTCTTCACGAGTCGATATTAGTTTAGCTAGCGTTGGCTTCAAGCGCATTCGCCAAGGGCTTGCTGGCTCGCCGTAGCGCGAGTCCTTAGCGATCGGGGGCCTAAGAAAAATATTTTGAGGTCAAATTTCGCGCTAGTGCCAACAAAATTACGTCACTTTTTTACAGAATATTGCGTCACATCCGCTCTGCTTTTCTGTTCCGCCGGAAGTGTTCCCTCCTCACACAGATGGCGCTAAGCCCCATGAGCAGCCATTTTCTGAACGTATGGGCTTCTATGGAAGCTTCGCTAGCAATTACATTTACCTTGATTCCACTCTCTCGTGGCAAAGTGTGTGTAGGTCAGTCAGGCCGCTGTGTGAATGAGTGCCTTAAAGAACATGATCGGTCCCTGCCGACTGGTACAGGCTCCCATTCAGCTCAACACTGCAAAAAGTGCAATTGTCAAGCTTTGTTTAGGCTCACTACTATCTTAAAGAAGATTCGGGACACCACCGCCCCAGAATTATCACAAGCCTTTTACATTCAGTCATTGGGTTCGCAGTGCATTAGTGTGCGTTCCGTAACCTTGTTTACCACTCGTTTGTTTTTTGGATTCACTATCATGAGTGCGCTCAGGTAACCAAGTTGTGGTGGTTGTGCGCATAGTGTGCACGACGCATGTCCTACCGGTATCTGGTTGGTATGAAGAGTGGAGTGACGCAATAAATCATGTCAATCGAGAGTAGCACTGTGTTCTGTCTTCTTTCTTGCGGTGTTCTTTTTTTTGCGCTGAAAAAGCACTATGGATTCTCACCGGTTAGCCGGCCAACACATTCAGTTGAAACACGTACAACTCAGCGTGCGCTGTCGGCTCGTCCAAAACATCAACGCTACAACTAAATTTCGACCTCTGAGTATTATTGCAATCCCATTTGCAATAAAGCCTAACTTTAATAAAACGCTCTGCGGATAGCCTTAACAAATCCATGCCACACAAAGCTTTCGCTCGTGATAACTATGCTCTGGGTGCGTTCTGTGTCGGATGGCATGGACGCTGTGCTCCGGTACAAGGTTGCCCTGTCATTTGTGAATGATGACACTTTGCGTCTTAATGGCAGTCAAAAAAAAAGGGGTCTTGTTGGGTTATTAGAAGGTTTCTTCAAAGAAAACAAGTCACAGTTTTGCCGCAACGGCGTAGCAAAAATGCGATAGCAACAAATTGGAATGTAACGCGAAGAACGGAAAGCAGCTCGAAATGTCCAGCGCGTTGGCCAAGCGCAAAGGACGCACGAAAAGAACACACACAGGACGAGCGTGAACTACCAAGTGTCACAGCTCGACACCTAAAGCGTTCTGCTTCAAGCGCGACACTTAAACCCCTGACACCGAATTTGGAAACGGGAGATGCTTGTGTTGTTTCATAGTCCGGCATGCGGTGGCACTTCTGACCGATTATGAGTGACTAGCGTTGCCTTTAAGATATTTTAATTTGGTTTTAAAGTAAGCCTGAGTGCTCATCAGAACTTTGAACTCCTATCAACATAACCACTAGTATGACGTAGACGTAGGCCCCTTGTGACGTTGCAGAGGTAAAGCAAGTATTGCCGACGTCACAGACAAAAATACGCGCGGTGCACTGTGGTTATAGTGAACTAGAACCAATTTCCTAGTGGCGCGAACGGGACGGTTTAGGCGTTCCTCTTGGCGAAGAAAAATCCAGGTGGCGCCAGTGCAACTTTTTGTAGTCGCACCGCCCCTTCTGCTGTAGGCGCTTGTGCGCGTTTCTTGTGTGCATTTCTCGACGTTCCGCGTCGTTGCAGCGGTGCCGTGCATTAATAGACAGTTTCAGTTGAGCGCCTACTACATATATGTGGACGCAGCCTGTCATTGGGAATGACTGGTAGGCTGCGTCCGCAGAGCTGCTGCGGATGCCCAAATAAAACTGTGTAACGCGTTTAACAGAGAACGTGTATGCCGTTCGCTTCGACCAACTTCCAATGAATATCGTACTCGGCTGTTTCAGGAGGTTGAAACAACTTACACACGTAATTGTACCCGCGATTGAGAATAATTTCATTCTAATTTTAAGCAACTTGCACGCGGCGAGTGCGTGAGATCGAACAGTGGACCATACGTTGGGGATGATGATTTTCGTCCTTATTATTTGCAGGTCAACACATTAGAAGAAAGAAAAATTAAAGCGCTTTCGGGTGAGAACGTACAACTGCGGTGTCTAAGAGGCGTCTGTAGTGAACTGGAATCGTCATAATTTATTATCATACTCTTATGTTTTTCTTTAAATTTCACTACAGCTGCTTCGACTAAGGCGCAGCTACCATATTTCAGACGCCAGTGATACACCAGCTCACGGCGTCTCACCGTTCTTTAACGGCGGCGCCAAGCTGTGCTGTCAGCACTAGACGCTTGTAAAAAAAATCACAGCATATCCACGGAGTGAATGATGATGAGCGGGCGAAGCTGCGGAGGTTGATCGGTAAACCGTGAATTTTCCGTGAATTCTGCCCAGTACATCATCACCGACGTGAGATCGGGCGCGTTTATACTAAAGGTTCGATGAGTTATGACGACTTGCAGCTCACTTTAATTTTACATGTACGCTGTGAATTTTCATTGTTTAGAAAACCATTGCTTCAGAAAACATCTGGCGTCTTTCGTTAAGCAGCTGGCGTCTTTTCGTTTTGCTTTAGAAACATCTGGCGTTCTTTCGTTTTGCTTTTAGAAAACATCTGGCGTCTTTCGTTGGTTTATTTCATCAATCAACGGCGTTTTGAACAAAATTATTATTGTTTAATCACGCACAGGAGAAATCTCACCAGGCACTACCTTGGAGGTAAACAATGGCTGCTAATGGGGAATGAGAGATAGAAGAATTCGGCTTTTAGTTAACGCGCACGCTGCGAATTTTTTATTGTTCAACAACGCACAGGAAAAATCTCCCACCGGCACCACCTTGGAGGTCAAGATCTGGTACTAGCGTTACGACTGGTTACGCACTACTACGACTACGAAGGACGAACGGGGGCCGCCTTAAGGAGCTTCGCCCCTAAAAATAACTGCCGGGTGGCAACAAAAAGAGCAACGCATAGTGAGTCCATTATAGGCGAACGCATCGGAGCGCTAGAAAAAGTGCAGCCGCGATCCTTGCGGCGAGGAGACGCGTTCGGTTTGAGCCGCTGCATTGCCAGGCTCCTCCGTTCAAAACATCAGCAACCTCAGCGTCTGCCACTTGCGAACCGTCGTCGGACACGTTAGACGATGAGTAGGGCCACGAATCTGCGTCTGACAGCGATGACATCGTCTACCACATGCTCGACGAGCAGACGAACTTCTCCAACTGGCAGCTCAACAAGCGCGTGGCTGACGTCACCCAATACTGAGCATACGTCATCACGCGTGCCCCGAGGCGCGGCGCTAGTTTCTTATCCTCTTTCGGCGCGCGTTTTGAACCTACACTACAATGACCATAATTAACGCTGCTAGGATTAATTAGACATCACGTAGGAGCATTTGCGGTGTCATTCCGTGAGAACAAGTCATAGACCTACTTATTGCAACATAAATGTCACAAACGAAAAATCGGCTGTCAGGGGCCCTTTAAAGGACGCACGAAACGAACGACCGCGAACTAACAACTGTCGGAGTTGTTACTGCTTTCTGTTTGAACAACGCGCTCCTTTCGCAAACGCCGCCGCTGCAGCAAGCGAACCGACTTTAGGTACTTCAGCGCGGATATCGCTGTGAAAGCACAAGACATACAAACCACGCCTCTCACGAGATAAGAACGCGCTCAGGCGACCACGCCCTGTAGGGCACAGTGCACCTGGCGATCGAGGCAGGAACCGCGCGGGCATCGCAACGAGCGGGGCGACGACCTTTAAAGCGCACCCCTCGCGCCCTTCGCGCCACCTCGCTGGTGACCAAGAAAGCACTCTGAAGTAAATAGTGTATATAAATCGATCGCCCCTAGATTGCTGATAGACCTACACCTTATGGCTTAGCCGTCTAACGAGACGCGCTGTGGAGCGAGAGGTCGCCCGTTCGATTCCGCGCTTTGCAAAAATTTTCTTCAATTATTTTTCTTTGTGGCTTACACACACACACACACACACACACACACACACACACACACAGACACAGACACACACACACATATATATATAATATATATATATATATATATATATATATATATATATATATATATATATATATATATATATATATATATATATACGGTAGAAAAACAGGTCGACAAACGTGCGAAACACAGGTTTTACTAATGTTTCGGCAGGAGGGCCTGCCTTCGTCATTCACTCTGACGAAGGCAGGCCCTCCTGCCGAAACGTTAGTAAAACCTGTGTTTCGCACGTTTGTCGACGTGTTTTTCTACCGCATTTTCCACCGGATCCATTGAATTTCACCCCACCATATATATATATATATATATATATATATATATATATATATATATATATATATATATATATATATATATATATATTGACATTGACAAAGGCTGGTTCACCAGCCGAAACGTCAGTAAACATACCGCAAAAACGAACGTGCGTCGTACTCTCTCTTGTTTCCTATATATATATATATATATATATATATATATATATATATATAGAGGGCTATTCAAAAAGTAAGGGCCGTTTGGTACCCCCAAAAATAAATATCAATTATTAGCACAATTTTTTATTCGCGGGTTCAGTTTAGTACAAACCTGCTTCACTTTTCCACATTCAGCACCGTTAACTTCTAAGCCATTGTCGTACCGCTGCACCAGTTTCTTTAGTCGTTCTACACAGATGCTCGCCGCCTGGGAATTGAACGAGTTGACAACGGCAGTAGTCTCGAGTTTCTCGTTGTCTTGAAACCGTTGTCCACCAAGCCACTGTTTCAAATGCAAAAAAAGGAAATAGTCACTCGGTGCAAGGTCAGGACAGTAGTGCGGGTGTTCAAAAAGTTCCCAACGAAAATACTGAATAATCTTTCTTGTTTTAGCTGCGGTGTGAGGACGCGCGTTGTCATGGAGGAGGACAATTCTAGAGGACAGTTTCCCGCGCCGTCGATTTTTGATCGCGCGTCTCAGTTTGGTGAGCCTTTTGTCAGCTCCAACTGTGGCCCCACATTCCTGAAATCAACCAAAAGAATGCCCTTTTCGTCCCAGAAAACGGTAGCCATCATTTTTCGGCTCGAGTAAGGAGATTGCTTGAATTTTTTCTGTTTTCGTGAACAGGCGTGACGCCACTTCATTGATTGTTGCTTTGTTCCTGCAGTGGGCGTAGCATATCTAAGTCTCGTCTGCTGTAACAATGTGCGAAAACAAATAATCTCCGTGTTATCGGTAGCGGTCCGAAACCGCTCGTCCACTTGACATTCCTTTGCTACTTGAGTTGGTCGGTAAGCATTTTTGGTACCCACCTTGCACAAACTTTGTGATGTTCGAGATTTTCCGTCACACTCGTGTAAATTGTAGTGCGGCGAACAGGGAAAAATTTATCCGACATACCACTGTCAGTCGCCGATTTAATCGTAGTTCTTGGTCCACTTGTTGAACAGTTTCATTGGTCTGGATGCTGGGCCTGCCACTCCGCCCTTCGTCGTGCACATTTCTGCGAGCATTTGCAAAGTCTCGACACCATTTCTTGACTTTTCCTTCACTCATCACTTTGGGTCCGTAAGCTAGCCACAGGTCCCCATGAATTTGAGACGCTGACGATTCGTTTGCGTGCAAAAATCGAATTACAGTTCGCACTTCACAGCAGGCGGGAGCAACAATCTTCGCGGACATTGTCGTCTGTGTTTCCCGACAAGCAGACGACGACTGAGCCAGAACAACAATTTCAGTATCTTCACGAATAATTAACAGACGGCGCTGCACTAATAAATCTTTATTCTGACGTACATATATTTCATTATTAGCCAATGGCCCTTTCTTTCGGAAGAATCCTAGTGTATATATATATATATATATATATATATATATATATATATATATATATATATATATATATATATATATATATATATATATATATATATATATATATGGGTCATTCCACGCCAACTGTCCCAGTTGGGGCGCTCGAGAAAAATCAATTTTTCTCAAATAGTCTGAGAAAATTACGCAC
This sequence comes from Rhipicephalus sanguineus, assembly GCF_013339695.2. Lineage (NCBI taxonomy): Eukaryota > Metazoa > Arthropoda > Arachnida > Ixodida > Ixodidae > Rhipicephalus > Rhipicephalus sanguineus. The sequence continues at coordinate 142,162,561 of NC_051186.1, read as the reverse complement.
ATATAGACATTCGTTCTACAGTATTTTCCCAAAATAATTTGGGCGGCAAAAATTTTTTGGGCACGTGAGCGCCATTTGAACTTCACGGAATGTTGGAAAACCAGGTACGAAAAAAAAAATTTGCTATAAATCGACCGTTCCAGCCATTCTTTCAACACTTGCTTTTTTGCGTTTTTAGAACATCGTTATTTCGTTATAGGGCAGTTCCTTATAGCAGCCTTATTTTTTTTACTCCTTAGAGCGTAGGTAAAGTTGAGTAAATTTTCGTGTTTTCGAGAATTTTTTTACAAAAGACAATTATTGATCAAATGTAGAAATTATTTTTATAAAACTCTCCATAACACGTACTATCTCCCAATTTTTTTGTTTTGCCCGTGTACGGCGCATAGGCTCTAAAATAAATTCCTGAACTTGGCAAAAACGCTACATTGGCCTATGTTGAGACGTCTGTAGCACCCTAAGGTGGTCCAAAAAAAAATAAGTGGAAAAGCGCATACCATTGAGAATCATAACAACTTTGTCCAGAGAAAGTTTAATCAAAGTATTTTTTGTTTTAGTCGAGAAAAAAATTTTTGAAGTTTAGTTGCATTGTTTTGCTGGGGGGGGGGGGGGGCAATACAAACCAACTGAATTTGCTGCATAAAAAAGAGTTAGTGTATTTCTAGGACATGGTTCTAAGTTCCTTTTTTTAGTACTTTATATTGTTTATTGCACATAAATGTGATAATAAACAGAGGTAGATATATATAGATAGTTAACTTTATTCGGGTCCGGAAGAATCTTCACCCCATTTTTATAGGCAAGACTGCGGGCCGCTCCCACGTTGGGACAGGGAGGCCAAGCCTCACCGCCGCATCGTGGGCCTTCTGGACAGCCCGGAGTTGATCAAACCAGTCGTGGCTCGTGAGGAAAGTAGAAAAGGCTTCCTCCGTCAAGCCGTGGTCTGTGTGGTGCTGCAAAGAGGGGCACGCCCAGAGCATGTGCTTAAAGTCGCTAACCGCCCCACAGTCGGGACACAGAGGGGAGACCTCTGTGTACCTACTGAAGACGGAGAGTGTGGGATACGAGTTTGTCTGCAGAAGCCTGAGAGTCACGGCCTGGGGCCTCGTGAGATTTCGATGTGGCAAGGGGAAAGCCCTGCGGCTCATCTGGTAGTGGCTAGTGATCCCGTTAAAGGTGGAGAGAATGTCCCTGAAGCGGGATAAACAGAGGTAAAAATATAAAAAATGCCACCGGCTTAGGCGCCACAATTCCCCCATAATGAATCGCGCTGCTTATTGCATATCTTACGCACACCGGAGGTGACGGCAGCGACATACAACTACGCCTCAAAAATCATCTGTTGTTGTGATCTCATAACAGCTGTAAAGCTGCATTTACCAAACTGACAAATCCTACTTTTAGCGAAAATCTGCTGCCTGTAACCACCCAAATTAAGATGTCAAAAATAGCTTGGGATATTCCGTCCCTACTGTCACGGAAGACGTACGGAAGGCGTGAATACACGCGCGTCGTCACATCGTGCGTCGTCCCTTGCGGAATACATAGATGAACTTAGTATGGATCCGCTATAAGCGTCCACGCTTATGCCTCCTATCTACGGCTTACATGAACGTCGAGACTTAACTTATTGTGACGTCCGTTGATCCTGAGAGACCCATGCAATAAGTAACGCGATTCATTATTAGGGGAATATTGGCACCTAAGCCAAGCACATTCTTATATTTTTACCTCCGTTTATTATCACATTTATATGCAATAAACAAAATAAAGTACTAACAAAAGGAACTTAAAACCATGTCCTAGAAATACACTAACTCTTTTTTTATGCAGCAAATTCAGTTGGTTTATATTGCCCCCCCCCCCCCCGCAAAACAATGCAATGGTGGGACTAAACTTCAAAATTTTTTTTCTCGACTAAAACAAAAACTACTTTGAATAAACTTTCTCTAGACAAAGTTGTTACGATTCTCAATCGTATGCGCTTTCCCGCTTATTTTTTCTTGGACCACCTTAGGGTGCTACAGACGTCTCAACATAGGCCAATGTAGCGTTTTTGCCAAGTTCAGGAGTTTATTTTAAAGCCTATGCGCCGTACACGGGCAAAACAAAAAATTTGGGAGATCGTACGTTTTATGGAGAGTTTTATAAAAATAATTTCTGCATTTGATCGATAATTGTCTTTTGTAAAAAGATTCCCGAAAACACAAAATTTTACTCAAATTTACCGACGCTCTAAGGAGTAAAAAAAAATAAGGCTGCTATAAGGAACTGCCCTATAACGAAATAACGATGTTCTAAAAACGCAAAAAAGCAAGTGTTGAAAGAATGGCTGGAACGGTCGATTTATAGTAAATTTTTTTTTCGTACCTGGTTTTCCAACAATCCGTGAAGTTCAGATGGCGCTGACGTGCCCAAAAAATTTTTGCCGCCCAAATTATTTTGGGAAAATACTGTAGAACGAATGTCTATATGTGCGTAATTTTCTCAGACTATTTGAGAAAAATTGATTTTACTCGAGCGCCCCGACTGGGACAGTTGGCGTGGAATGACCCATATATATATATATATATATACGTACATATTTAGGAAAAAGGTATACGCTTCTAAAAAACTGTTTATTTGTCGACGTTTCGACCGGAGACCGATCTTCATCAGGATGAGATTTACCAGGCTTCTATGCGCTTTTATATCATCGTTCTCCGAGCCGAGAGAGAGAGAACTCTTTTTCGTCAGGTTTCTAACTTCTCTCTCTCCTCCTTTTTTTCTTTTCTGTATGACTTTTTCTTAACCCTTTTCTCTCTCTCTCGGCTCGGAGAACGATGATATAAAAGCGCATCGAAGCCTGGTAAATTTCATCCTGATGAAGATCGGTCTCCGATCGAAACGTTTTTTAGAAGCCTATACCTTTTTCCTAATTATTTTACGGCAACCGAAGACAGACTCTTCATAACTTACATACGTACATATATATATATATATATATATATATATATATATATATATATATATATATATATATATCGTAAATAATGCAATGAGGTTTCTGAAGACGCTCTGGAACTTTGCAAGTCGCATTTCTTGCCTAAAGTCAAGATTTAGCCATTTCGTTAATAACAAATAATTAATTACAAAACAAAAAAAATTTCCTGTAGTACGCAAGGTGGTTGTCAGCAATTTACAACTGATTTCACTCGCCGGCCTGTACATGTTGCATTTTTGCACGCTTGGCTAAAGATAGCTGGGACACACGGCATATATATATATATATATATATATATATATATATATATATATATATATATATATATATATATATATATATGTGTATGTATATATATATATATATATTGCCACGCCCACTTCTTGTCTTGTTTTGATGTATTCGGGTTTGACCGGCAGGGACGGTTATCAACGCTCGACGCTGTCCGCGAAGCATTGTTCGAGAAGCTTCACGTCTATAGTAGATCGTTCTGTTAAGATTGCGCCCCGCACGCGAACGTTCCAGCTTTGTCTAGAGATAACGCCGCCACCAGCGATATTGCTGGAAAGTTCGATACCGCCTGTATAAAAGCCGACGCGATTGACCGCTTGTCAGTTGATCGACGGACGACGCCCTGTTCGCCGCTATATTTGTACAGCGTGTATTGCTGTAGTTATAGTTCTCATTTTCCGGCCACAAGTTCGGCCAAATAAAGAGTTTCATCCTGCAAACGCCGACTGCTGTCTTCATCGACGTCACGACCACGTGACATCTGGTGGAGGTGCTGCTTCGCTCATGTTCCGGTCGCCCCCGTCAGGCCGTGAACCCAGTCCGGGCCGCAACGAAGACATCGACGCCTACCCCGAACAGCGAGCAAGCCGCAGGACACAAGGACTACCTCCAGAATACCAGCCTTTACCCGACAAGACCAGGAAGACCCCGACCATGACCAACACAACAGCGACAATGACAGCAACCATGCCGCTTGCACCCGTGCTGCTACAGCGCCCAAAGGAACCACCGACCTTTCACGGATCATCTGCTGAAGACCCGGAAAGTTGGCTGGAGAAGTACGACCGCGTCGCCATTTTTAACGAATGGACCGATGAAGACAAGTTAAGACACGTCTACTTCGCCTTGGAGGACTCTGCCCGAACTTGGTTCGAGAACCAAGAGCGAAGCCTCACGACGTGGGACATTTTTCGCACAAGATTCCTTGCCACATTCACGAGTGTCGTCCGCAAGGAGAGGGCCGAAGCTCTGCTGGAAACCCGTGTGCAGCTTCCAAACGAGAACGTGGTGCTGTACGCGGAAGAGATGAGCAGACTGTTCCGACACGCCGACCCAGCCATGCCCGAGGACAAGAAAGTCTGCTTGCTCATGCGAGGGGTAAAGCAAGAGCTCTTCGCTGGGCTAATGCGGAACCCACCGTCGACAGTCCAAGAGTTCGTCTCAGAGGCGACGACGATTGAGAAGACGTTGGAAATGCGCAACCGGCAGTATAATCGCCGATCGATTCAAGACAACCCAGTTGTTCATGCTGTCGGCTCCGACGACCTGCGCGAAACGATCCGAGCGATCGTGCGGGAAGAAATACGCAAGCTCTTACCCTCACCACAGCCTGAAGTTGCGTCGATCGCTGACATCGTCCGAGAGGAAATCCAGCAGTCTCTGGGCACCCCCGAGTCAGCGCAGCCGCAGCTGCAAGCAGTGACCTATGCTGCTGCAGCCCGACGCAACGCCCCCCCTCCTCGCCCAAGTCAAGACGCCGCGCCGCCTCAACAGTTCCGCCGCCAGGCACCACCGCCGCCGCCACCGACGTCACACCGCCCGCCAGCCGGCCAACGATACACGCCGAGGAAGACCGACGTTTGGCGCGCCCCCGACCACCGCCCACTCTGTTACCATTGCGGAGAAGCTGGCCACACTTACCGCCGCTGCCAGTACCGACAGATGGGACTGCGTGGATTCGCCATCGACGCGCCGCGTCCACAGCGAGGGGAAAGACCACGTGACATCGCCGACTACCTCGCGGGAACGCAATGGACGCCCCGACAACCTTCCCGTTCGCCGTCGCCAGGCCGCTACGTCTCTCCCCAACGCCGACCATACACTGGCCCAACTCGGGGCCGGTCACCTAGCCCGTATCCGGAAAACTAAGGGCAGCAACCGATGGAGGTGCGGTTGCTGTACGACGAAATACCGAAGATCCTCCGCCGCCGACGACAACGCCGCAACGACATCTAAAGAACACGCCGCAAGCCGAACGAAGCCCTGACGTCGAAACTTCACGGCCCGAAGAAGACCTGACGACACAACGACGAAGCAGCGGGACAAACCGACGTAGCCGTGATCCGACGCCGCGACCAAATCGAAACGGTAGGCGACGAACGAGTGACCTCGACGTTCTCATCGACGGCCACAACGTCACCGCTCTCGTCGATACTGGAGCCGACTATTCCGTCATCAGTGGACCGTTCGCGACGAAGCTGAAGAAAGTCAAGACCGCCTGGGAAGGCCCCGAAATCCGCACAGCGCGAGGTCACCTAGTAACGCCGGCAGGAATCTGCACAGCGAGGGTCTCCATCAACAACCGGATTTATCCCGCAAGCTTTGTAGTCCTTCAGCATTGCTCCCGAGATGTCATCCTTGGTATGGACTTCTTAGGCCTTCATGGTGCAGTCATCGACCTCAGATCGAAGTCGATAACACTATCTACAGAAAAAGCATTACCGTGGTACACGCCGCCAGGGAAGCATGCCTTGAATGTGCTGGAAGACCAAGTCACCATTCCCCCTCGCTCCAGCGTCATCACTTCCGTCGGCTCTCAGAAAGTAGCAGACCTGGAAGGCGTCATTGAAGGCGACCAGCACCAGTTGATTAACCGCGAGATTTGCGTCGCAAGAGGAATAGCAGAGTTGCGGGGAGGCAAAGCAACAGTGATGCTCACAAATTTTAGCAACGAGTATAAGCACGTAAACAAAGGCACGACAGTCGCCTACATCGAAGAAATCACGGCTACGTCGATGGCTTTCGCCATCGCCGATTCTTCCGAGCCAACACCGACGAACCAAGCTTCTCAACCAGTTTTCGACGTTAATCCTAGCCTTCCGAAGCATAAACAAGAACAGCTCAAAACCCTGCTCTTGAAATACAGGGACTGCTTTTCGTCATCGTCAAGAATCCGCCAGACCCCAGTCGCAAAACATCGCATCATAACAGAGGAAAATGCCAGGCCACTCCGGCAGAGCCCGTACAGAGTTTCAACGCGAGAACGCGAATCCATAAAGAAACAAGTCGACGAAATGCTACGCGACGACATCATCCAGCCGTCGAAGAGTCCATGGGCGTCACCCGTGGTGTTAGTGAAGAAGAAAGACGGAACCCTACGCTTCTGCGTCGATTATCGCCGCCTGAACAAAATCACGAAGAAGGACGTCTACCCTCTCCCACGGATAGACGACACCCTGGATCGACTCTACAACGCGAGGTACTTTTCGTCGATGGACCTCCAGACCGGCTATTGGCAAATCGAAGTCGACGAGAGAGACCGAGAGAAGACTGCCTTTATAACACCAGACGGCCTCTTCGAGTTCAAGGTTATGCCCTTTGGTCTTTGCTCGGCACCTGCGACGTTCCAGCGCGTTATGGACACCGTGCTGGCTGGACTGAAGTGGCAGACTTGCCTCGTGTACTTGGACGACGTCATTGTGTTTGCCTCAAGCTTCGACGAACACCTCCGGCGCCTTGACACTGTACTACAAGCAATCAAGACTTCTGGCCTCACCTTGAAGCCTGAAAAGTGCCGCTTTGCATACGAGGAGCTGCTGTTTTTGGGTCACGTGATCAGCAAGGGTGGTGTTCGCCCAGACCCGCGGAAAACAGCTGCCATCGCTGCCTTCCCGCCCCCCACCGACACGAAAGCCGGTGCGCCGTTTTCTCGGCTTGTGCGCCTACTACAGGCGCTTTGTCAAGGAATTTTCTCGAATCGTCGAACCGCTAACTCACCTCACGAAGACCGACGTGCCATTCAAGTAGGAAACGGCGCAAATCGAAGCATTTGAAGAACTGAAACGACGCCTTCAGATGCCTCCTATACTAGCACATTTCGACGAATACGCCGATACGGTAATCCACACCGACGCAAGCAGCGTAGGACTCGGCGCCGTCCTTGTGCAGAAGACTGACGGGCAGGAAAGGGTCATCAGTTATGCTAGCCGGTCGCTATCAAAGGCAGAAACGAACTATTCCACAACAGAAAAGGAGTGCCTAGCGATCATCTGGGCTGCATCCAAGTTTCGCCCCTACCTCTACGGCAGGCCCTTCAAAGTTGTGAGCGACCACCACGCATTGTGTTGGCTAGCTAACTTGAAGGACCCTTCAGGTCGCCTCGCACGGTGGAGCCTACGACTTCAAGAATTCGACATTACCGTCGTTTACAAGTCCGGAAGGAAACACTCCGACGCTGACTGCCTGTCTCGCGCCCCCGTCGACCCACCGCCGCAGGACGACAAGGAGGACGACTCCTTCTTGGGAATCATAAGTGCCGACGACTTCGCCGAACGACAGCGAACGGATCCAGAACTCAGGGGCCTTGTGGAATACCTCGAGGGCAGGACCACCGTTGTTCCGAAGGTATTCACGCGGGGACTGCCGTCATTTTTCTTGCGCAACGGTGTTCTCCTAAAGAAGAACTTCTCACCGCTTCGAGCCGATAGCCTTCTCGTGGTACCCTCGACATTGCGGCCAGAGGTCCTCCAGGCTCTGCACGACGACCCGACGGCTGGACACCTGGGTGTTTCTCGCACGCTAGCAAGAATACAGGAGAAGTACTACTGGCCGCGCCTTTCCGCCGACGTCACTCGTTACGTGAAGACCTGCCGGGACTGTCAGCGACGCAAGACACCGCCCACTAGGCCAGCCGGACTTCTGCAGCCTATCGAGCCACCTCGACGGCCGTTCCAGCAAATCGGGATGGACTTACTGGGTCCGTTCCCGACGTCCAATACCGGAAACAAATGGATCGTCGTAGCTACAGACTACCTCACCCGCTACGCCGAGACGAGGGCCCTGCCTAGAGGCAGTGCCGCCGAGGTAGCGAAGTTCTTCGTTGAGAACATCGTCCTGCGTCATGGCGCCCCAGAAGTTCTCATCACCGACAGTGGTACGGCGTTTACTGCTGACCTAACTCAGGCAATACTGAGATACAGCCAAACAAGCCACCGCCGGACCACAGCGTACCACCCACAGACAAATGGCCTGACCGAGCGGCTAAACAAGACCATCGCCGACATGTTGGCCATGTATGTCGACGTCGAACACAAGACGTGGGATGCCATCCTTCCGTATGTGACCTTCGCATACAACACGGCCGTCCAAGAAACGACGCAGATGACTCCGTACAAGTTGGTCTACGGAAGGAGCCCGGCGACGACGCTCGACGCCATGCTACCCAACGTCACCGACGAAGAAAACCTCGATGTCGCCGCTTACTTACAACGTGCCGAAGAAGCTCGACAGCTCGCCCGCCTGCGCATCAAGACCCAGCAGCACACCGACAGCCGTCGCTACAATCTTCGACGACGCTTCGCGGAATACCAGCCCGGCGACCGTGTTTGGGTCTGGACGCCGATACGCCGACGTGGGCTTAGCGAAAAACTCCTTCGGCGATACTTCGGGCCATACAAGGTTCTTCGACGCCTCGGCGCTCTTGACTACGAGGTGATCCCGGACGGCATTACGAACTCCCAGCGACGCCGCGCACGACCTGAAGTCGTCCATGTCGTGCGCCTTAGGCCGTTTTTTGCGCGTTAGCGAACCTGGGGACTCTATTTTTCTTCCTTTGTTATTGTAATTTATTTTTGTATGCACTTGTTTTTTTTCTCTCTTCTATGTTCTTTCACAAGCATCGGGACGATGCTTTTTCAGAGGGGGGCAATGCCACGCCCACTTCTTGTCTTGTTTTGATGTATTCGGGTTTGACCGGCAGGGACGGTTATCAACGCTCGACGCTGTCCGCGAAGCATTGTTCGAGAAGCTTCACGTCTATAGTAGATCGTTCTGTTAAGATTGCGCCCCGCACGCGAACGTTCCAGCTTTGTCTAGAGATAACGCCGCCACCAGCGATATTGCTGGAAAGTTCGATACCGCCTGTATAAAAGCCGACGCGATTGACCGCTTGTCAGTTGATCGACGGACGACGCCCTGTTCGCCGCTATATTTGTACAGCGTGTATTGCTGTAGTTATAGTTCTCATTTTCCGGCCACAAGTTCGGCCAAATAAAGAGTTTCATCCTGCAAACGCCGACTGCTGTCTTCATCGACGTCACGACCACGTGACAATATATATATATATATATATATATATATATATATATATATATATATATATATATATATATATATATATATATATATATATATATATATATATATTCAAATGGGGGTGTTTTGCTTCAAGCAGGTCTACACGTTGCGTCGCGGAAGGCTTCTTGCAAGTCAGGTCAGGTTACCAGCGAGCGCGAGCGCGAGCGACAACCACAGCCACCGATTGTCGTCTTTCTCTTTCACAACAGCAGAGCGTCTGTCATTCGCATTCAGTACAATTATTCCCCGCGCAATAAGGAGCCATCCTGGCGACCTAGGGGCCAGAAAACACAGGAGGATCATAGCACTGTTTGAGTCTGGACACGTGAACGATTTCCTGGCCACGGCGGCGATGGTCAGAAGATGGTTCCAGTGGCTCGATGAGGTAGTTCACCGGCGAAGTCCGCTGAAGTACACGATATGGACCGTGGAACTTGGGGACCAGCTTGGAGGAAAGGCCAGTAGTAGTACACGGCACACGCAGCCAAACGAGCGAGCCAGGAGCGTAGGTAGTAGTACTAGTGGACGCGTCGTGGTGGTGCTTCTGGCGCCCCTGGTCTTGTGTTGTGAATGTGCGTGCGAGTTGGCGGCATTCTTCAGCATATGTAGCTGCTTGGGATAGAGTTGTGGACTCTGAGGCATCGGGTCGGTACAAAAGAATAGTGTCCATAGTACAAGAAGGCTCGCGTCCGTAAAGTAGGAAAAAAGGGGAGAACCCAGTAGTGCTTTGAATGGCGGTATTATAAGCGAAAGTAATAAACGGTAGTACGCGATCCCAATTGGAGTGGTCTGACGAAATGTACATAGACAGCATGTCGCCGAGAGTGCGGTTAAAGCGTTCCGTCATCCCATTGGTTTGAGGATGATAGGCGCTTGTGGTGCGGTGGACGACGCGGCACTCACGCAGCAATGCTGTGATCACGTCTGAGAGAAACACACGACCGCGATCACTCAGCAACTCTCGAGGGGCGCCATGACGAAGGACGAGATTGTGGAGAATAAAAGTGGCAACGTCCTTTGCTGTCGACGAAGGAATGGGTGAAGTTTCGGCGTACCGTGTGAGGTGGTCGACGGCAACGATTATCCAACGGTTACCGTCTGCAGTGCTGGGAAGGGGTCCGTAGATGTCGAGGCCGACGCGGTCGAACGGTCGGGCAGGGCACGGCAAAGGTAACAAGGCACCGGCGGCGTGTTGAGGGGGAGTCTTGCGCCTCTGGCATGTGGAACATGCCCGAACGTACTGTCGAATGAAACGGTACATGCCACGCCAGTAATACCGAAGCCTGATCCGAGAATAAGTTTTAAGGAAACCTGCGTGGCCGCATTGTGGGTCGTCGTGGAACGTCGAACAAATTTCAGACCGGAGGTGACGCGGAATGACGAGTAACCACTTACGGCCGCCGGGTGTGTAATTTCGGCGGTACAGCACGTCTTCGCGAGTGGTGAAGTGCTCGGCTTGCCGACGCAATGTCCGAGAAGATGGAGAAGGGGTCCGACCAGACAGAATGTCTAGAATGCAAGCAAGCCAAGGGTCCTTGCGTTGCTCAGAGGGCATGTCGGAGATGGTGAGGGCGGTGGTATCACAGGTAGTAGGTGGGAAGCTGGCAGAGTCAGGAGACAGGGGTGAACGGGAGAGGGCGTCTGCGTCCGAATGCTTGCGGCCAGAGCGATACACCACGCGGATATCGTATTCTTGGAGCCGTAACGCCCATCGGGCGAGGCGACCACTTGGATCCTTTAGTGACGACAACCAGCACAGGGCATGGTGGTCAGTCACGACGTCAAATGGGCGTCCGTACACGTAAGGCCGAAATTTCTCAATCGCCCAAATAATGGCAAGGCATTCCTTTTCAGTGACAGAGTAGTTGCTTTCGGCTTTGGTAAGAGTTCGGCTTGCGTAGGCAACGACGTACTCTTGGAAGCCATCTTTCCGTTGCGCAAGAATAGCGCCTAGCCCGACACCACTAGCGTCTGTGTGGATCTCAGTGGGTGCAGATGGGTCGAAGTGTCGCAGAATAGGAGGTGACGTGAGGATGCGGCGCAGTTCGTCGAAAGCGTCGTCACAAGGGGGAGACCACGCCGAAAGATCACTAGAGCCAGCGAGGAGCTTGGTCAAAGGAGCGATGATGGTAGCGAAATTGCGGACAAAGCGCCGGAAATAGGAACAAAGGCCGATGAAGCTTCGGAGCTGTTTCATGGTAGTTGGTTTTGGGAACGCGGAAACAGCTGTAAGTTTGGTGGGGTCGGGAAGAATACCGTCCTTCGAAACCACATGCCCTAGAATCGTAAGCTGCCGAGCGGCGAAGTGGCACTTCTTCAGGTTCAGTTGCAGTCCCGCAGCGGTTCCCGCAGGGAAGACCAAGTCACCATTCCCCCTCGCTCCAGCGTCATCACTTCCGTCGGCTCTCAGAAAGTAGCAGACCTGGAAGGCGTCATTGAAGGCGACCAGCACCAGTTGATTAACCGCGAGATTTGCGTCGCAAGAGGAATAGCAGAGTTGCGGGGAGGCAAAGCAACAGTGATGCTCACAAATTTTAGCAACGAGTATAAGCACGTAAACAAAGGCACGACAGTCGCCTACATCGAAGAAATCACGGCTACGTCGATGGCTTTCGCCATCGCCGATTCTTCCGAGCCAACACCGACGAACCAAGCTTCTCAACCAGTTTTCGACGTTAATCCTAGCCTTCCGAAGCATAAACAAGAACAGCTCAAAACCCTGCTCTTGAAATACAGGGACTGCTTTTCGTCATCGTCAAGAATCCGCCAGACCCCAGTCGCAAAACATCGCATCATAACAGAGGAAAATGCCAGGCCACTCCGGCAGAGCCCGTACAGAGTTTCAACGCGAGAACGCGAATCCATAAAGAAACAAGTCGACGAAATGCTACGCGACGACATCATCCAGCCGTCGAAGAGTCCATGGGCGTCACCCGTGGTGTTAGTGAAGAAGAAAGACGGAACCCTACGCTTCTGCGTCGATTATCGCCGCCTGAACAAAATCACGAAGAAGGACGTCTACCCTCTCCCACGGATAGACGACACCCTGGATCGACTCTACAACGCGAGGTACTTTTCGTCGATGGACCTCCAGACCGGCTATTGGCAAATCGAAGTCGACGAGAGAGACCGAGAGAAGACTGCCTTTATAACACCAGACGGCCTCTTCGAGTTCAAGGTTATGCCCTTTGGTCTTTGCTCGGCACCTGCGACGTTCCAGCGCGTTATGGACACCGTGCTGGCTGGACTGAAGTGGCAGACTTGCCTCGTGTACTTGGACGACGTCATTGTGTTTGCCTCAAGCTTCGACGAACACCTCCGGCGCCTTGACACTGTACTACAAGCAATCAAGACTTCTGGCCTCACCTTGAAGCCTGAAAAGTGCCGCTTTGCATACGAGGAGCTGCTGTTTTTGGGTCACGTGATCAGCAAGGGTGGTGTTCGCCCAGACCCGCGGAAAACAGCTGCCATCGCTGCCTTCCCGCCCCCCACCGACACGAAAGCCGTGCGCCGTTTTCTCGGCTTGTGCGCCTACTACAGGCGCTTTGTCAAGGAATTTTCTCGAATCGTCGAACCGCTAACTCACCTCACGAAGACCGACGTGCCATTCAAGTAGGAAACGGCGCAAATCGAAGCATTTGAAGAACTGAAACGACGCCTTCAGATGCCTCCTATACTAGCACATTTCGACGAATACGCCGATACGGTAATCCACACCGACGCAAGCAGCGTAGGACTCGGCGCCGTCCTTGTGCAGAAGACTGACGGGCAGGAAAGGGTCATCAGTTATGCTAGCCGGTCGCTATCAAAGGCAGAAACGAACTATTCCACAACAGAAAAGGAGTGCCTAGCGATCATCTGGGCTGCATCCAAGTTTCGCCCCTACCTCTACGGCAGGCCCTTCAAAGTTGTGAGCGACCACCACGCATTGTGTTGGCTAGCTAACTTGAAGGACCCTTCAGGTCGCCTCGCACGGTGGAGCCTACGACTTCAAGAATTCGACATTACCGTCGTTTACAAGTCCGGAAGGAAACACTCCGACGCTGACTGCCTGTCTCGCGCCCCCGTCGACCCACCGCCGCAGGACGACAAGGAGGACGACTCCTTCTTGGGAATCATAAGTGCCGACGACTTCGCCGAACGACAGCGAACGGATCCAGAACTCAGGGGCCTTGTGGAATACCTCGAGGGCAGGACCACCGTTGTTCCGAAGGTATTCACGCGGGGACTGCCGTCATTTTTCTTGCGCAACGGTGTTCTCCTAAAGAAGAACTTCTCACCGCTTCGAGCCGATAGCCTTCTCGTGGTACCCTCGACATTGCGGCCAGAGGTCCTCCAGGCTCTGCACGACGACCCGACGGCTGGACACCTGGGTGTTTCTCGCACGCTAGCAAGAATACAGGAGAAGTACTACTGGCCGCGCCTTTCCGCCGACGTCACTCGTTACGTGAAGACCTGCCGGGACTGTCAGCGACGCAAGACACCGCCCACTAGGCCAGCCGGACTTCTGCAGCCTATCGAGCCACCTCGACGGCCGTTCCAGCAAATCGGGATGGACTTACTGGGTCCGTTCCCGACGTCCAATACCGGAAACAAATGGATCGTCGTAGCTACAGACTACCTCACCCGCTACGCCGAGACGAGGGCCCTGCCTAGAGGCAGTGCCGCCGAGGTAGCGAAGTTCTTCGTTGAGAACATCGTCCTGCGTCATGGCGCCCCAGAAGTTCTCATCACCGACAGTGGTACGGCGTTTACTGCTGACCTAACTCAGGCAATACTGAGATACAGCCAAACAAGCCACCGCCGGACCACAGCGTACCACCCACAGACAAATGGCCTGACCGAGCGGCTAAACAAGACCATCGCCGACATGTTGGCCATGTATGTCGACGTCGAACACAAGACGTGGGATGCCATCCTTCCGTATGTGACCTTCGCATACAACACGGCCGTCCAAGAAACGACGCAGATGACTCCGTACAAGTTGGTCTACGGAAGGAGCCCGGCGACGACGCTCGACGCCATGCTACCCAACGTCACCGACGAAGAAAACCTCGATGTCGCCGCTTACTTACAACGTGCCGAAGAAGCTCGACAGCTCGCCCGCCTGCGCATCAAGACCCAGCAGCACACCGACAGCCGTCGCTACAATCTTCGACGACGCTTCGCGGAATACCAGCCCGGCGACCGTGTTTGGGTCTGGACGCCGATACGCCGACGTGGGCTTAGCGAAAAACTCCTTCGGCGATACTTCGGGCCATACAAGGTTCTTCGACGCCTCGGCGCTCTTGACTACGAGGTGATCCCGGACGGCATTACGAACTCCCAGCGACGCCGCGCACGACCTGAAGTCGTCCATGTCGTGCGCCTTAAGCCGTTTTTTGCGCGTTAGCGAACCTGGGGACTCTATTTTTCTTCCTTTGTTATTGTAATTTATTTTTGTATGCACTTGTTTTTTTTCTCTCTTCTATGTTCTTTCACAAGCATCGGGACGATGCTTTTTCAGAGGGGGGCAATGCCACGCCCACTTCTTGTCTTGTTTTGATGTATTCGGGTTTGACCGGCAGGGACGGTTATCAACGCTCGACGCTGTCCGCGAAGCATTGTTCGAGAAGCTTCACGTCTATAGTAGATCGTTCTGTTAAGATTGCGCCCCGCACGCGAACGTTCCAGCTTTGTCTAGAGATAACGCCGCCACCAGCGATATTGCTGGAAAGTTCGATACCGCCTGTATAAAAGCCGACGCGATTGACCGCTTGTCAGTTGATCGACGGACGACGCCCTGTTCGCCGCTATATTTGTACAGCGTGTATTGCTGTAGTTATAGTTCTCATTTTCCGGCCACAAGTTCGGCCAAATAAAGAGTTTCATCCTGCAAACGCCGACTGCTGTCTTCATCGACGTCACGACCACGTGACAATATATATATATATATATATATATATATATATGTATATATATATATATATATATATATATATATATATATATATATATATATATATATATATATATATATATATTCAAATGGGGGTGTTTTGCTTCAAGCAGGTCTACACGTTGCGTCGCGGAAGGCTTCTTGCAAGTCAGGTCAGGTTACCAGCGAGCGCGAGCGCGAGCGACAACCACAGCCACCGATTGTCGTCTTTCTCTTTCACAACAGCAGAGCGTCTGTCATTCGCATTCAGTACAATTATTCCCCGCGCAATAAGGAGCCATCCTGGCGACCTAGGGGCCAGAAAACACAGGAGGATCATAGCACTGTTTGAGTCTGGACACGTGAACGATTTCCTGGCCACGGCGGCGATGGTCAGAAGATGGTTCCAGTGGCTCGATGAGGTAGTTCACCGGCGAAGTCCGCTGAAGTACACGATATGGACCGTGGAACTTGGGGACCAGCTTGGAGGAAAGGCCAGTAGTAGTACACGGCACACGCAGCCAAACGAGCGAGCCAGGAGCGTAGGTAGTAGTACTAGTGGACGCGTCGTGGTGGTGCTTCTGGCGCCCCTGGTCTTGTGTTGTGAATGTGCGTGCGAGTTGGCGGCATTCTTCAGCATATGTAGCTGCTTGGGATAGAGTTGTGGACTCTGAGGCATCGGGTCGGTACAAAAGAATAGTGTCCATAGTACAAGAAGGCTCGCGTCCGTAAAGTAGGAAAAAAGGGGAGAACCCAGTAGTGCTTTGAATGGCGGTATTATAAGCGAAAGTAATAAACGGTAGTACGCGATCCCAATTGGAGTGGTCTGACGAAATGTACATAGACAGCATGTCGCCGAGAGTGCGGTTAAAGCGTTCCGTCATCCCATTGGTTTGAGGATGATAGGCGCTTGTGGTGCGGTGGACGACGCGGCACTCACGCAGCAATGCTGTGATCACGTCTGAGAGAAACACACGACCGCGATCACTCAGCAACTCTCGAGGGGCGCCATGACGAAGGACGAGATTGTGGAGAATAAAAGTGGCAACGTCCTTTGCTGTCGACGAAGGAATGGGTGAAGTTTCGGCGTACCGTGTGAGGTGGTCGACGGCAACGATTATCCAACGGTTACCGTCTGCAGTGCTGGGAAGGGGTCCGTAGATGTCGAGGCCGACGCGGTCGAACGGTCGGGCAGGGCACGGCAAAGGTAACAAGGCACCGGCGGCGTGTTGAGGGGGAGTCTTGCGCCTCTGGCATGTGGAACATGCCCGAACGTACTGTCGAATGAAACGGTACATGCCACGCCAGTAATACCGAAGCCTGATCCGAGAATAAGTTTTAAGGAAACCTGCGTGGCCGCATTGTGGGTCGTCGTGGAACGTCGAACAAATTTCAGACCGGAGGTGACGCGGAATGACGAGTAACCACTTACGGCCGCCGGGTGTGTAATTTCGGCGGTACAGCACGTCTTCGCGAGTGGTGAAGTGCTCGGCTTGCCGACGCAATGTCCGAGAAGATGGAGAAGGGGTCCGACCAGACAGAATGTCTAGAATGCAAGCAAGCCAAGGGTCCTTGCGTTGCTCAGAGGGCATGTCGGAGATGGTGAGGGCGGTGGTATCACAGGTAGTAGGTGGGAAGCTGGCAGAGTCAGGAGACAGGGGTGAACGGGAGAGGGCGTCTGCGTCCGAATGCTTGCGGCCAGAGCGATACACCACGCGGATATCGTATTCTTGGAGCCGTAACGCCCATCGGGCGAGGCGACCACTTGGATCCTTTAGTGACGACAACCAGCACAGGGCATGGTGGTCAGTCACGACGTCAAATGGGCGTCCGTACACGTAAGGCCGAAATTTCTCAATCGCCCAAATAATGGCAAGGCATTCCTTTTCAGTGACAGAGTAGTTGCTTTCGGCTTTGGTAAGAGTTCGGCTTGCGTAGGCAACGACGTACTCTTGGAAGCCATCTTTCCGTTGCGCAAGAATAGCGCCTAGCCCGACACCACTAGCGTCTGTGTGGATCTCAGTGGGTGCAGATGGGTCGAAGTGTCGCAGAATAGGAGGTGACGTGAGGATGCGGCGCAGTTCGTCGAAAGCGTCGTCACAAGGGGGAGACCACGCCGAAAGATCACTAGAGCCAGCGAGGAGCTTGGTCAAAGGAGCGATGATGGTAGCGAAATTGCGGACAAAGCGCCGGAAATAGGAACAATGGCCGATGAAGCTTCGGAGCTGTTTCATGGTAGTTGGTTTTGGGAACGCGGAAACAGCTGTAAGTTTGGTGGGGTCGGGAAGAATACCGTCCTTCGAAACCACATGCCCTAGAATCGTAAGCTGCCGAGCGGCGAAGTGGCACTTCTTCAGGTTCAGTTGCAGTCCCGCAGCGGAGAGGCAAGCAAGAACTTGCTCGAGGCGGGTTAAATGGGACGCGAAATCGGTAGAAAAGATGACAATGTCGTCTAAATAACAAAGGCAAATATTCCATTTGAGGCCTCGAAGGATCGTGTCCATCATACGCTCGAAAGTAGCAGGCGCGTTGCAGAGGCCGAAGGGCATGACTGTGAATTCGTAAAGGCCGTCGGGCGTAACAAAAGCCGTTTTTTCGCGATCGGCCTCGGCCATGGGCACCTGCCAGTAGCCAGAGCGCAGATCTAAGGAAGAGAAGAATTCTGCTCCCTGTAGGCAGTCTAGGGCATCGTCGATGCGCGGCAGAGGATAGACATCCTTGCGCGTGATACGGTTGAGACGGCGGTAGTCCACGCAGAACCTGATGGATCCGTCCTTTTCTTCACCAGCACAACTGGAGAGGCCCAGGGACTGCTGGACGGCTGGATTATTCCACGCTTGAGCATATCGTCTACCTGTTGATCAATGACACGACGTTCGGAAGATGACACACGGTATGGACGCTGTCGCAATGGTGCATGTTGACCGGTATCAATACGGTGGAAAACTGCTGACGTTCGACCCAAAGAAGGCTGGTTGTGGTCGAAGGAGGCTCGAAAACGCTGGAGGAGTTGGACAAGCTGTTTCTGCTGCACAGGCGTAAGGTGGGAATCGACAGCTTTGCAGAATACGTCGATAGGATCAGCTGTGTCAGTTGCAGAAGTGATGGCACAAGGCAGAAGTGATGCCGTGTCTCCAAGCGTTGTATCGTCGAAAATGTCAGCAAAAGTAGCGAGGCTCCCCAGACATTCGCCGCGTAGTAGGAGCGACGGGCAAGCAGAGACGTTGCATGCGTAAAGTGCCGCAGAACCATTGCAAAATTTGATGACGGCAAACGGGAGGACGAAGGTTCGGTGACGCGCACTCGTTACAGATGGTTGAAACAAAACAGTAGAGTTAGTGGCAGCAGGCGAAAACACAGGCACTAGGACGGCGGACAAAGGCGCGATGTGGACGTCAGCTGCGGCAAACACTTTAGGGGGACTGCGGTCGTCGAGGTCAGGGCACGGATTCGACAACGTCAGTTCAGCACGAGCGCAGTCTACGAGGGCCTGATGGGTTGAAAGAAAATCCCATCCTAGAATGACGTCGTAGGATGATCGCGGAAGAACGACAAACTTGACGGCATACCGAACATCTTGAATCACAACACGAGCTGTGCACTGAGCCGAAGGCGTGATGTAATGCGATGTCGCTGTACGCAGGGCAAGATTCGTAAGCGGCGTGGTCACCTTTCTCAAACTGCGGCACAACTTCTCACTAATGACAGAAACGACGGCTCCTGTGTCGACAAGTGCACGTACGGCGATACCTTCGACTACTATATCAATTTCGTTGGGCGGATGAAGAGGTCTTGAAGAGTTCGACGACAGCGCAGTTCTTGCCTCCGGAACTGCGGCTGTCAGTTTTCCTCTCGTGCGGGGCTAGGTCGGCGAAGCATCGGGGAGATGGATCGGCGACGGGGCGAAGACGAACGGCGTGAGTCGAAAGGGCGTCGAGGGGAAAACGAGTCAGCGACAGCCGAAGAAAGTCGCTGGGAATGCTGGGCAGCCTGATAATTGGCGGAAGCCACACCGTCTTGAGACTGGAAGCTGCGACGTCGACAGTAGCGGGCTATATGCCCCGCAAAACCGCACGCGAAACATATCGGCCGATTATCAAAGGTGCGCCATGGGCTGACGACAGAAGGTCCGGACGGCGAAGTAGGATGGGGTACCACAGTGCGTGTGGGCGGCGGCGTCGTGTAGAAGGATCCGGTGGCCCGGTAGGCGCCAGAAACAGATGGAGCCTGTGGTCTGGCAGCGACGGCCGCGTAGGTCAGCGGTGTAGTGGCAGGCGGTGATGGTGGTAGTGCATGCGCGACTTGCGCCTGAATGACCTGACGAAGACGTGGTTCCAATGGTGTCGCTGGTTCAGGTATTTGGGCGACAAGGGAAAGTTGACGGGCAACTTCCTCACGGATGAACTGCTTGATCTGTGGCAGTAAAACGGTGTGATCAGCAGCGACGTCATCGACAAGGGCGGAAACCTCAGCTGTAGCCTCGGCAGCATGGCGCGTCGAGACACGCTGTTTTCGCAACTCGTCGTACGACTGACAGAGTTGGACCACATCGGCGACAGTCTGAGGGTTGCGAGCGACAAGCATCTGAAACGTGTCGTCGTCGACTCCTTTCATGATGTGCTTTATCTTGTCCATTTCGGCGAGAGACGGGTCGACGCGCTTGCAGAGGGACAAGACATCTTCGATATAGCTCGTAAACGTCTCGTCCCGGCGCTGGACTCGGCTACGCAAACGCTGTTCCGCGCGAAGCCGGCGCACGGCGGGACGACCGAAGACTTCTGTGATGGTTGCCTTAAAGGTCGACCAGTTGGTGATGTCAGCCTCATGGTTTTTAAACCACAGGCTGGCCACATCAGCTAGGTAAAAGCGCACGTTGGTGAGCTTGTCGCAGTCGTCCCATTTGTTGGAAGCGCTTACGAGTTCATACTCAACGATCCAATCCTCGACGTCGTGCTCGTCGTTGCCGTGAAATACGGGCGGGTCGCGTTGCCGTGGCACACCAGTACAGAAGACTGTCGTTGTGGTGGCAGCAGCTTGCGAAGGGCCAGGAGCAGTCATGTTGAAAGGTGATGGTAGTGTCCGATTGCGAAGTTCCAGGATGATGGGAACCCCGGCTCCTCCACCACTTCAAATGGGGGTGTTTTGCTTCAAGCAGGTCTACACGTTGCGTCGCGGAAGGCTTCTTGCAAGTCAGGTCAGGTTACCAGCGAGCGCGAGCGCGAGCGACAACCACAGCCACCGATTGTCGTCTTTCTCTTTCACAACAGCAGAGCGTCTGTCATTCGCATTCAGTACAATATATATAATATCAGCGCCTCCTCTATTTTTCAGTACCTGGGCGAACGCTCTCCTCGGGCCGTCGGGCGCGCGCTCCGCGTCCGCTCGCCGCTGCCGCGTGGTGGCGCGCTGTGCAAGTAGACACTAAAGTCACTGTAACGGGAAAAGTACCGCGTTCCTTTTCTCTTCGCCGCCGCGCCCTTTCGGCGGCTTCGCCACATAAATGGTCCAGCTCACTCGCCTCGCTAGTGTCTCCCGGCCGCAGACGCACGGCGCTTTGGAGGGCGATTGTTTTTATAGGTTCAGGAAAGCGTACAGGAACATTACGACATCCCGTATCGTTTTGAGACTTTATCGAAAGCCTATCGAGGCATCGAAGAATGCCCAGGTAAGGCCCTCTTTGCCATTGCCAGCGGGAAAAGGATGCCAAACGACGGGCTGTGTGGCTGCACAGAATTAGGCGGGAAAAATATGTTCCCACGACTGATACCCGCATTGTGAAGTAAGCGCATCATTGAGAATTCGCGAATATTTCGGGGAATGTTGGCGCCTACCCTGCACTAGTGCAGCTTGTTTCGCGTGGTTGTCGCAGGAGGTTCATGCACAATAACATTTTATAATGTTTGGCGTAAAATTGACGCCTTTGGGCTCACATATAATGATCAGCGCGCCATGAAAACTGACTGCTACAGATTGGTACTGCCTGAGGTGAATGTATGACGAACACAAATAACAGATGGTAGCATGAACATAATGGCTGATGCTGTCGCGGCCGGTTCGCTTGCTTGATATGCCCCGAAATCGGTAATGCGTGGTGTGACTGTATGACGAACATAAATACTGTGCGGTGACATGAAAATATTGGTACGCATGTCATGTAAGGCATGATTTACATGCCATGCTCATGATGCACTCGCGGCCGGTTCGCTTGTTTGATATGCACCAAAATCGGTATTTCGTGACGTGACTGTATGACCAACATATATACCGTGCGGTAACATGAAAATAATGGTACGCATGTCATGTAAGGCAGGATCTACATGCCATGCTCATGATGCTCTCGCGGCCGGTTCGCTTGCTTGATATGCACCAAAATCGGTATTGCGTGACGTGACTGTAATGCGAACGTTATTAACAGGTGGTAACATGAAAATATTGGTACGCATGTCATGTAAGGCATGATTTACATGCCATGCTCATGATGCACTCGCGGCCGGTTCGCTTGTTTGATATGCACCAAAATCGGTATTTCGTGACGTGACTGTATGACCAACATATATACCGTGCGGTAACATGAAAATAATGGTACGCATGTCATGTAAGGCAGGATCTACATGCCATGCTCATGATGCTCTCGCGGCCGGTTCGCTTGCTTGATATGCACCAAAATCGGTATTGCGTGACGTGACTGTAATGCGAACGTTATTAACAGGTGGTAACATGAAAATATTGGTACGCATGTCATGTAAGGCATGATTTACATGCCATGCTCATGATGCACTCGCGGCCGGTTCGCTTGTTTGATATGCACCAAAATCGGTATTTCGTGACGTGACTGTATGACCAACATATATACCGTGCGGTAACATGAAAATAATGGTACGCATGTCATGTAAGGCAGGATCTACATGCCATGCTCATGATGCTCTCGCGGCCGGTTCGCTTGCTTGATATGCACCAAAATCGGTATTGCGTGACGTGACTGTAATGCGAACGTTATTAACAGGTGGTAACATGAAAATAATGGCACGCATGTCATGTATGGCATGATTTACATGCCATGCCCATGATGCTCTCGCGGCCGGTTCGCTTGTTTGTTATGCACCAAAATCGGTATTGCGTGACGCGACTGTATGACCAACATAAATACCGTCATGATTTTCACGTTACCACTTGTCATTCGTGTTCGTCATACAGTCACCTCACGCTATACCAATTTGGGTGCATTTCAAGCTAGCGAACCACCCGCCATCGCAGCATGAGCGTGGCAAGTAATACCCATGTTACACGGACAGCCTAAACCTCGGTTAGTGTAACCGCGGTTACGCGTAACCGCGGTTCGCTTATGTTACACGGTATGCGAACCGCGGTTATGCCGCTAACCGCGGTTGTACCAAACCGAGCTTGGCGACCTCGGTTAGCCGGCTAACCGAGAAAATGGCGGCCTCCATGATGGACGTGTGTACGCTGCGAGCGTTCGTGAAAAACGAACGAATTGGACTGCACGAACCACATAAAACCTGATTAGACTTTGGGAAAACAATTACCGTCATCTGCGGAGCACCTCAAGGAATGCGAAAGTGGACGCGGCAATAACAGCCGAGTGGAACGCCGGACTGCCGCCAGACGCAGAGCCATTCACGCCAAACAAGTCCGCTTTAACCGAGGTCGCTTGTGCGCCGTGTAACATCGGCGAACCGTGGTTGGCGCTAACCGTGGTTCAACGCGGTTAACCGCGGTTGGTCGTAACTGCGGTTAACTTGCCCGTGTAACAAGGGTATAAGTCATGCCGTACATGACATGGAAGTCATGATTTTCATGTTACCACCTATCACTAACGTTAGTCATACAGAAATAGCTCGTCATAAAAATTTTGCTATATATGCATTTCATTAAACGACCGCGAGCGCCCCGAAACCATGTCATGTAAATCATGTTTTACATGGCATGTCTCTCATGATCTGCACGTGATAACCAGTCAGTTATGTTCGTCATACACTTTTGTCACGCCATACTAATTTTGTTGTGTGTCAAGCTATCGAAGCGGTCGCGAGCGCACCACGAGCGTGGCATGTAAATCACGCCGTACATGGCATACATGTCATTATTTTCATCTTATCACCTTAATTTAAATTTGTCATACAGTTATGTTATGTCATACCAAATTTGGTGTACTTCCCATTAACGAAGCGGCCAGGACAGCACAAAGTCGGGGGCAGATTAGATAGATAGATAGATAGATAGATAGATAGATAGATAGATAGATAGATAGATAGATAGATAGATAGATAGATAGATAGATAGATAGATAGATAGATAGATAGATAGATAGATAGAAAGATAGATAGATAGATAGATAGATAGATAGATAGATAGATAGATAGATAGATAGATAGATAGATAGATAGATAGTCACAGAAATTCGCAAAGAAATGCTTCGCATTTAATAAATGCAGACAGCCGAGCGCGTAAATGCCGCGCAGTTCGCATTTCTTTATCGCGTTAGTACGCGTGCGTGCGCATGCAGGCAAGTGAAAATTGCCGCTATTTCTTTCCTAATCAGTCAGAGAACAACGGTATGCTTCATTCAGGGCTACAAAAGCGCACGCAAAGCGTAAAACATGCGTTACTCCACATGAAATCAACACCGCACCGCCGCAGCTTCGGCGGCGCTGGACCAAATATGGCGGCGCGCACGACGGTCGCGGTACTTTTCCCGTTCCAGTGACTTTAGTAGACACGTCCGCGATAGAAATAAGTAAGAGATGGTTAGAGTATTGGTGGCAGAAAAGTATAGATAAAGAACAAAAATAAATAATGGGGGAAAAATAAGGTCATTCTGCCTTAAGAGGCAGAGAGATGGACAGTGAATTTATATTGTTTTGGTATAATAACATAGATTTAATCAATGTAGATAAGGTATTAGGCCAACATGAAACAAGGAAGCTTTTTTTCTTTTTTTTTTCTTCGAGCATGGTGGCAGACATGTCACCGCCCCGTTTTAAAGGGGACGCTCATAGCATCCATCCATCCATCCTACGGGAAGCTGGCGCAGAACGGCCGCGCGCATCACGAAACTCACGAATTCGTGTTTGCATCCGAGTTTAAGTGCATTTGTTCTTCTTGCAGGCTTTCACAGGTACAGGGGGATGGAAAGAAACGCGAACATAGCGACGCGCTGTTTTCATCACGCTCTAACCGTGGTGGCAATAAAAGGATGCTAGATGGTCTTTTATTGTGTCATGGATGACGTCGTGTTCTCATCCATCATCGAGGCTATAACCTCTTGAAAACAGATGCGAAACAGCAAAGAATGCAGATGCCGCATGTTCGCGTGTCTTTTCATCCCCGCTGTAAGTATTCCGCAGGCAGACTGTCAGGCCGTGCTGCCGGTTCGATACTTGCACTCGAGTTTGATAGCATTCGCGTTTTATTTTCTATTTTAGTCTATTGCAACCGCCCCAATACCTTAGTATGTTATACTGTTGTGTTCCACTCTGCAAATGGAACTGAAAGAAATCACGATTGTCTTTTTATTTCCTTTTATTGATAAAGAAAAAAATGTCACGGGGTCCCTTATGCATTCATCTAAGACCACTGAAAGGCGAAAGCCATCTTCTTCTTTTTCTTCTAGTCAATGTATAGAACATTCCCTGCCTCCCTCTGAGATATTTCTGCGCCTAACGTGGTTTTCTTACAGCCTCAAGGATCGCAGGCAGTGCAAGCTTTCTACGCATCAGCGGAGGCATGCACTTCCTCCATGATCGGCCCATTTTGACCAAGCGAAGATGTAATATGACGACGTCACGACGATGTTACAAAGTTTTATGATCTGTGACGTCATATGATGACGTCATCACGTAAATATTTTTTTCATCACTCGTGCTGACGCAGCCGACGGTCAATTTTCGCGTTTGATGAGGCATCTAAGGCTTTCGCCTTAATACACTGTTCGGCTGTCATTATGCCTATATGGTGAGGTAGCGCACTTTCGATGGAGACAAAAGAAACAGAAAGGACACGACACTCGCTACACTCGCAACTGAATTTATTTCAGGAAAAATACTTCAATATATATGCACCCAAGCACCCCCGAGCGACACAGAAATCTTTAATCAGGTGATATTGAGGGTTGGTTCATTTCTGTGCCGCTCGGGGGTGCTTGGGTGCATATATATTGAAGTATTTTTCCTGAAATAAATTCAGTTGCGAGTGTAGCGAGTGTCGTGTCCTTTCTGTTTCTTTTGTCCCCATCGAAAGTGTGCTACCTAACCTTATAGGCATAATGATCAGTCACCAACTAGCCCAGCTCTCAACCTTATTGTTCGGCTGTCGTTCCATGAAATTCCAGCTGCCGTTGGTGTTCGGTAGAGGTGGCTCGCAGTAATGAGGCGGGATAAGTGGTCTCCTAATACATCTTCAAACTACACTAGAATATGCAGCCGTCGTTTACGACGGGAACATTTCATAGAATATAAGAAGCGGCAGCTTACGAAGGATGCAGTAGCGTCACTTTTTGCAGACTATCCTTCACGTTTGCCGCCCAAGGTAACAACTGAACCAAGCATTGCAAGTATCCCTAAACGTGACCGTGTTGCGTCCGAACAGTCAACGAATGCATGTAGTACCAGTAGCAACGCTGCCTCGCGATCGCCGCCATGTGCATGCAGCGCTGACATTAGGTCCCGAAGCAGAAGAATCGGAGCCCATGGACACTACATGCGCTACCGGCGAAACAACCGATAATCATTATGTACATTGTCACTGGAAGCAGCTTAGTGACATTTCATGCTATTTAGCGCATGAACTCATGGCTTGCGTATAGTGTGCTACACCAGCAGACACTAGCACGCATCGGGGAACTTTAAGCACCCAAGCTTTCAGTATTAGCTCTTGGCAAATGCTGATTTAAAAAATCGACTTTCAGACAGTCAATAACCGACTCTCAGTCAAGCGAACGTAACGGTGACAAAACAATTTTCCGCGCATCACTGGCATGCGCTCTCTGGAATCCGGCTAGCAGACGACGCGCGAGCGTCTCGATCAAATAGCCGCGAAAGACACATGCCTTCGAAATAGGCTGCTTGCCCAGAACGACAAGTGCTTCATGATTCCAGTTTACAAGATCTCATTCTACTTTAAACAACGCGAATACAGCCGAAAACTGAACCATATAGCAGCTTCGAATGCAGCCACGGCATTCGTTTCCGTGAGTGACGACGCGACGCCTGGTCTACTACGGTGGCGGCGGCGGGCGGCTAAAAGCCGCACTAATGGCTCATTCACACTGGGGAATCCGCCGGCCACAGCGACCGGAATTCGCGCGCCGCCGAAAGTCAACATTGTCCACACCGCTTAGCAACCGCACCGCCGAAACTAGGGCGTCTAGTTGTCATCGTCCCTTCGCGCGAAGGAACGCTGGCATCGACGCGCTCAGCGTTGTGTACGGGTTTCGTTATGGTGAAGCGCATAAACAGGAGCAGGGTCGTCGAACTGCTGGGCCTGCTGCAAAGCAACTTTCTTGCGATGTCTGACGAGGATAAACATGCATTCGCCGAACAAAAGAAACGACGCAAGCACTTGTGGTTGGTTCGTCCTGATTTGCAAGACGCGAGAAGCTTGGTCGAGCCGAG
The DNA here is from genome assembly GCF_013339695.2 of Rhipicephalus sanguineus. Taxonomy (NCBI): domain Eukaryota; kingdom Metazoa; phylum Arthropoda; class Arachnida; order Ixodida; family Ixodidae; genus Rhipicephalus; species Rhipicephalus sanguineus. The sequence continues at coordinate 142,135,665 of NC_051186.1, read as the reverse complement.
GTAATGCTACCCGTTTTGCAAGATCGCGATGATGTATTGCAAAGATGCTAATCGCGACAACACTTGGCAGTTGTCGAGAGCTACAGGATCATTAGGAAAGACTTCGCTGTTGCTGCGGGCTTCGACGACTGCGATATCACAAGCGCGCCGCCATTTTTCGAATGTTCGACTCGCGTTCCGATTGGTTCGCAGTGAAGGAATCCGGCGCCAGCTGCCGCAAAAATCGGTCCAGGACCGATCGACGCGGAATGGGCTTTTCCGGCGGATCTCGCTGCCGCCGAAGCGGATTCCGCGCGCTCTGGCCGCCGAATGTCTCAGTGTGAACGCGCCTTAACGCCGATGGTTGGTTCCCATCGCGCTCCGCTCCTTCGCCCAGGCACAGAAACATACAGGAGGCGTGTATACATACATACATATATATATATATATATATATATATATATATATATATATATATATATATATATATATATATATATATATATATATATATATATATATATATATATATATACTTATGTGTCATGAGTTGAAGCTACACCCCCGAAGACTGTCAGCAACGCTCAGCGCAAACCGCGCCATATTGTTCGCGAAACTTCCTGATCATTGTAGATCGTTTTGCTAAGATTGCGCGCCACACGCGAAGGTTCCAGCTTTGTCGAGAGATAACGCCGCCACCAGCGATATCGCTGGAAAGTTCGATAGCGCCTGTATAAAAGCCGACACGCTTTACCGCTTGTCAGTTGATCGACGGTCGACGCTCTGTTCCACGCTATCAGTGTATTGCTGTAGTTTGACCTTCAGTTTACCGGCCACAAATTTGGCCAAATAAACAGTTTCATCAAGGTATATGTAAACTGGTAGCGTAACTTCCGTAGAAGCCCACGTGTCAAGCCGGTGGCTAGTTGTTGCAACAGTCGCCATCTATGTGAGGAGGGGACAAACAGAATTAAAAGATGACGTCACAACCGGAAGCGGAAATGACGTCACGTTTTAATGCGATGGGCGCGAAATTATGAAATTGTTTGACAGGGCGCCGCTCCTTACATTTTTTTAAGCTGCACGTTCTTTTTCTTATCGCTATGATGGCTCCATAATGGAAGCCTGCAAGATAATGGGAAGACGACAAAGACAGATTTGATAAATAAGGTGTATTTTATTGGCAAAATATTGCAGTTGAACAGGATATTACCCCCAAATATATAACACAGAAATCAGAAGTAGCATAACAATTCAACGTGCACACAAACCTTGCACACGTGTTGCTCTTGCATCCGTAGACAGCGCAGCGTTTCTTCGCGTAGCTTGGCGGACTCATCGTCCCGAAGGGCGACAGCACGCCGGCGGTGAGCTGGCAAAACACAGTCACAGAAACGGTTCCCTATGGCTGCGATGCGCTATACTACCTTCTGCCAAGTACCACGACTAGAAAACAACGCTTATGCGAGAAAATCACCTACGGACGACAGGCACAAACCTACTGCGCAAAAACGAGCGACGCCATTTGCATCTGAAAATGCGGAAAACCGTTGGCCCATGTTACCAGACTGCCTGCATGTGCCCGCTGTTTCCGAAAATAAACAAAAACAATTGGCCACTCAACCACATACCCAAGACTGAAGTTTGATTAAAGTAATCTACTAATTTAATTCGTGACAAATAAAATTAAAACTAATGAAAATAAACGTTTAATTAATTTTTTGTTTTCATTATTTGTGCCCCCTCACCTAGTAGCGCTTTAATCGTCACGCGGGTGTTGATGTTTGTCGCAATAGGTTTCCGACCACTTTTCGTTCCGACTTTCGCGACCTATTTAGATTGACCTTGGTTTCATCTCGGACGTGCTGACTGCTGTCTTCGTCGACGTCAGGACCACGTGACAATATTGTGATGACGAAGATCGACACCGGTGCTCTGGCGCGCGGGGACAGCTAGAGGAAGAAGAAGGTCAGACAATAGAACAGCTAGCCCCCCAGGATCGGGTGCTGTGTTCGTCTCTGTTCCTTACAATGGCGCAGCCTACAACGCAAGCCGAACCTTGCAGCTGAAGCCACCTGTCATCGCGCGTCGTCGGCAGCACGGGTCTCTTCATCATAGGAACGCCGTCCACGCTTCCTCGGTCATGGACACCATGGCCCGACCGCTGCTACAGCTACCCATACAACCATCCCAAGACGGCGTCCAGGCCTCCTCGGTGGCTCAAGGGCACGCTTACCCCGGTGCCGCCAAGACAGTACACGGCCTACCGTTCCCGGGAATGCCGCTCACGCTTCCCGTGGCGACACCCTCTCATTCAGGGCTCCATCGGCACCTGAGCCGCTTTGGGATGCGGTACAAGCTCCTTCGGACCAACAGCCCGCCGTCATGGGACCAACAACCACCGCCTACTGGTCCGACATTACTGGCTCCGCACGCGAACCATCGGAGAGCGCCGCGCACCTGCGGCGTATAATTGCGCGACTCCGCGTCACGGCCAACGCCTTGACAGCGTCGAGCTCTGCGCTGTTTCCTCCCATCATTGCGCCACTGACAGCAATCAACGCCTTGATGGATGTAGCCACCTCACTACACCTCGAGGCCAGCTCGCCTGAGCAACGTAGAGAGCTCCGGTCTACCCTCAGCCAGGTCTCTATCCAACTTGGTGGCTTCGCGCACACACTCTCCCGTTTTGCGCCTGCCGTTTCACCATCCCAGGCTACCTTCGTACTACCGGAGTTCCGCGGCTTCCAGGACGACGCCGAAAAATGGGTGGCGACCGTCAACGCCCTAGGAGTTCGCGAAGCCTGGACGGAGGCGCAGAAATGGTCCATGGCGGTAGACCGCCTGCCGCGGCGTGGCACAGGTACGAAGGCGCGAGGCAGCAGTCCTGGGGAGGATGGAGTGCAGCCCTGATTGCCGCTTTCGGCCTGTTGCCCGGTACCTTCGGTGCGTCCGAGACCTCCACCGAGGACGGAGTTCTGGAGGGCCACAACCTTGAGGCTGGAACGGTGCCTTGCTGTCCATCGACGGTGTACGTCGTTGATTTTGACGCTTAGCAGAGCAGCCCTGCCCCTCCTCTGCAGGTCAAGGACTCTGCGTCGGTAATGGACATGAGCATATCGCCGCCAGACCTCCCACAAACGGAGAAACTGCCCTGTCGTTCATCGTTGTAAGAACATATACAGGTGCTCCCACCTGTCGTGCCAGATGAACGACACGACCATGAAGACTACCAGACCACGATCGCCAGTAACGCGACGTACGCCATGCCACTTCACAAAGTAGGCCATCCAGATGTCGCAAACGAGATGCCTGGCCAGCCAGGCGTCACTATCGTCAGAGACTTGGCACCGCAAACAAGCTGCCATGTTGACGACGCTGCTCCCTCCGTGGACACATCTTGTTCACGTGACCCTTCATCAGGAAGCGCCAGCTCGACCCAGTGTGACAACTGCGCCCGGCCTCACATAGTCCGACGCGCGACAGTTGCGCATGCTATACTATGTTCAGATGTTCAGAGCTGCGGCGGGACCAACGTCAGCGTTTCGAGATAAGCCTGCCACCATGCCGAAACAGTAATTGCCACCCACCCGAGCAACTACAGACACTTCGCAAGAAGTCTCTTGGCCGGAAACTTCGAGTAGTTCGACACTGCCAATTCCGTGCACGACAGGCCAATGGGAGAAATTCCCCTACAATGTCGCAGCGTGGCCGAGGTCATCGTACACCGCGAAACAGCCAGTGTCGCCCGTCAGTGAAACTTATAGCATTCCACCAAACTATGCTGAAGCGGGGTCGGGGCCGACCACCACGAAACAGCCAGTGCCGCCCACCGGACACATTTCTCGCGGATCTCCTGACCGAGTTGCCGCGTGGTCGGGTCCGACCAGCGCGATTCGGCCAGCACCGTCCACTTGAAATATTGTCGACGTCATCGCGCGCTTTACAGTCATGGCCGAGTGTGATGACGACGATCGACACCGGTGCTCTGGCGCGCGGGGACAGCTAGCGGGTAGAGGAGAGGAAGAAAATGGTCAGACAATAGAACAGCTAGCCCAGGATCGGGTGCTGTGTCTGTCTCTGTTCCTTACAACAGATATATATATATATATATATATATATATATATATATATATATATATATATATATATATATATATATATATATATATATATATATATAAGTGTAGATATGGTTGAATGGGCCAGCTCTACTCGGGTAATGGGTATAATACAACGGAGGCGTTGTCAACAGTGATAAAAATATTTATTTACCAACAGTTTCGGGAGGGGGCCTCCCTTCCTCGGGGGATGAGTTAAAACTGATGTCGAAGTTCGGTCTTGCTTCTTGCCGCGTCGCTCTCTCGCCTTCAAGGACATTTGAGAGAGTGGGGGAGATAGATTACGAGAAAAAGAAAGAAAACGAAAAAAGAAAAAAGGAGAGAGAAGAACACCGACGAATTCAGAAAACGAGGCGAGGAAAAGAAAAAAAAACGCTAACTGTGTATGGCATGAAGTCGTTGAAGGTGTTTCTCGGTTCGCGTCGGGCGCAGGGCCACCCAAAATTGTTGTCGCGGAGGGCAGAATGAGGCACCTGAGGGAAGAGCGTCCCCTTAATGGGTCGGCATACCGCCTTTCATCTCCGCCCGCTCCCTGTGAATAGGCTCCAAGTGGTAGAGGAGCGTAAGCACTCTACATTGTACAAGTAGTGAAAAAACATCAACAAAAAATAAAGAAAAAAGGGGAGAAAAGAAAAGCAAGAAAGTAAACGACACTGCACTCGTACGAGCCAGTCAAGAAACAGGCATGGTCCCAATTATGATTCCGTGTTGCCAAATTCATTTTGGCTTATCTCTCGGAGGCAGGAGAGTCTTCCAGGGTCCTCATTGATGCCGGCTGTTAATGTTCTAAATTTAAAGATAAAATATGCCTCACGTTGTTCGCGCGCGCGTGTTTTGGAAACCGGACTGTAAAAGAGTTACGCTAATATTTTCAAAGCTGTGGTTTGGCAAGCGCAGATGTCTGAATAACGGTAGCTTCGGCAGTGAAGTGGCGTGGTACCGGTGATTATTAAACCGCAGCCGAAATGGCGTGTCCGTTTGGCCGATGTATTCTTGCCCGCAGACATTACAATGTAACATGTATATCACATTGCTGGAGTCACAATTTAGGTTTTGGGTGATGTTGAATTTGAAATCTGAGAAGCTTGCCTTTGATTCTGGCGTTGTGACCATGTGTGGGCATACCTTGCAACGAGCTTTTCCGCAGGGGCGGCACCCTGGCTCAATTTTGGCGGGGTTTGTTTTTGCTCTGACAAGAATGTCCTTCAGGTTTTTATCCCTGCGGTACACCACGCGAGGTGGCTCCGCGAAGATGGAAGTCAGTCGTTTGCTTTGCCTAATTATGTTGAAGTGGCGGGAAAGTATGTTGTTAACTCGTGGCACCGACGAGGAGTAAGTTAGTACAAGATTTGTTTGGGAAGTTGTTTTGGATACTGTTTTTGGCTCCTTAATTATGTCATTCCGGTTCACGTTGCGAGCACGTAGTCTGGCATCGTCAATGATGTCTTCGGGATAATTTTGTTGTGATAGGGAATTCTTTAGGCGTTCTGAGTGTTTGTCAAATTCCTGTATATTGGTGCATATTCTTCGATACCGGTAGGCCTGACAATATGGAATACCCGCCTTGCAATGTCTTGGATGGCTACTTTTGAAATGTAGGTACATTTGCTGGTCTGTAGGCTTTCTGTAAAGGTTTGTTGAAAGGCGTTCATTTTTGACAGAAACAGTCACGTCCAAGAAGTTAGTGCTAGTTTTATAAATGCTATGCGTGAACTTAATTGATGGGTGGAGCTCGTTGAAATCCCATATGAACTGTTGAAGGCTCCCCTCATCGTGGTTCCATATAATGAATATGTCGTCCAAGAATCTTCTGTAATACAAAGGTTTCAAGGCGCGCCCCTGAATAAATGGGATTTCAAGAGATGCCATAAAGGTGCTCGCAAAGTTCGGGGCCATTTTTGTGCCCATTGCAGTGCCACTGACCTGAAGGAAGTGCTTGCCATTAAACTCAAAATGGTTATGGTTTAGTACAAGATCGAGAAGTTTGGACAGTACCTCGCCACTTACACCGGTCGATGAGTCAAATTTCACATACTCAGAAACCGTAGCCCCAATTCCGTCGCGGTGGGGTATGTTAGTGTACATTGAGCAGACGTCCATGGTCACCAGGAAGCTATCAGCTGGGATGTTGAGACTAGAAGTTTCGCGGATGAAATGGTTTGTGTGCTTTAGGTCAGAGGGAAAAGTCGGTGGGATGTCTTTTATCAGGGAATTAATGAATTCTGATCTATATTCTGTTGATGTACTGTTACTGGATACTATCGGATGTCCCGGATTGCCTGCTTTATGTATTTTAGGGAGTAGATAGAAGCGACCGGGAACAGAATGGGCCGGCAACATCGCTTTTAGCATTTGGCGGTAATTTTCCCCTCCCGACGGAGATTATTTAGCGTTCCTTTTATCACACTCTCAAATTCGGGAGTCGGGTCTTTTGGAAGTTCTTTGTAGAAGTTTGTGTCTGATAACTGTCGCTCCCCTTCTTTTAGGTAATCCGACGTGTTTAGAATTACTATGCAACCCCCTTTATCAGCAGGCTTGATGGTAATGTCGGCGTTTCTTCGGAGTTCATCGAGTGCTTTTAGTTCTGACTTTGATAGGTTGTGTCGAGATGGCCGATTTTTTTCGTACGCCCTGATTATATCTTTTTGGACAGCTGATATATACATATCAAGGTGTTTGTCCTTCTGCTCACTTGGACACCACGATTTGTCACCACCAATCAATCTATTCTCGCCTGGACGGGTATTCCATATTGTCAGGCCTACCGGTATCGAAGAATATGCACCGATATACAGGAATTTGACAAACAGGCAGAACGCCTAAAGAATTCCCTATCACAACAAAATTATCCCGAAGACATTATTGACGATGCCATACTACGTGCTCGCAACGTGAACCAGAATGACATAATTAAGGAGCCAAAAACAGTATCCAAAACAACTTCCCAAACAAATCTTGTACTAACTTACTCCTCGTCGGTGCCACGAGTTAACAACATACTTTCCCGCCACTTCAACATAATTAGGCAAAGCAAACGACTGACTTCCATCTTCGCGGAGCCACCTCGCGTGGTGTACCGCAGGGATAAAAACCTGAAGGACATTCTTGTCAGAGCAGAAACAAACCCCGCCAAAATTGAGCCAGGGTGCCGCCCCTGCGGAAAAGCTCGTTGCAAGGTATGCCCACACATGGTCACAACGCGTGAATCAAAGGCAAGCATCTCAGATTTCAAATTCAACATCACCCAAAACCTAAATTGTGACTCCAGCAATGTGATATACATGTTACATTGTAACGTCTGCAGACAAGAATACATCGGCCAAACGGACACGCCATTTCGGCTGCGGTTTAATAATCACCGGTACCACGCCACTTCACTGCCGAAGCTACCCTTATTCAGACATCTGCGCTTGCCAAACCACAGCTTTGAAAATATCAGCGTAACTCTTTTACAGTCCGGTTTCCAAAACACGCGCGCGCGCGAACAACGTGAGGCATATTTTATCTTTAAATTTAGAACATTAACAGCCAGCATCAATGAGGACCCTGGAAGACTCTCCTGCCTCCGAGAGATAAGCCAAAATGAATTTGGCAACACGGAATCATAATTGGGACCATGCCTGTTTCTTGACTGGCTCGTACGAGTGCAGTGTCGTTTACTTTCTTGCTTTTCTTTTCTCCCCTTTTTTCTTTATTTTTTGTTGATGTTTTTTCACTACTTGTACAATGTAGAGTGCTTACGCTCCTCTACCACTTGGAGCCTATTCACAGGGAGCGGGCGGAGATGAAAGGCGGTATGCCGACCCATTAAGGGGACGCTCTTCCCTCAGGTGCCTCATTCTGCCCTCCGCGACAACAATTTTGGGTGGCCCTGCGCCCGACGCGAACCGAGAAACACCTTCAACGACTTCATGCCATACACAGTTAGCGTTTTTTTTCTTTTCCTCGCCTCGTTTTCTGACTTCGTCGGTGTTCTTCTCTCTCCTTTTTTCTTTTTTCGTTTTCTTTCTTTTTCTCGTAATCTATCTCCCCCACTCTCAAATGTCCTTGAAGGCGAGAGAGCGACGCGGCAAGAAGCAAGACCGAACTTCGACATCAGTTTTAACTCATCCCCCGAGGAAGGGAGGCCCCCTCCCGAAACTGTTGGGAAATAAATATTTATATCACTGTTGACAACGCCTCCGTTGTATTATACCATATATATATATATATATATATATATATATATATATACACACAATGTTATGTGCTGCTTACCGAGAAGGAGGAGGACGTGTTCGTTGCTGCTTTCGCCATCTTGGTTGTCACCCCTATCTCTGTGATTGTGTCAATACTGTAAATACAGCCTTCTTCTGTCGTCTCCCCGTAACATCTTTGGTGGAGGCGCGGGGTACATCCGAAGCACACCACGGAACTTCGCAGCAGGCGTCTCCTTGGGCAATCCATCATGTCGACAGGAAGGCCCGTTGATCCTGCCCCCGCTACGCCGACTGAAGCCAGCCACGTCGTTATGACCCACCTCCGAGACCCTGGTACCTTCTGCGGAACTGACAACGTGCACGTCGAAAAGTGGCTGGCCGACTACGAGCGCGCCAGCAAGACCAATCGGTGGGATTCCACTTTGATGCTGGCAAACGTCAGTTACTACCTTAGGGGAACGGCCAGTGTGTGGTTCGACACGCACGAGGAGGAGCTGACCAGCTGGGATGTGTGCAAACAAAAAATGAGACCTTTCCGGAAAGCTTATTGCACGACAGCGCGCCGCCCAGAAAGAACTTTCGTGCCGTGCACAAACCTCGACGGAGCCGTCCATGGTGTACATCCATGATGTCATAGCCTTGTGCCGGCAAGTTGACGGCCAAATGCCCGAAACTGACAGTCAGCCACATTCTCAAAGGCATCGCCGATGACGCATTTCACTTGCTAGTCTACAAGGACTGCTCCACCATCAACGACATCATCAGGGAGTGCCGACGCTTTGAAGAAGCGAAGAGTCGTTGAGTCACGCGGCAATTTGTTCGACTCCCTAACACCGCCGCCACGTCGTCGTGCGAAGACGGCCAGCTCCAGCCGCCGCCCAGTACCGAAAACTTCCTGCGCCTTGTGCGGCGAGAGATCGAGGCAGCTTCCCCATCCGCACCGCAGGCCTGTTCTTACGAAGAGACCCGCCCGACAGTGTCGTTGATCCAGGCCGTCGTGCGCGAAGAACTGGCGAACGCAGGCATCCAGCCCATATGTGCCCTCAATCGTCCCGCGGTCAGCACTGTTCCATCCTACCGCCCACAACCGACCTATTCCAGGTTCCGCGATCCGAACCAGTGGCGCACACGAGATGACAGGCCTATCTGCTTCAACTGCAACGGGGTAGGCCACATTTCTCGCTATTGTCGCTATCGTAGGCCATCGTCTCCTCGTGCTACCTACCGTCCAGAGGACACTCGATCCTCACCTTTTTACGCCCGCAAATACCCTACGAACATTAACGCCCTAGCCTCGGCCCCACGTTACGACCGCTCGCCGTCCCCGCGGAATCAGCGACGTTCTCGGTCACGTTTGCCCCGTCGCTCACCTTTGCCGCATCCTCGCCGCTCCTCCTCGGAAAACTGACCAGTGCAGCTCCCGGAGGTGGTGCTGCATTGGCCTACCGACCCGGAAATCCTCTGTTGACCCTGGCTACCCGTCAAAATCTTTTGAACGTAGAAGTCGATGGCCTACCGGTTTCGGCGCTCATCGACACTGGCGCCTAATTATCAGCAATGAGCGCTCACCTTTCTCGCCGTCTCCGCAAGGTCCTTACGCCCGCTTCATCACCTGTTGTTCGTGTAGCCGATGGCGGTACACCTTGTGTTCTTGGAATGTGTACTGCGCGTGTGAGCTTCGATGACCACAAGACCTCAGTGCTCTTTGCTGTCCTGGACGAGTGCCCCCATCACCTTATTCTCGGCCACGACTTTCTGAGCACGCATTCTGCCCTTATCGACTGTTCTTCTGGCCTTTTACATTTAGAGCTTCCTGCTATGCCTGACCACACCATCCCGTCGCCACCACGTTTATGTGCTGTCCAGTTGGTTCGCTTGCGCCCAGGTACAGCTACTTACGTCTCGTTTACCCCAGACCCTCCTGTACGTGATGGCGACTACCTGATTACCCCTGCCTTGGACGTTCTCCTGACGCGCCGTGTAGCTCTGCCTCACTCCCTTGTGACTGTTTCTGCGAACCGAGCATGCCTACCTGTCCTCAACTTTGGACGTTGCACACAGTTGCTTCCTGAAGGTATCACGCTGGCCACTATATCGCCTTTAGACTCACACGACCCTGTGGCCCTGGCCATTGATACTGCACAACTGGCTTCAGGAAGCCCGGCTACAAGTGCAACACTTGATGACCCGCTCGACGACATGATTGCCCCGGACCTTTCCTCTTCTCAAAGCAAGGAACTTCGCCTTCTGTTGGCGTCACACCGTGACGTTTACGATTTCGCTTCGCCGCAGCTTGGCCAAACATCTCTGGTAGCCCATTGTATTGATACCGGGGACGTAAGACCCATTCATCGACGTCCTTACCGCGTCTCTGCTACCGAGCGCGGCGTCATTCAAACAGAAGTCGACAAGATGCTCGCTAAGGGCATCATCGAACCATCTTCGAGTCCTTGGGCGTCCCCTGTGGTTCTTGTAAAGAAGAAAGACAACACCTGGTGGTTCTGCGTCGACTATCGGCACCTTAACAAGATTACCAAGAAAGACGTCTACCCTTTGCCGCGAATAGACGACGCCCTTGATTCTCTTCATGGCGCACGGTACTTTTCTTCCATAGACCTTCGCTCAGGCTATTGGCAAATTGCTGTCGATGAAACTGATAGGGAGAAGACGGCCTTTATTATACAGGATGGGCGCTATCAGTTTAAAGTCATGCCCTTTGGGCTGTGTAATGCACCTGCAACATTTGAGCGCATGATGGACTCCCTACTTCGGCGTTTCAAATGGTCCACATGCCTCTTGTTACCTCGACGATGTCGTCGTTTTCTCACCTACGTTCTCAAGCCACTTACAACGCTTGGCTATTTTGCAAGTCTTTCGCACAGCAGGCCTTCAGCTCAACTCTTCAAAATGCCGCTTTGGCCGCCGCGAGATCACCGTGCTTGGCCATCTTCTTGACGCTGCGGGTATAAGGCCTGACCCTGCAATAATACGCGCCGTTACGAACTTCTCCACTCCACGTTCTTCCAAGGACGTTCGCTCGTTTTTTGGCCTATGCTCGTATTTTCGCCGCTTTGTTAAAGATTTTGCAGCGATTGCGCAGCCCCTCACATGCCTTCTTAAAAAGGACGTCCCCTTCTCTTGGGCTCCTGCCCAAGCGTCGGCTTTTTCTCATCGCGTCGACCTACTCACATCGCCCCCTGTGTTGGTTGATTTCGACGACTCTGCACCTACCGAAATACGTACCGATGCGAGTGGTCATGGCACCGGCACTGTTCTCGGACAAATTCAACATGGTCAGGATTGCGTTATTGCCTACGCCAGCCGCCTTCTGTCCGTAGCTGAACGAAATTATTCAATCACAGAAAGAGAGTGCCTCGCTCTTGTTTGAGCCGTCGGCAAATTTCGTCCTTATCTGTATGGCAGGCCCTTCACCGTTGTCAGTGATCACCACGCCCTCTGCTGGCTGTCATCTCTCAAGGATCCCACTGGTCGCCTTGGTCGTTGGGCATTACGACTTCAACAGTACACGTACACTTTCGTCTACAAGTCTGGCCGCTTGCATCAGGACGCCGACTGCCTGTCTCGATATCCCGTAGACCCACCAGAACCTTCGGCAAACGATACCATGCCATCTGTGCTCGCAACAACTGACCTCTTCAACATCTCTGCTGAGCAACGCCGTGTCCCAACTCTCCGCAAGATCGTCGACCGCCTCAACTCACCGACTCCTGACTCCTACCTTCGTGTCTTCGTGCTACGCGATGGCACCTTGCTTCGTCGCAGTTTCATGCCTGACGGTCCTGACCTCTTGCTTGTGATTCCGGCACACCTTCGTTCGACTGTTCTGGCCCAACTTCATGATGTGCCGACAGCGGGGCACCTCGGATTATCCCGAACCTACGATCGTGCGCGCCGTTGTTTCTACTGGCCAGGAATGTACAGGTCGGTGCGTCGTTACGTGACCTCGTGCGACCTTTGTCAGCGTCGGAAGAAGTCAACACTCCCGCCTGCTGGCCGTCTTCAATCACTCGACATCCCATATGAGCCGTTTCATCGTGTCGGCCTCGACTTGCTTGGTCCGTTTCCTACGTCTGTCTCGGGAAATCGATGGATCGCCGTTTCGACGGACTATGCTACACGGTTTGCAATTACTCGCGCACTTCCAACCAGCTGCGCGACCGACGTAGCAGACTTCTTGCTCCATAACTTCATCCTTCAACACGGGGCACCGCGCCAGCTCTTGACCGACCGTGGCAGACAGTTTCTTTCCAGGGTCATCAATGACATCCTGACGTCTTGCTCGACCAAACATAAGCTAACCACGGCCTACCATCCACAGACAAATGGCTTGACGGAGCGGATGAACCGGACCATTACCGACATGCTAGCAATGTACGTGTCGGGCGACCACCAAGACTGGGACACAACATTGCCTTTTGTCACGTTCGCGTATAACACGTCCCGGCACGAGACGGCTGGTTATTCGCCTTTCTTTCTCTTATTCGGTCGAAATACAGTGTTGCCTTTGGACACGATGATGCAGCCTTCCATGTACCCACCTACTGAGTACGCTCAAGCAGCTATTGCCCGCGCCGACCATGCACGTCAAGTTGCGCGCGTTCGGTTAACCGAATCGCAAGCGGGCCAACAGTCTCGCTACGATCGCCGTCACAGAAACGCCCACTTTCTTCCTGGATCTCTTGTCCTCCCTTGGTCTCCAGCACGACGTGTTGGGCTTTCTGAAAAGCTCCTCTTCCCGTACACCGGATCATACCGTGTATGCCGCCAAGTGACCGACGTGACGTATGAAATCGAGCCATTGCCTTCGTCCTCGTCGACTCAGCCCCGCACCGACATTGTTCACGTTGTCCGTCTGAAGCCCTATCACATACCGGAACCCACCGACGCGTGTGTATAGTGACCATCCTCGCGACCATCATTGCCCGGGTGCACCGAGCCGGTGCTTTCACCGCCGGCGGGTAATGTTATGTGCTGCTTACCGAGAAGACGAAGCGGAGGAGGACGTGTTCGTTGCTGCTTTCGCCATCTTGGTTGTCACCCCTATCTCTGTGATTGTGTCAATGCTGTAAATACAGCCTTCTTCCGTCGTCTCCCCGTAACAATATATATATATATATATATATATATATATATATATATATATATATATATATATATATATATATAGATTATTCAAAATGCCTTACAGGCCCATTAAAGGGCATTGAGTAAGGGGGGCATCAGTATATACATTGCAAAAAAATAGACAAAAAGTAAAAAACAAAAAACAAAAATACAAATGATAAACAGCAATGTGCAACAAAGTTAGACAATAGAAAAACGCAACGTAATCAGGTCATCACGAAGTTTCACGATTAGAGATGGATGCAATGTGACCTGGAAGGCCGTTCCAATGTGGTATGGCTCGAGGTAATGATGAATAGTTAAATGCCTGTGTGTGGCCATGAATGCGCATGAAACTACGCACGTTGTGAATGCGTCGAGATGTGCGCAGAGGAAGATCAAGCGGCAAACAGTGGAATTTGTTACTGTAGATGTACCTATGAAATAAACATAAAAGGCAATGACGCGTCGTTGATCCAGTGACATGAATGCAAGGTCTTGATTATTAGGGTGATACTTGAATGTTAGTTGTAGTTACCGGCGATAAATCTCGCGGCCCTATTCTGGACGGCTTCCAACGTACGGATAAGGTAATCTTGATGTGGTGACCATGTGGATGAAGCATACTCTAATTGTGGGCGAACATAAGTTAGATATGATAATGCGCGTATGTGAGAAGGAGCGTTGCGCAAATTTCTGCGCAGATAGCCGAGAGACTGGGAGGCTTTTGAAGAAACAGCTGCTATGTGCGTAGTGCAAGATAAGTCAGATGAAAGGTGAACGCCGAGATATTTGTACGATAGTGCGGCTGAAACACTGTTATTATCAATAGTATAGAGAAAGGATGAGTTAGTATGGTTTCTAGTGAACGAGATTAACTTGCATTTAGAGGCGTTAAGGGACATCTGCCAAGCTTCGCACCACCTGTAGGTTAGAGTGAGGTCATTTTGGAGAGTGATGATCGTCAACAGATTGAATTTTACGGTAGATGAGGCAATCATCCGCGAACAACCTAACGGTGGATGAAATGTTAGCAGGCAAGTCGTTATTGTATATTAAAAAGAGTAATGGACCCAGTACACTGCGCTGGGGAACACCAGACATGACATCGCAAATGTTAGATGAAGTGTCGTTAACCACCGTGAATTGCTGACGGGATGACAAGAAGTTGCGTATCCAAGACAGTGTTAATGAATCGATACAGAGAGAAGACAATTTACAGATTAAACGACAATGAAGGACAGTATCAAAAGCTTTGGCGAAATCGAGAAAGAGGCAATCGGTTTGATCGTTACTGTTCATATTAAAGTGAAGGTCAGTAGTGAATTCGAACAACTGAGTGTCACACGAGTAGCCTTTCCTGAAGCCATGCTGATTAGGGAAAAAGAAGTTATTCGATTCAAGGTGATCATAGATATGAGATGCTATAATATGTTCAAGCAGTTTGCAGGATATGGATGTTAGTGAAATGGGTCGATAATTGCGGGGGGAGTGCCTGTCACCGGACTTGAATACGGGGACTACCTTGCCGATCTTCCAGTCTTTTGGCAACTCACCGGATGACAGAGACTGGTTAAAGATGAGACACAGAAAGAGACTGGAAATATCAGTGGTGTTCTTCAGTATTTTAGAGGTAATGTTATCAATGCCTGATGAAGTTGAGACTTTAAGATTCGTGATGAGGTTCGCGATACCTTCTGCAGTGACGGCGATGGGAGCCATCAAAGGCAAGGGCTGATCAGGGACAAATGGCACATTGGAACAATCTTCTTTTGTAAAAACTGTGGCGAAATATGCATTGAAGGCAATCGCGGAAGCTTCGTCAGAAAGCGGAGTTTGTTTAGCATCATGTAATGTAACGCGATTAGAAGACTTATTGTAAGGAGAGATTATTTGCCAGAATTTTTTGGGATTACTTTTGATAAGTGAGGGCAAGTCCTGTGAATAATATTTCGTCTTCGCTGCGCCTAGAGCTTTACAGTACTCTTGCAAGCACACCTTGTATTTTTCCCAGCATGAAGCAGAATCATTGCGTTTAGCGGTAATATACGAACGTTTTTTTTATTCCGTAATGTTCGAAGCTGTTTCGTAAACCAACGGTTAGTCTTATCGTCGGATATAGAGATTAGAGGCACGAACTGGTCTACTAGGTCTAATATTTTTTCTTGAAAAATAATCCAGTTGGCATTTACGGTCCGTGAGGCAAATGACGGTAGAAAATGTTCGTGATAAAAAATTCTAATTCGGCGTTAATTTGTTCATAATCGCCACGGTTATAATCACGGATAGTTTTAGGCACTGCGCCTGTTAACATTGCAGGTAAATTGATCTGGAAATGAATGAGCTTGTCGTCGCTAAATCCTTCTGTGCATGAAATCGCTCCAGTAGTTTCAGGTGTATTAGTGAAAACCAGGTCCAGTAAGTTGGTACCGCGGGTGAATTGCTGAACAACTTGTGATAAGTTGTAGTAGGGAGTTACTTCTAAAAAAATTTGATGAGATGCGACATGTGGTAGACATGCTAGGCCAATCAATGAGCGGGTAATTGAAATCACCAAAAAGGTATATTATATCAGCTGAACACAGTTGCGTAGCTCGCTGTATGTTATCACGCAAAACCTCGGGAAAGGAGGATTGCGCATCAGGTGGGCGATAACATGCTCCCTAAGTATTTTAGCATAAGTTGTAATGCATACAGCCCAAGTTATCTCTATAGAAGGGTTAGTATCAAGGTAAAATGATGGGACTATAATTTTCGCCGCTATTAACACGCCGCCTCCTCTTCTATCAACACGGTCACATTGATATATCATATTGTTGTCCTTATCTGGAAACAGTTCTTCGTTGGTTACTTCAGGATAAAGCCAGGTCTCCGTGAGTAATAATATGTCTGCATCACTATCATCTAAATAAGAACACAATTCATCCCTTTTGGGCAGTAGGCTCCGAATGTTAGTAAAGGACACAGATAAAGATGGTGACTTCACTGTACACCGCTTACGCGTGCGCGTGTTAACCTCTAGCTATCTCATGGACAGCACAACTGCGTTGCTAGAATGATGAAAAACGTAGGTGTTTGTGTCAATGCGCAGCTTATCAATGCATAGCTTAAAAGGTTTGTTTTGAGCCTTCGCGTATTCAAGAAGCTTACGGCGAGCTTGTCGCGTTTTCATAGAAAAATCTTCACGTATGTAAAAATTTGTTCCCTTAATCTTGCGCGCATTTGACAAAATCAGCGCTTTATCCTTGAAAAATGTAAACTTGGCAATAATTGGCCTTCGTCTATCCGCGTTAAATCTGCCCAGCCTGTGCACACGCTCCAATTGCGGACTTGGTACGGTAATGCCTAGGTGGTCGGAGCACAACTTCACTACTTTATCTTCTGAGGCTGCCCAGTTTTCATTAGGGTCTTCTTCAAGGCCATATATATATATATATATATATATATATATATATATATATATATATATATATATATATATATTGTAACCAAATAATACAGCACCTTCTAGTATAACAGTTATTTATTTAGGGCGAACGTGTGCCCGTGAACTCAAGATTTGAATTCTCGGCAAGAATGTCCCTTGCTCGCTGTTCCGAACTTCGTCAGTTTCTCTTCCACACCTGGAGTCTCGTGCCCGTCCCGCTGCGTAGCGGGGTGGCGCGCGCAGGCCGACGGTTCTAAAGGGACTTCAGACGGTTCATCGCGTGCTTTGCTTGCCAGTTGTGTGGCGGCTTTCACAAACGCAGTGCGCGACACGCGTCTTTTGTGGGTGTCGAACAACTTGTGGCATTTGACCCCCTCGTAGCACGCATCGTCGCGATGTCCGACTGCTTTCAGAAGGCCGATTGCTTTCAAAGAATAGGGCTGCTCTTGTTGGTTGAGGACTTGTATCAGTTCGGTTCTTCAGTTCCTTTCGTAGTACGGTGTCATACGTACTACATGTACGACTTCTGGGAGATGCCTGCGTCGTGTTGAGCACACGACCTTCAGGGATCAGCTCGTAGTTTAAGGTAGCTAGCCGGCGAAGAACCAAAATAGCGCCGCATAAGCTTTTCGAATAGGCCACGTGCACGTACAGGCGCCTACACCCACACTTGGTCCCCGGGACTGTACGTCTCTTCGTCTTAGATTATAAGGATGTGCGTCGACGTCCTGCTGTTGAATGATACGGTGCCTTGCCTACTGTCGTGCCTCTTCTGCCATTTCTATGTATTCGCTGATATCAGGGTCATCCTCATTCGTATTGTTCACAGGCAACATCGCGTCTAAAGTCGTTGTTACCGTCTGACCGTAAACAAGCTGAAATGGTGTGAAGTGGGTCGTCTCCTGTACTGCAGTATTATACGCAAATGTAGCATACGGTAGAATACTGTCCCATGTCCGATGCCCGACGTCGACATACATTGCGACCATGTCAGCGAGCGTTCTGTTGAGTCTTTTAGTTAAACCATTTGTTTGCGAATGGTACGCTGTAGTTCTTCTGTGGTCGATATGCGTTAGTTTCATGACAGACTGCGTCAACTTGCCAGTGAACGCTGTTCCTTTGTCTGTTATGACAACCTTAGGAGCGTCATGTCACTGCACTATCTGGGTGACGAAAAACTGATCCACTTCAATCGCGGTTCCTTTTGTGAGAGACGACGTCTCGGCAAATCTGGTCATGTAGTGTGTTGATACAATTATCCGCCGCTTTCGCAACGATGAGACAGGAAATGGTCCTAGCAAGTCCATTCCTGCCTGCTCAAATGGTCCTTTCGGTGGCTCTATCGGTTTCAACAGACCTGCTGGTTTTAGTGGCGGTATCTTGCGCCTTTGGCATTCTCGGCATGATCTGACATAGTGCTGTACAGAATCCATTAATTTCGGCCAGTAATATCTCTGGCGGATTCTTGCCACAGTCCTACTAATGGCCTAGTGGCCTGCCGATGGGTCATCGTGACACGCTTCTAAGATTTCCGCTCGCAGTGATGATGGAATGGGAAGCAGAAACGTCTCACCAGTGTGTTCAAAGTTTCTCTTGTAAAGAACGTTGTTCCGGAAGACATAGGAACGTAATCCGCGGGCGAAAACTCGTGATACTTTGACCTGCTGCTCCTCTAAGTACTGGATGAGGAGTAATTCCTGGTCCATTCCCTGATCATGAGCCATCTCTGACACGTTCACAGCTCCAAGAAATGCGGAATCTTGTTCATGTTCAGGAGATGAGGTCTCGACTGGTGCACGTGACAGGCGATCCGCGTCATTGTACTTGTGGCCGGACTTGTAGACGACGGTGATGTCATATTCCTGCAGACGCAGGCTCCATCTAGCAGGTCTTGCAGAATGGTCCTTCAGATTTGCCAGCCAACACAATGAATGGTGGTCGCTCATTGCTCGGAATGGTCTTACGTGTAAATAAGGCCGGAACTTACTGATGGCCCATATAACAGCGAGACATTCCTTTTCTGTAGCGGAATCATTTGATTCAGCTTTCGACAGAGTGCGGCTTGTGTAAGCAATAACTTTTTCTTCTGCGTTCTGCCACTGAATAAGAATAGCACCGATGACCAACGTTACTGGCGTCCGTATACATGACTGTTTTGGCGTCTTCATCAATATGAGCAAGTATAGGAGGCGACTGCAAACGGCGTCGTGACTCAGAGAAGGCATGTTGTTGCTCTTTCTGCAGACGAACGGTGCACCTCCCTTTGTAATCCGTGTAAGTGGTTCGTCAATCTTGGAGAAGTTTTAACGAAGCATCTGTAGTAAGCACAAAGCCCCAGGCAACGTCTCATGGCCTTTTTGTCTCGTGGCTTTGGGAAGTGTTCGACCGCAATGATCTTTTCAGGGTCTGGGCGGACACCTTGAGAACTAACGATGTACCCGAGGAACCGAAGATCGTGAAAACCGAAGTGGCATTTTTCAGGTTCGATCGTCAGTGCTGCCGCGCGAATAGCATCCAGTACGGTTCTCAATCTCTGTACGTGTGCTCGAAGGTTGTGGAAAAAACTACTACGTCATCAAGATGGACAAAGCACGACTGCCATTTGAGTCCAGACAGCACAGTGTCCATCATCCTCTGAAAGGTAGTGAGAGCAGAACACAAACCAAAAGGGAGCACTTTGAACTAGAGCTGTGCACGGGCCGCATTTCCGAGCCCGAGCCCGGCCCGGGCCCGCTGACTTTGTCGAAGGCCCGCCCGAGCCCGACGACAAAGGGCTGCGAGCCCGCCCGGCCCGGCCCGACGTACGAAAACACAATCCCGGGCCCGGCCCGGCCCGGCTTTTTGAAGGTTTGCTGCGAAAACAAAGCATCATTTTCCGGTAATTTGGCACTTTGTTGAGCATATACAATATGCTCAAACGACACACGAAGAACAGTCTATAATACACACATTACAAATTGTCGAGCAAAAACAGCAAGCAGTCCAACGATTCCGGCTTCATCGAAGTGCGGCGCTATTGCTATACAAGTATACGGCCTCATGCCAGCAACAATGGAGTTCGCTCGCCAAAGCTGTCACGTGTATGGGGTATGCCCATGCAAGCGTCAGCTTGCACGAAGGCGATATACGGCGGGTCGCTCGTCGCTGTCGCGTGCATTTTCACTCATATGGCATTTGGCCTTAAATCTAACGCGAACAGTCGCGTGGCGCCGACACTAACTCAGGTGGCGTTACTTCGCTGTTTGTCGGAGTGCAACAGAGGCAGTGGTTTACCTGCTCCCCTGTTGTTTAAAGTAGCGAATGGAAAGGAAAAGCGGTGAAGGGCGGTCGCGGAAAAGGCGCTGTATTCGTGCTGGAAAACAATTCCCGCTCGTTCTCTATATTTCGGGCTTGAGTCGGGCTTCGCGTCGGGCCCGAGCCCGGCCCGATAAAACCCCAAGTAGCCCGAGCCCGGTCCGGGCCCGAGGTGAAAATACGACGGCCCGCCAGAGCCCGGCCCGCAGGCCGGGTCGGGCTCAGGCTTTCGGGCTACCCGGAGCCCGTGTACACCTCTACTTCGAACTCGTAGAGTCCGTCGGGTGTCACAAATGCCGTCTTCTCACGATCTCGTTCGTCCACTTCGATTTGCCCGTATCCGCTTTTGAAATCGAAAGATGAAAAGAAATGAGCATTACGTAATTTATCTAAGGTATCGTCGACTCGTGGAAGTGGGTAAACATCCCGCTTCGGGACGAGGTTCAGTTTCCTGTAGTCAACACAAAACCGCAGGGGGTTGTTCTTTTTCTTGGCAAGTGCTACCGGTGACGCCCACGGGCTTTTTGATGGCTGTATTTCGTCCTGGAGCATCTCTTGTATTTGCTTCTTTATCGCTTCGCTTTCTTTCGGGGCCACTCGGTATGGAAGCTGACATACAGGTCTAACATGTCCTTCGGCTACGATGCGGTGCTTTGCGACGGGAGTACGTCTGACTTTCGACGAAGTGGAAAAACACTCTGCGAATTCCTTGATTAAATCCACAATCTGGTCTTTCTGTGGGGATGACAGCTCTCGGTCAATGTCTATTGACTGAAGGACACTGTCTACTGTTGAGGACGCTGGCGGTGCTTTATCTATAGTGTAAACATCCGAGACTTGTTCATAGTTATGAAGGGATGCTACATGCTGTACCTCGTTGCTAAAGTTGGTCAGTAGCACATCCGTACATCCGTCATGCAGGTTCACCAGACCTCTCGCCACGCATATTCCTTTTCGAGTAGAAGTCCGATATTTTCCGTCAGCTAGTCCAGCTTAGTAACGAAAAACGTCGCTTCCCACAACAACTGTCACGCTGCTTCATGGCGGCACGGTCACGCCGTCGTCTACTATACGGATAGGCAAAACGATTGGTTGCTCCGTATGGCACATGGCGACCGTATTCTCTGTAGAAAGACTTCATATTTTTGCAAGTCGATGATTGCACTGTTTCCTTGCAAGAACTCCATGCCTACAATCAATTCCCGGGAACATTCGGGGAGAACAATAAAGCTGCTGACGTACACGAGGCCCCTTAGTCCTATTCTCGCTGTACGCACTCCTACGGGGTTGAATAAGTGCCCTCCTGCGGTACGTATCTGAAGTCCGCTCCAATGAGTCAGTACTTTCTTCATCTTCTTAGCGAGCAGGCTACTTATTACTGAGTAGTCTGCACCGGTGTCTATTAACGCAATAGCCTCGTAATCGTCAATGGTGACCTGCAGTTCGGTGGTGACGTCACCATTACTGCTCTTATCCATTATTGCGTCACTGCCGTCGTCTGGTCCGGTTAGCGATGGAGGGTCTTCAGTTTTCCGATAATCGGCGGCCTTGCCTCCACAGGTCGCTAATTCTAGTTTTCCCGTCGCGGGCTTGGTGAACGACGCCTTGGGAAAACAGATGAAGGACGTGGACTCGGCGACCGATTGCGCATTGGTGCTGTCGACCGTGATTCATGCTGTTGACTATTCTGACAGGCATAGCGCGAAGTTAAATATTCTTCAATTTCGTAGGGGCGCTCACCGTTCTGAGGACAGGGTGCGTTCACTGGGAAGCCGCGTAGTGCCTCCCGGCGATACTGGCATGCCCAATAAAGGTGACGTGTCTCGCCACAGTGGTAGCAGAGGGGCCGCCGGTCTGCAGTGCGCCATACATCGCTTTCACGGGGTCTTGATTCCGGCATGGATGGTGGCGTACTGCGAGGAAATGTCGGGGACATAGTTGTAGCCTGAGCAAAGTTCATGTGTCGAAGGTCTGGTCGAACAACTTGTGCGTACGGCAACTGTGGTTGAGGTTCAGGTTGTGCGCAGTGCATCACCTGAGGCAGTGGTTGAAGAATGGCTTGCCGCACTTCTTCACGCACAAGGTCCGCGAGTGAAGGTATCGCTGGAGGACCTTGGGTCAGTTGCAGTTTCTGCAGCTCCTCCCTTAAGACAGGCCTCACCACTTCCCTCATAACGTCGATGTTGCTGGTGAGGGTTGCTGACACCGCGCTAGCTGAATAGACGCTTACGTTCCTGTTGTACTGTCGTGCACGTCGCTGCAGTGCCTTCTCCATGGTCATTGCCTCTAATCTGAATTCTGCTACAGTGCGCGGCGGATTACGCACCAGGCCCGCAAACATCTCCTCCTTCACTCCGCGCATTATGTGCTGCAACTTCTTCTCCTCGGCCATGTTTGAGTCTGCTCGGCTGAAGAGCCGCCACATGTTTTCGTGTACATGGCCACGCTCTCGTTGTTCCGTTGGTTCCTCGTCTGAAGAGCAGCCTCTGCCTTCTCTCTGCGGTCCGTGTTCGGGAAGCTAGCAATTCGCTATCGTCGAAAGTCGTCCCACGATGACATGGACGCTTGCTGGTTTTCAAACCACGTGCGTGCAGATTCTTGCAGTGCCACGTAAACATAACGAAATTTCCCGGCTTCTTCTCGACCATTCAAACTGGCAACGCACTCGGTGCCATCGAGCCAGTCTTCGGCATCTTCGGAAGTGTCGCCGTGGAAGACCTCTGGTGTCCGGGGTGAATCCACAACGATGTGAGATGGAGACGGCGTCGATTGGGTGGCCATCGTAGTGGCGCTTGTGCTTACGGTCTCCGCTGGTCTCGACGAGTCGAAGAGGGGGCCAAACTAGGGCTGCTCACCACGTAAGCGACGACTCGTGCGGTGGTGGACAGACGTTAATTCTTCTGGGTACAATCGTCTGGGATCTGGGCTACGCTCCCTAGCCTGTGGCGGGCTTGGAATCATACGCAGCATATATATATATATATATATATATATATATATATATATATATATATATATATATATATATTATATATATATATATATATATATAATATATATATACAATATATATATGTGTGTGTGTGTGTGTGTGTGTGTGTGTGTGTGTGTGTGTGTGTGCGTGTATATGTATACAGCGAAATTTCGGTGATACGAATCTCACTGGACCACTCAAAGTTTTATTATCACCAGAAAGCATGGAAAATTAGCATGCGACAAAAGAAAGCTGGCGTACATTTTCATTTAATGTTTTTCAGGGCCGCAGCAACGTCAGAAAGAACCCTGAATGATTGTCAGTTAAGTTTTTAGATGTTGGCAATCACACCAGCACTCGTAAATATACGGCCCGTACGCGCGTATTTAATTAATGAACCCGGCGCGTTGTGTCCCGCGACAGCAGTAGCCCCTTCCAAATTTTAGTATGTTTTTTGCATGACACCGCAGTACTGCAACGAAAGTAACAAAAGAAGCCCTTTGACGCTATGGATCAAGACCACAAAATTACAGAACCATGGTCCTGTGTTGTGATTTTGTTATCGCGGAGGTGTTGGGGATGTATTTTTGGGAGATTTGCGGCCGTTCCCGCACAAGTGTGACCTCAACGGTCGCGCATGTTGACGTTGTGAGGTCTGACTTCTGCGCCAAGACCGTCCTCGCCTTATTTCGGTCCTCGTCCACCTTTCGTAGAATGTCTTATGCACGAGGCAGGCATGTGTAAACACAGTACAACGACAGCAGCCCGCGTCGACGCGTTATAAAAAAAAAGCATGACGCTAATGTCCTCTGTAATCTAAAGCGAAGGCACACGGAGGCACATAAGAGCCTCAAAGATTCGCGCATAGAATCTCGGAGGCCGTGATGCGTCTCAGAAGGTTTATTCCGACCGTAGGAAAAGTGTTCTTCTTACACCGTGATTCTGACGATTTGGCGGTGCGGCGCGCATGCCCACGCGTGCGTTCCCGCTCTCGCACTTGCTTGGCACTTGCTTGGCACTTGCTTGCAACGGCGCGGACAGCACCTCTTCGTACCTGGGCGGTTCGTACCTGGCGACGTTCGTATCAAACGTCGCTGGGTGGAAATCGGTTCGCAACAACCGTACCCCATTACATTGCAGGCCAATGAGCCTTGGCCAGGACCAACGAAAAATTCGTAGCACCCCGAAATTCGTATGAGCTGTGATCGTATGACCGAGGTTTCACTGCACACACACACACACACACACACACACACACACACACACACACACATATATATATATACATATATATATATATATATGAAGGAAAGAAGTGTTAATTTCAAGGGCTCGTTTTCTTTGTTATACACAATATTAATGAGCACTAACAGACAATAATGCCAAGGAAAGTATGGGGGATGTTTTTACTAGTAAATGTAAGGTAAATGTGAAGAAAGAAAAGTGGACGAAAAGATAGCTTGCCGCGGGCAGGGACCGAACCTGCGACCTTCGAATAACGCGTCCGATGCTCTACCAACTGAGCTACCGCGGCGGCCATCCCCCCGTCCACTTCATAGGGTATATATGTACATTTAAACGTGGGAGCGTCAGTCAGCGCCGCCAGTAGGTTCGGTCGCAGGTTCGGTCCCTGCCCGCGGCAAGCTATCTTTTCGTCCACTTTTCTTTCTTCACATTTACCTTACATTTACTAGTAAAAACATCCCCCATACTTTCCTTGGCATTATTGTCTGTTAGTGCTCATTAATATTGTATATATATATATATATATACATATGAATAAAAAGAAGACACACGTCGAAAAACAGAATGGTTTCTTTACGTTTCGGCCGTGGGACCGGCCTTCGTCAGAATAACAGAAGTCACTTCTGTTATTCTGACGAAGCCCGGTCCCACGGCCGAAACGTAAAGAAACCATTCTGTTTTTCGACGTGTGTCTTCTTTTATTCATACTATTTACCGGCGTCCAAGAAGTTATTCCCTGCATATATATATATATATATATATATATATATATATATATATATATATATATATATATATATATATATATATATATATATATATATATATATATAGTTAAAAAAAATCAGCCACGTAGGAAAAATTGTTCTGTAAAGGACTGACGTTTCGGCCGCGGGACCGGCCTTCGTCGGAGTGATGCGAACATGCGACGGTAACGCAATATAGAGGGTTTCACTGTTTACTAACACAGGCCCTGGACCGCTTCCGGTTTCCTGCGCTGGCGTAGGCTAGCAGGATTGGCGGGGAACAAAAGCCTTGGCGAGTAGCCCGTAGAGTTTCAACACTTTTCTCCCTGTGTCGAGCAAAATATTTGAATTAAATATTCTTGTAAGCTACACACAACACTAAAAGAG